>NC_140997.1:188343943-188870794 GCF_052327205.1 Somniosus microcephalus
AGAGAGAGGGGGGGAAGGAGAGAGAGAGAGAGAGGGGGGGAAGGAGAGAGAGAGAGAGAGGGGGGGAAGGAGAGAGAGAGGGAGGGGGGGGAAGGACTTAGAGGCAGGCCGCGGTGACCGTGCGCGGCCTAGCGCTTGCGGCCCGGCCGGGCTCTCGGGCCGCGACTCACCTCAGCTGAGCTCCCGCTTCGGGAGAGAGGGGGGGGAAGGAGAGAGAGAGAGAGAGAGAGAGAGAGAGAGGGGGGGGGGAAGGAGAGAGAGAGAGAGAAATTCCTGAATCAATACTAATGAATCAACAATTTCATCACCACCATTATCATTTTTTTAGCTTCAGGCCCGGCCGGTCTTTAATGGCCGCCACTCACCTCAGCTCAGCTCCCGCTCGGCAGTTTGAAGGATTAGGCCCCGCCCACAAACGCCATGAAACGCTCCCCAATTGGTCAACCATCACGTCACTCAACGCTAATGAGCGGTAGGATTGGTCAACCGCTAATGAGTGGATTTTGTCCGTTTTTTGAACATTTTCTGTATACTGTCCAAACAATTTTTGTCTGACCAAAAAGTAAATATGCCTATGAGACTCCCCTAATCATAAGCTTTCTTTTGATATAACATATGTGTAGTTACGCTCTATAACTTTTGAGTGATGCCCCGGACAGACAGACAGGCAGACACCACGATACTTTTATATATAAAATAGATCGATAGAATAGATAGATAGGTAGATAGATGGAATAGCAGAGCACTTGGAAAACAGTGACAGGATCGGACAAAGTCAACATGGATTTACAAAAGGTAAATCGTGCTTGACTAATCTACTGGAATTTTTTGAGGATGTAACTGGTTAAATAGATAAGGGAGAACCAGTGGATGTGGTGTATTTGGACTGTCAGAAGGCTTTCGATAAGGTCCCGCATAAGAGATTAGCGTGTAAAGTTAAGGCACATGGGATTGGGGGCAAGGTATTGACTTGGATAGAGAACTGGTTGGCAGACAGAAAGCAGAGTTGGCATAAACGGGTCTTTTTCCGAGTGGCAGGCAGTGACTAGTGGGGTACCGCAGGGATCGGTCCTAGGACCCCAGCTATTCACAATATATATTAATGATCTAGACGAGGGAACTAGATGTAATATCTCCAAGTTTGCAGACGACACAAAGCTGGGTGGGCGTGTATGCTGTGAGGAGGATGCCAAGAAACTCCAGTATGATTTGGACAGGTTGGGTGATTGGGCAGAAGCATGGCAGATGCAATATAACGTGGATAAATGCGAGGTTATCCACTTTGGTGTCAAAAACAGGAAGGCAGATTATTATCTGAATGGCAATAGATTGGGAGAAGGGGAAGTGCAACGAGACCTGGGTGTCCTTGTGCACCAGTCGCTGAAGGTAAGCATGCAGGTGCAGCAGGCGGTTAAGAAGGCAAATGGTATGTTGGCCTTCGTAGCGAGAGGGTTCGAGTACAGGAACAAGGATGTCTTGCTGCAGTTGTACAGGGCCTTGGTGAGACCACATCTTGAGTATTGTGTGCAGTTTTGGTTGCCTTATCTGAGGAAGGATGTTCTTGCCATGGAGGGAGTGCAGCGAAGATTCACCAGGCTGATACCTGGGATGGCAGAAATGATGTATGAGGAGAGATTGGGTCGACTGGGCTTATACTCGCTGGAGTTTAGAAGAATGAGAGGGGATCTCATTGAAACTTATAAAATTCTAACAGGACTAGACAGACTAGATGCAGGAAGGATGTTCCCAATGGCCAGGGAGTCCAGAACCAGGGGTCACAGTCTAAGGATAAGTGGTAAGCCATTTAGGACAGAGATGAGGAGGAATTTCTTCACCCAGAGAGTGGTGAACCTGTGGAATTCTCTACCACAGAAGGCAGTAGCGGCCAATTCATTAAATATATTCAAGAAGGAGTTAGATATATTTCTTAAGGCTAAAGGGATCAAGGGATATGGAGAGAAGGCAGGGACAGAGTACTGAATTTGGATGATCAGCCATGATCTCATTGAATGGCGGAGCAGGCTCGAGGGGCCGAATGGCCTACTCCTGCTCCTATTTTCTATGTTTCTATATAACTCTGCTCCGCGAGAACATCTGATAGTGGCAGGTCCCTGTACAATATTTAATTGACTACGGTACTGGGAGCCCTACAGAATGCGGGACTAAAGGTAAACCCTAGAAAGGTACAGGTAGAGAAGGACGAAGTAACCTAGTAGGATACATAGTGGCCCAGAAATTCGGGTCGGAGGCTTCCCGTGGGTGCAAGCCTTCGACCTGCACTTACCTAGCGCGCCGGCCGTTGAGCTGTGGGCCCGCGTGGGATTCCGATCCTGGGCCTGCTCCAACTGCCGGCACGCAGTGCTTGCGTATCCCAGGGGCGCAGTTAGTTCGATGCGTCCCCTGGGATCATGTGGGCCATGGAGAGCCAATGGTAGCAGGGAAATGCCCATTCATAAAATTGACAGGAAGAGCTGTCAAAATTATAAATACTATTAGCCCCAAAACATCACTAAAACTTAAAATAAATGTTTAAAAAAACATCACATTTAAAAAATAACTATAAATTACATAAAATAACTATTTTAAACAATAATTTCAATTTTTGAAACAATTAATTACTTTTTCTAATGGGGTTAAAAATAAACTTACCTTTCTTTAAAGTATTTAAAAATAATAAGCCTGTGGAAAAAATGTTTTAATTTTAATTAATTCACCACTTACCTTGTTTTACATGAATTTTACATGAATAACTCCTGGAGACTTACCCTCCCGGAGAAACCTGGAAAAAAAACGTAAGTTCCATGCGCACGCGCTGCCTCTCCGGCGTACGCGTTCGACCTCTGAACCCCTTCCTTTAAGGGAACGGAACTTCCAGTTTCCCGCGCATGCGCAGTGCATGCATGAAACCGGCACTTCCGTTGAGCCTACGGGTGAGTACCCCGTGCGTACTCACCCATGGAGACCCGAATTTCTGGGCCAATAACACAAGGGAAGAGACAAATGCCCGAAGACAGAAAGGAGGCTATTAGAACGATGTCGAGGCCAGGAACTGTGAAAGAGGTCAGACAGGTACTCGGGCTATTTAATTATTGCTGGAACTTTATCCCAGAATATGCAGAAATGGCCCAGCCTATACAGGATTTGATCAAAGGGGGGAAACCATCCCAGGAGACGGTGGATTGGGGCCCCGACCAAGAAATAGCATTTGTAAAGTTAAAACAAGCCCTCGTAAGTGCCCCTGCTCTGGGATTACCAGACCAGATTAGCCCATTCCACATCTATAACTACCACAGTAAGGATCATTACAATGCAGTAGTAATCCAAGTGCATGGGGTTAGACAAAGGCCGGTAGCGTACTACTCCACTAAGCAGCAGCCTGTAGCTGCAGGATTGTCCAGATGCATTGCTGCCCTCGACTGCGTTGCATGGGCCATCAGAGCTAGTGAACCAATAGTGATGTAAGGACAAATTATTCTACATACCCAGCATACCCTAGTAGAGTTGCTTAATACAGGAAGGCTAAGAACTGTATCAGATGCGCGTAGAGCCACACGGGAGGCAATGCTCATACCCCCCCAATGGCACAGTAACAATAGTTAAAGACAACGGTAACAATCCCGCAGGGTGGATTATAACAGAAGGAGAGGAACATCAGAGTAACATGAGAGGAAGTGAAGGGGGAAAATAATCATGTTAGTGAAGCCCCGCTCAAGGAAGTGGATATGGATCTATATGTAAATGGATCCCGGCCCTGAAAGCACAGGCTAGGGATCAGCAAGTAATTAAAGACTTAGAGAACGACACCAAGGAACAGAAAGTCCAAATACCCTAGGTAGGCAGTCAGGTAATGGTAAAGATCAACCCAGAGAAACCCAGATTCTCGCCAAAATGGACCGGCCCCCATCAGGTAATAATGGTAAGTGACACGTGCGCATGCGTAGATATAAGAGGCACCAGCAAATGGAAACACTGGACCCAGTTGAAAAGGCATGGACTCTAACTAACCGGTGACGACCAGGAAATATTGGGGGAGAAATTGAGTATAGCCCCGTTTGGGGCGCCAGCCTCGCCGGGGCGCTAAAAGTAGCGCCCTGGAAGCATTCGTGGCCGCCCGCCGGAAATTGAGTGGTAGCGCTCCAAAGGGAAGCGCGGCGCTACTGGAGGCGCCCCGCATCCCTCTTGGGGCGCTGCGACTGAATATCGTGGTGCAACGTGCCACACGCTGCAGCACGTCGCGCTGCGGTATTGCAGGCCTTCCTCCCCTTCTTAAAGGGGAGGGGCCGTGTGCAGCGCGATCTGGGGCCCAACTGGGCCCACGAGGATCGCGAGTGCAGGCAAAAGAGCCCGGCACCGAGGAGAAGTGCCGGGCTCTTGGAACGCAGCCGGCACTCCATGGGGGGGTTCAGGAGGCCGGGGACGGGAGCGCAGGCAGGTGCTGGCAGGCGGCCAACAACAAAAATGGCCGCTCCGCACCTCTCCTTTAATTTGCGTCTCCCCGGCCGCAGGTAGGCCCCCCTTAACTGGTCGGACATAGCGTCCAGCGGTAAATCAGGGGGCGCTTCCAAATATCGCGGCCGGGGCCTCAGCTGGACGCTGCGCACACCGATGACGTCATCGGTAGCGGCGCAGCGCAAACGGCTAGCGCCACCACTAGCGTCCCGCAGAATTTAGCGGGAGGCGTGGACAGTGCCGCGCCCGGGCGCTAGTTGGCTTGCGACCCACTTAGCGCCCTCTTAAGGCGCTAACGGGTGGCGCAGCCAACTGAATTTCTCCCCCATTATGTTTTATAGGATCTTATCCCTTATAGGGGGAGCCGCGGGAGAAACTTTGCAGGCCGGCCAAAAGAACCAACAAGGCTTGTATTACAGAAACTTGAGCGACATTAGCTGTGATCAGGAGCAAAAGCGGGATTGGTAATAAAGAAGACCAAGGATAAAATACACTTTGGGGCACGCCAACGAATAATTACGGTGTTCCTAAACCTAACGGATATAACCATTCCCAGCTTTTGTGGAAAAGAAACCATAAGTCTGTGCAATAACTTGACCCTACGAGCTCTTGAAGGCCCTGAATCAAGAACCATGACATTTAATGTGAAAAGGAGGACAGGTAGAAAAGGGAACCGGGAGAAAAGAGGGATACTAGAAATGGCAGGGGTTGCGACGGTAAACACTATAGACCTGCACACCATAGACGATCGGGTTGATGCCCTAATCCAAATCTTACAAGAATTGTTGGGTAGGGAAGGGGATAATCAAAGACTCCAGGCACAGCTAGGTGATGGTACGGAGGGAGAATTGCTACAAGTGGCCCACACGATGCGGGACCACGCCAGAACTATAAATTTGATAAACAAAGCAGGGGAAGACATGAGCCGGCAACTACAGTCAGAAATAGTTTGCGCAGGGTACGGAGCATGGATAATTAGTGAAGTACAACATAACCTCGTGCAACTCCAAAATATAGAAGTGCCGGATTGGATACCGAATGATGTATTTACCAAATGGACCTCAGATAAAAACATGACTCATACGTGTGAGGTACGGAGGAATAGTCATGCTTGGATACCAAAAGATAGATGCACAACCGGACATTTAAATATAATAGGATTTGTACTATCAATACTGCAGTCTGATGTAACAAAAGGAGATCCCTTATACCAAACAAACAATATAGGGGAGATAAGGAATCAAACTCGCTTGCGCTACCATGACTTGTCCAGACATGTGATTAAAGAGAACAACAGTACGAGGGGTATTAACATAGATGATTGTTATAGAAATAACCAAGTTGTTTTATGCCGAGATCCACCAAGAATGACTGTGGTTATGGCCGAACGGAAGGGTGCACATTGAGTATCACGCCAATGACACGGGATTCCAAAACAACCGCCGCCCCGTGAGGGAATGGAGAATGGTGTGTAAGCACCAAGGCACCTAATATGACAGTTACGAATAGGGGAGGGATCACCTCCTGTGCCATCGCGAATACCGACTTCTGATTTACCCCACAAGAGACACATATAAACGGGTATATTATATATCCTGAACTAAAAGAAGAAACTATTAATGGGACAGTGACGGACACTATCCGAGAAGGGTATACAAAGGCAATAAGGCCACAAGGAAAACCGATACCCGAACTGAATGAAGAACAGACCCAACTGGAGCATGACATTCAGAAGCAGAGACAAAAGTATGTGATTTTGATGGAAGAAATAGATAAGCTACAAAAGGACACTGAAGAAATGTTGGCTAGTCGGCCTTGGTACACTAAGTTTTGGAATGCTGGACTCAATGTGCAAATACACCCCTGGATAAGGATAATATCACATGTATTGGTTGTCGTACAAGGCACTGTATTGGTGATCTTGTTGTTGTTATCCTGTCAAAAATGTAGCAAGAATAAGAGACAAGCCATAGCGAGAGCAATAAGTAAAAAACTGGTTAAGGCGAATTTTAAAAGTCCGGCAGAAAGGGCTTATCTTATATAACCTCGATGGGAAAATCAACAGGCAGGTCCTGCAGTTTGGGAAGTAGCTACCCAAACGGAGGGACAAACCTGGGGCTCACCCACGAGAAAGTAATAGGGAAATGGCCTGGCTTGGGCATATAGCCAAGGGCCATAAGGGGGGATTGTAAGGGGACAAAAATGACGACTTAGAATTAAAAGTTAGAAGAAACTGTAACTTCTTAGAATCACAATTAGTAGAAACTAGAAGGCTGATAAGTTTGTCTCCTATCCTTGCTCAGAAATGTAGGACATAGACAAAACAGGAACTGTAAAGCTAATAAGCTGGTCTTGTATCCTTGCTTAAGATAAGACAGGAACTGTAAAGCTAATAAGCTGGTCTTTTGTCTTTGCTTAAGATAAGACAGGACATACAGATTCTCAAAGCATGATTCTACAGACCAATCAATGAGCGTAGAAGGGGGGTGCATGAGGGGTGCACGCCTCTAGTTAGGGTATAATTGCTGTATGTTTTTGATACTCGGTGGAAGAATCCTTTCTCTGGGATGAGCCTGAGATTTTCCCCTTGCATATGCTTGAATAAAGATCATGAAACTTATCCAAGGTGTCCGTCTGGTGAATTCGTGGTTGCTATAGGGCAAGTGTCGACCCCTTATCTCGGGGAGTCCGCTTGAGAGGAGGGAAGACTTCTCTTTTACCCCAACAAGCAGAACAGTGCCAGTGATAGTTGAAAAAATAATCAGGAGTAGCAAAGCATGGGAAAAAAAATGGACACTAAGGGGTCGATTTTCCTGGAGCCGTCAGGCGGGATTTCAGGCGTGTGGGTGGGGGGGGGGGGGGGGCGGAAATCCCGATTTTGGGGGTCCCGGCACCATCCTGCCCAAAACCCGCCTCCACTAAGTTTCAGGGCAGCCGGGTACCCGCCCCGCACTGGGACCCGCTGACCCGAGGCGGGAAGGGATTAGTGCCAATTAACTGCCTGTTAACAGGTAGTTAACAGGCAGTTTTTAGCCTAATCCCTATTTTGAGGGGTGTCGTGTGGGATTCCTGACGGCTCCAAACCACGCCAGGTTAGAGCAGGCGGGCCGTCGGGTTGAAGGACTTGGAGGGGTCGCAATGTCGGTGTTCAGGTGAGTGATGGGTGCATTAGTGCAAAGGTAAGTGTGTTTGGTGTATCTAAAGTGTGTAAAGAAGTTTAAATTACCTGTACTTACCGTAACAGCCTTTCTTTCTCTCGGTTTCGGGAATCCATCACTCAGCCGGCACTGAAAGCAAAATGGCTGTGAGCTGTCAAAAGTGACAGCCTTCAGCTTTCATTGCCGGTGAGACTTCTAACTGAGTCTGTGTAGAAGGACTCAGGTTAGAAGTCAGCCTGTCAGTGTTTGAAAGCTTCAAACAGCTGTGAAACACTGATATTTCATCTGTCAAGGCCTCTTGACAGATGAAATTTCAGTCTGTGACGTCACCTGTTGCCAGGTGGCCCTTAATTGGCCTGCTGAGCCCGCTGGGCGGGCTTAACAAGGTCAATCAAGGGAAAATCGCGTGGATTGGCCGAACATCGATGTAGGCGGGACTAAAACCCAAAAGTTGTAGTCCCGCCTCCTTCCCGACAGCTTTATGAAAATCTACCCCTAAAAGAGGGATCTTTCTAAAAATTGTGCACTACCCATGTGTTAAAAGAATTGGGGCTCTTCAGTTGTTCAAAAATCATGGTACCCTTCCAACTCCTCCCCCCACCGAGTTACTATCTAACCGCCTCCCCCCGCCCCACATCTCCCCACCAAGTTACTTTTCTTAGCCCCTCCCCTCTCTCACTGCTGCCTTCCCCCATCCCCTGCTCATCTCCCTTCTATTCACTCCCACTCCCCCATCCTTACCCGCTTCTTTCCCAGCCTTGAACTGCAGTTCCAAGATGACCCTGTGGTGGCAGATCCTCCACCCACCCCAAACTTCACTAATTTAATTTTGCTTTTGAATTTATAGAAAATATTAATGAAGCATTTTCCACCCTCTGCTGAAGACAGTAATGATTCAAAAAAATAATTGTTTTAATTGCGAAGGACAGATGTAGAATAGAGTAAATTATTTATTCATTATCAACTTAATAATAAAGTTCAGTCATTTAAGATTTCCTTCACATCTTTTACAAATAAACAAACATTCTTTAACATATTTTGCTGCCATCTGCTGGCGAACCTTGAAGGAAACAAAACACACAAAAGCCCTCAAAGATGTTGAGTAAGTTAGGGTAGGAAACGTTGCTCACCTGTAAACACACATTAATGCCACGCATGTTCTACATGTTTCTGGTTCACTTAAAAAGTGTCCTTTTTTAAAAATGTTATTTTACCCAAGCCCATCTCTGGACTTCCTACTGAAATGTAAACTGGCAAAATATTAAACAGTGGCCCAACTGATCTTTGTTTATGAAATCCTTTTCTGGATTTGTTCAGAGATGTACATTTTGTTTCCCCAAGAATATTACATTTTGAGAATAATAATGTGCATTTTTAATTCATATTAAAAGTGTATCTATAAATTTGAATATTCTATTAATGAAAACATTGAGCACTGAACTAATATAAAAAGGATCAGTCCATAAAGTTTAGTTGAGTAGCCATGACTGTGAACATTAGAACAGAAATCCTTCTTGACCATCCACTTTAGTCCTCAAATATCTACGAATATTACAAAATTAATGGGAATGTTAACGAAGAGAATTCCCTGTAACAATGAAGATTATTACATTGGAATGTGTATTCAAAAAAAGGATTAGGGTGGGGGTTTTGAAGAGTCTAAATTGGTGATTAGATTATTTCTACCCTCTAGAGTTAGTATACAGTGGAGTTTGCATTAAAAATCCTAATAGGAGTGTTTTGTGGCAGGTGTTCTAACTGGTCTTAGTGGCATTTTCTCCAGCTCCCTCTGCACCCTGACCTGTTCCCAACTTTATCTAACAGAACTAATCTCTGTATCAATAGGAGTAAAACTAATCTTCAACACTGCATTGCCATTAACCGTAATTTTCACCAACAAGAACTACAACACAATAATAAAATGTACCCCCAAATTCTTGAGGAGCAGTCACTAAAGAAGTTTAAATTATATGATTTGGATGCTAGGAAGCAGATTTAGTGTTGGCACAAGGAGAATCTATGTAGCAGGACCATTACGGTTTTGATGATGTAGCCCTGTGAATAAATATACTCTTAATATTCCATTTATACTCCACAGCCACTTCTATTTCAAGCAGGTTGGCTCCAAGTGTACTGAATTTGTACCATTTACACTATCTAATAAAAACGGTACTTACACTATTCCTTCCCCCGCAGCCTCAAAGAAACATGATCTCAGCTCCTCCAGTGACAGTCATATTTTCTCCTTTATATTGCAGCACTGCTGCCGACAGCAGCTTGGACTTCAGAGGGGGCACTGTGACATACATGAAGGGATATGGGGGTAGGGCAGGAAAGTGGAGTTCAGGTAAAAGATCAACCATGATCTTACTGAATGGCGGAGCAGGCTCGAGCGGCCATATGGCCTACTCCAGCTCCTATTGCTTATGTTCTTATGAACCAGCACTACTGCTATCAGGGGAGCCAAACACACTATCAATCCACACGGGAGCCCCTCTTGGTTATATTACAGATTCTTCCACAAATATGGGATGTCTCAGATATAGTAACTTATAGTGCTTGCTGTACATTTTCATTGGTTTGGAGTAAAAAAAAAGAAAATCTGTAATATTTAACTGCTGTGTGAAGAAACTGTTCACAGATGGACAGCGACACAACAATTTCCTCCCATTTTTCCTGCATGCACCCAGGGGAGGAAACACATTAAAATGATGCATTTTAGACAGAAAAGATTAATTTTTGCACTTACCATTCTTGTTTTTATAATCCTGGTTCCTTCAAATATTCTGGTTGTGTTAGCTGGAAAAGGAACAAAAAAATCTTTTAATGCAAATAATAAACTCAAAACAACCGAATTTAGGAACATAGGAACAGGATTGGCCATTGAGCCCCTTGAGCCTGTTCCGCCATTCAATGAGATCTTGGCTGATTTGTAACCTAACTCCATATACTCACCTTTGGCCCACATCCCTTAATACCTTTGGTTAATAAAAGCTGTCAATCTCAGATTTAAAATTAACAATTGATCTAGCATCAATTGCCATTTGTGGTAGAGAGTTCCAAACTTCTACCACCCTTTGTGTGTAGAAGTGTTTCCTAATTTCACTCCTGAAAGGCCTGGCTCTAATTTTTAAACTATGCCCCCTAGTCCTAGAATCCCCAACCAGCAGAAATAGTTTCTCTCTATCTACCCTATCTGTTCCCCTTAATATCTTGAAAACTTCGATCAGATCACCCCTTAACCTTCTAAATTCTAGGGAATACAACCCTAATTTGTGTAATCTCTCCTCGTAACTTAACACTTGAAGTCCGGGTATCATTCTCGTAAACCTTTCGATAAGGTCCCACATAAGAGATTGGTGTGTAAAGTTAAAGCACATGGGATTGGGGTAAGGTACTGACTTCGATAGAGAACTGGTTGGCAGACAAGAAGCAAAGTGTTGGAATAAACGGGTCTTTTTCCGAGTGGCAGGCAGGGTCTAGTCGGGTACCGCAGGGATCGGTGCTAGGACCCCAGCTATTCACAATATATATTAATGATCTAGACGAGGGAACTAGATGTAATATCTCCAAGTTTGCAGACGACACAAAGCTGGGTGGGCGTGTGTGCTGTGAGGAGGATGCCGAGAAACTCCA
Source organism: Somniosus microcephalus (assembly GCF_052327205.1). Taxonomy (NCBI): domain Eukaryota; kingdom Metazoa; phylum Chordata; class Chondrichthyes; order Squaliformes; family Somniosidae; genus Somniosus; species Somniosus microcephalus. The sequence goes on from NC_140997.1 coordinate 188,355,187, forward strand.
GTATGATTTGGACAGGTTGGGTGATTGGGCAGATGCATGGCAGATGCAGTATAATGTGGATAAATGCGAGGTTATCCACTTTGGTGGCAATAACAGGAAGGCAGATTATTATCTGAACAGCAATAGATTGGGAGAAGGGGAAGTGCAACGAGACCTGGGTGTCCTTGTGCACCAGTCGCTGAAGGTAAGCATGCAGGTGCAGCAGGCGGTTAAGAAGGCAAATGGTATGTTGGCTTTCATAGCGAGAGGATTTGAGTACAGGAGCAAGGATGTCTTGCTGCAGTTGTACAGGGCCTTGGTGAGACCACACCTTGAGTATTGTGTGCAGTTTTGGTCACCTTATCTGAGGAAGGATGTTTTTGCCATGGAGGGAGTGCAGCGAAGATTCACCAGACTGATACCTGGGATGGCAGGAATGACGTATGAGGAGAGATTGGTCGATTGGTCTTATATTCGCTGGAGTTTAGAAGAATGAGAGGGGATCTCATTGAAACTTATAAAATTCTAACAGGACTAGACAGACTAGATGCAGGAAGGATGTTCCCGATGGTCGGGGAGTCCAGAGCCAGGGGTCACAGTCTAAAGATAAGGGGTAAGCCATTTAGGACAGAGATGAGGAGGAATTTCTTCACCCAGAGAGTGGTGAACCTGTGGAATTCTCTACCACAAAAGGCAGTTGAGGCCAATTCATTAAATATATTCAAGAAGGAGTTAGATATATTTCTTAAGGCTAAAGGGATCTAGGGATATGGGGAGAAAGCAGGGACAGGGTACTGAATTTGGATGATCAGCAATTATCTCATTAAATGGAGGAGCAGGCTCGAGGGGCCGAATGGCCTACTCCTGCTCCTATCTTCTATGTTTCTATGTTACGCTGCACTCCATCCAAGGCCAATATATCCTTCCTACAGTGTGGTGCCCAGAACTGCTCACAGTACTCCACGTATGGTCTAACCAGGGTTTTGTATAGCTGCAGCATAACTTCCATCCCCATGTATTCTAGTCCTCTAGATATAAAGGCCAGCATCCCATTAGCCTTTTTGATTATTTTCTGTACCTGCTCATAACATTTTAATGATCTATGTACCTGGACCCCCAAGTCTCTTTGGACCGCCACTGTTTTTAGCTTTTCCTGACAACAGATGTTAGGCTAACTGGTTTATAATTCCCTGATTTCCCTCTCTCGCCATTCTAAAATAGAGGAGTATCATGCGCAATTTTCCAATCTAAAGGAACGGTTCCTGAATTGAGTGAACTTTGGAAGATTATAGTTAGGGCATCTGCAATGTGTTTCCCTACTTCCTTTAAAACCCTGGGATGGAAACCATCTGGTCCTGGGGATTAGTCACTCTTTAGTGACGTTTTTTTTCTTCATTACTGTTATTTTACTTACGTTAATTTTATTGAGTCCCTGTCCCTGATTCAATATTAGTTTCCTTGAGATTTCCGGCATGCTCTCCTTCTACTGTAAATACTGGCGCAAAGTAATTATTCAACATGTCCGCCATTTCCTTATTATCATTGACAATATCACCGCTTTCAGTTTTTAAGGGGCCAACATTGCTCCTGACTACCCTCTTTTCCTAAGAATTGTAAAAATTCTTTGCATTGATTTTGATATCCCTTGCAAGTTTCTTTTCATACACCCTTTTTGTAGCTCTTACTCTCTGATTTGTGACCCTTTGCTGTTCTTTGTATCTTTCCCATACGCCAGGATCTGTGCTATTTTTTGCTTTTTTATGTGCTTTTTCTTTGAGTTTTATGCTGACCCTGACCTCTTTAATCGTCAAGAGCTGGTTTTTTTGGCGAGTAGAGCTCTTGCCCCTCAGGGGTATAAATTGGTTCTGTATCACATTAAATTCTTTTTTGAACATCTCCCACTGATCTTTGGTCATTTTACCCATTAACAGATTTGCCCAGTTTACTGTGGACAGTCTCTGTCTCATCCCGTTGAAGTCGGCCTTACCCAAATCTAGAATCTTAGTAGCTGTTTCATGTTTCTCCCTGTCAAATGCTATGTTGAACTCGATCATGTTATGATCGCTAGTGGATAAATGTTCACGCATAGTTAGGCTGTTTCCTAAATCAGTCTCATTAGTCATTACTAAATCTAATTATGGCATGCCCCTTTGTTGCCTCTGGGACATATTGTTATAAAAATCTATCCTGGACACACTCAAGAAATTCACTACCTTTCTGACAGGTGCTAGTCTGCTTAAGCCAATCTATATGAAAGTTAAAATCCCCCATTAAAACCACTCTGCTTTTGCTACACGCTTGTCTAATCTCTTGTCTAATTGACAATTTTTTTTAAAAAGTTATAAAATAAGCCATTTTGAAATGTAACAAAAATAATGTGTATCTCCTGGTCATAACTGGTTGGTGGTGAAAATGTATTCAGCAACACACATTTTGTTCTTGATTTAAAAAGACAGATTACCTACTTGGCACAGCCCTGTTTGTAATTAAAAAGTTATGCATTCATCACACATCATTTGGTCATGAACAGATGAAAATCATGTAACCAGAACTTGGTATGGCAGGTTCTGAAAAAACTACAAACATGGACAAAGGACTCAGGACGCTGCAAATAGGCAGCGTCAGACAGTGTCTCCTACACCTATGTCGTAAAGCCCCAAGAGCAGCATCCACTTGTCTTGATTTGGAGCTAGCTAACCATTCAATAACCACAACCCCCGCCCACCCCACACCCAGACAGACGTTTCTCTTACAAGGCCCATGTGGTAAGTGGAAAAAGTTTATCATTGGTACAATGAAGAGGCCACAAGATGGGCCCCGAAGATTCTAGATTTGGGTAAGGCCGATTTCAACGGGATGAGACAGAGACTGTCCACAGTAAACTGATCAAATCTGTTGATGGCTAACACGTCAGAAGATCAGTAGGAGGTGTTTGAAAAATAATTTAACATGATACAGAAGCAGTTTATACCCCTAAGGGGCAAGAGCTCCAATTGCCAAAAAAACCCAGCCCTGGATGACTAGTGAGGTAAGGAGCAACAAAAAACTAAAAGAAAAAGCAGACAAGAATGCAAAAAAAGACACAGATCCTGGCGAATGAGAGAGATACAAAGAACAGCAAAGGGTGACAAAACAGATAGTAAGAGCTACAAAAAGGGAGTATGAAAAGAAACTTGCATCGGATATAAAAATCAATACAAAAACTTTTATAATTATATTAGAAAAAAGAGGGTGGTTAAGAGCAATGTAGGTTCCTTAAAAACTGATAATGGTGATATACTATGATTGAAAATAAGGAAATGGCGGACATGTTAAATAATTAGTGTGTGTCAGTATTTACAGTAAAGGAGAAAATAGTATGCTGAACATCCTAAGGAAACTAATTTTGAATCAGGGACAGGGACTCACCATAATTAAATTATGGTTAAATTAAATTAACAGTAATGAAGAAAATAATGGCACTAAAGAGTGACAAATCCCTAGGACCAGATGGTTTCCAACAGAGGGATTTAAAGGACATGGTGAGAGCATTGCAGGTGCCCTAACTATGATCGACCAAAAGTTCTCTCAATTCAGGAACCGTTCCTTTAGATTGGAAAATTGCAAATGTCACGCCGCTATTTAAGAAAGGTGAGAGAAGGAAACCAGGGAATTATAGACCAGTTAGCCGAACATCTGTTGTCGGGAAATTAGCTAGAGTTTATAATTAAGAATAGAGTAACAGAACACCTTGAAAATTTTCAGCTGATCAGAGAGGGCCAGCATGGATTTGTAGGTCATGCCTGACAAACCTAACTGAATTTTTTGAAGAGGTGACTAAAGTAGTGGACAGGGGAATGTCAATGGATGTTATTTATATGGACTTCCATAAGGCATCCGATAAACTCCCTTGGAGGGAGCGCAGTGTAGATTTACTAGAATGATATCTGGACTCCAAGGTTAAATTACGAGGAGAAATTACACAAACTAGGGTTGCATTTAGAAGATTAAGTGTTGATTTGATCGAAGTTTTCAAGATATTAATGGGAACTGATATGGTAAATAGAGAGAAACTATTTCCACTGGTTGAGGAATCTAGGACTAGGGGACATAACCTTCAAAATTAGAGCCAGACCTTTCAGGAGTGAAGTTAGGAAACACTTCTACACGCAAAGGGTGGTAGAAGTTTGGAACTCTCTTCCACAAACGTCAGTTGATGCTGGATCAATTGTTAATTTTAAATCTGAGACAGATAGATTTCTGTTAACCAAAGGTATTAGGGGATATAGGGCAAAGGCGGGTATATGGAGTTAGGACACAGATCAGCCATGATCTCATTGAATGGCGGGACAGGCTCAAGGGGCTCAATGGCCTGTTCCTGTGTTCCTTCGAGTGTGCCATGACATCATCTGTCAGGTCCATTCTGTCACAAGTACAGAATTCTCCTTCCCACTCAGGCCTCTCTGTCCTTGGTCCCATGACACTGTTCCAATGAAGCTCAACGGAAGCTCGAGGAACAGCACCTCATCTTTTGATTAGGCACTTTACAGCCTCCGGACTCAACATTCAATTCAACACTTTCAGACCATGACCACTGCTCCCATTTTTCAGACAACAGGTGCTGGTAATGGTTCTGCTGTTGCCATTTATAGCTCTTCTCGGTCCACCTTTTGTTTCTTTACTTGACCCATTACCACTCCCTTTTGCTTGCACCATCATCCCTTTTGTCATTTAATCACTCCTGCCTTCCACCCTATCAAAGATCTTCCCTTTTGTTCTTTCCTCCCCTCCTGCCTTTCCCTGCCTCTGTACTTGCTTAAAACCTGTTACATCTCTAACTTTTTCCAGCTCTGATGAAAGGTCAACAACCTGAAACATTGGGGGGAATATTAGCTGAAAATGGGTGGGTTGGAGCCGTGGGTGGGAAGTTAAAGTTTAAAAAATATAAAACCTGACCACAACCTGCCTCCAACCCATCCACCTTTTACTTTTTATTATTCGTTCCTGGGATGTGGACGTCGCTGGCAAGGCCAGCTTTTATTGTGCATCCCTAATTGCCCTTCAGAAGGTGGTGGTGAGCCACCTTCTTCAACCGCTGCAGTCCACGTGGTGAAGGTACTCCCACAGTGCTGTTAGGGAGGGAGATCCAGGATTTTGACCCAGCGACGGTGAATTAATGGCGGGTGATATATTTCCAAGTCAGGATGGTGTGTGACTTGGAGGGGACCTTGGAGGTGATGGTGTTCTCATGCAACTGCTATCCTTGTCCTTCTAGGTGGTAGAGGTCGTGGGTTTGGGAGGTGTTGTCGAAGAAGCCTTGGCGAGTTGCTGCAGTGCATCTTGTAGATGGTACACACTGCAGCCATGGTACGCCGGTGGTGGAGGGAGTGAATGTTTAAAGTGGTGAATGGGGTGCCAATCAAGCGGGCTGCTTTGTCCTGGATGGTGTCGAGCTTCTTGAGTGTTGTTGGAGCTGCACTCATCCAGGCAAGTTGAAAGTATTTCATTACACTCCTGATTTGTGTCTTGTAGATAGTGGAAAGGCTTTGGGGAGTCAGGAGGTGAGACGCTCGCCGCAGAATACCCATCCTCTGACCTGCTCTTGTAGCCACAGTATTTATGTGGCTGGTCCAGTTAAGTTTCTGGTTAGTGGTGACTCCCAGAATGTTGATGTTGGGGAATTCGCCGACGGTAATGCCATTGAATGTCAAGTGGTGGTGGTTAGGCGCTCTCTAGTTGGAGCTAGTTATTGTCTGGCATTTATGTGGCGCGAATGTTACTTGCCACTTATCAGCCCAAGCCTGAATGTCGTACTAGTGTTGTTGCATGCGGGCATATACTGCTTCCTTATCTGAGGAGTTGCGAATGGAACTGAACACTACAATCATTAGCGAACATCCCCACTTCTGACCTTATGATGGAGGGAAGGTCATTGATGAAGCTGCTGAAATTGGTTGGGCCTAGGACACTGCCCTGAGGAACTCCTACAGCGATGTCCTGGGGCTGAGATGATTGGCTTCCAACAACCACAACCATCTTCCTTTGTGCTAGGTATGACTCCAGCCAGTGGAAAGTCTTTCCCCTGATTCCCATTGACTTCAATATTTCTGGGGCTCCTTGATGCCATACTCGGTCAAATGCTGCCTTGATGTCGAGGGCAGTCACTCTCATCTCACCTCTGGAATTCAGCTCTTTTGTCCATGTTCGGACCAAGGCTGTAATGAAGTCTGGAGCCGAGTGGTCCTGGCGGAACCCAAATTGAGCATCAGTGAGCAGGTTATTGGTAAGTGCCACTTGATAGCACAGTCAACAACAGCTTCCATCGCTTTGCTAATAATTGAGAATAGACTGATGGGGCGGTGATTGGCTGGATTGGATTTGTCCTGTTTTTTGTGGACAGGACATACCTGGGCAAATTTCCAGATTGTTGGCTAGAGGCGCAGCTATTTCTGGAGCACAAGTCTTCAGCATGACAGCCGGGATGTTGTCGGGGCCCATAGCCTTTGCTGTATCCAGTGTGCTCAGGCGTTCCTTGATACCACGTGGAGTGAATCGAATTGGCTGAAGGCTGGCTTCTGTGATGGTGGGGACCTCAGGAGGAGGCCGAGATAGATCATCCACTCGGCACTTCTGGCTGAAGATGGTTGCAAACGCTTCAGCCTTGTCTTTTGCACTCACGTACTGTGCTCCACCATTATTGAGGATGGGGATATTCATGGAGCCCCCTCCTCCCGTCAGTTGTTTAATGGTCTACCACCATTCACGACTGGATGTGGCAGGACTGCAGAGCTTTGATCTGATCCGTTGATTGTGGGATCACTTAACTCTGTCTATAGCATGCTGCTTCCGTTGTTTAGCATGCATTTAGTCCTGTGTTGCAGCTTCCCCAGGTTGGCACCTCATTTTGAGGTACACCTGGTGTTGCTCCTGGCATGCTCTTCTACACTCCTCATTGAACCAGGGTTGGTTGCCTGGCTTGATGTTAATGGTAGAGTGAAGGATATGCCGGGCCATGAGGTTACAGATCGTGGTCGAATACAATTCTGCTGTTGCTGATGGCCCACAGTGCCTCATGGATGCCCAGTTTTGAGCTGCTAGATCTGTTCTGAATCTATCCCATTTAGCATGGCGGTAGTGCCAATCAACATGATGGAGGGTGTCCTCAGTGTAAAGACAGGACTTCGCCTCCACACTATGCAGTGGTCACTGCTACCAATACTGTCATGGACAGATGCATCTGCGACAGGTAGATTGGTGAGGACAAAATCAAGTTGATTTTTCCGTTGTGTTGGTTCTCTCACCACCTGGCGCAGGCCTAGTCTGGCAGCTATGTCCTTCAGGACTCAGCCAGCTCGGTCAGTAGTGGTGCTACCGAGCCACTCTTGGTGGTGGACAATGAACTCCCCCACCCAGAATACATTCTGTGTCCTTGCTACCCTCAGTGCTTCTTCCAAGTGCTGTTCAACATGAAGGAGTACTGATTCTTCAGCTGAGGGAGGGCAGTAGATGGTAATCAGCAGGAGGTTTCCTTGCCCATGTTTGATCTGATGCCATGAGACTTCATGGGGTCCGGAGTCAATGATGAGGACTCCCAGGGACACTCCTTCCCGACTGTATACCACTGTGCTACCACCTCTGGTGGGTCTGTCCTGCTGGTGGGACAGGACATACCCAGGGATGGTGATGGAGAAATCTGGGAATTGGCAGAAAGATATGATTCTATTAGTATGACTATGTCAGGCTGCTGCTTGACTAGTCTGTGGGACAGCTCTGCCAATTTTGGCACAAGTTTCCAGATGTTAATGAGGAGGACTTTGCAGGGTTGACTGGGCTGGGTGTGCCTTTGTTGTGTCTGAAGCCAGCACCAAGGTCAATGCTGGGTGGTCCGTCCAGTTTTATTCTTATTGTTTCTCCTAGCAGTTTGTTACAACTCAGTGGCTTGCTAGGCCATTTCAGAGGGCAGTTAAGAGTCAACCACATTGCTGTGGGTCTGGAGCCACACATAGGCCAGACCAGGAAAGGACAGCAGATTTCCTTCCCTAAAGGATATTAATGAACCAGATGGGTTTTTACGACAATCTGGTAGTTTCATGGTCACCATTACTGATACTCAGGTGGGACAGGGGGCAAGCAACCAACCTACTGCCAGGAGGCGGCTTGGCATTTAAAATATTCTAATGAGGCCTAAAGCCCCTGCTTCAACCTGCTGTGCAGGTTGAACTGCAGGCGGCCAGGGGTCCCGGGGCTCGGGATTCCCAGAAGCTGCAGCGAGGTAAGCACAGCCTCGGGGAGCAATCCTTGTGAGCCAGGAGGAGCAGAATTGCTTCCTCCCGGCCGCCCAAGCTCACCCACCAGCAGCCCACCCCTCCCTGGGATCAGGGATCGGACAACCCCACCTGAGAATCGAACTCAGCCCCGGGGTCGGGGTTTGGACCCACCCCCCCTGCCCGGATCAATCCCACCCCCCGGGGTTGGGGATCAGACACCCCCCGCCCCCGCGCTTGGAGCTCCCCCCCAGGATCCCAGACCCCCCCAGTCTCATGGTGTCTTGATCAGCATTCCCCGCCCAACTGGAAGCCAGCCTGTCAATCAGGCCCATCATGCCGCACGCATGCTTCCACAGCGCGCGGGTGGGAAACGACAAGATCCAACCCATTAACTCTGTTTCTCTCTCTCCGCAGATGCTGAGTACTTCCAGCAATTTCTGTCTTTATTTCAGATTTCCAGCAACCGCAGCATTTTGCTTCTACCAAAAGTGCTGTTGTGTGCTGCAATTAAATCTCAAATAATAATGTATAGTAAATGTGCGAGAATTGCTTCATGTTGCATATGCTGTCAATTGGAACCTTGGAACCTGATTGAGTGGTGCCCAGAAAGCAACCACTGAAGAGGTCGAATTAATCTGAAACTGCATCCTCATCTTATTTGGTGTGGGGGCCATCCAACCATCCATTTAGGTCTCTTCTGCTTCCCCACCATTTTACCTTGGATCCCTGCACTATAGGGTATGAATAACTGTCAACACAACCTAAACTGCTTTCTGCTTTAGACATAGTGGGTATATTTTCTGATACCGGCACTGAAGTGGTGGGACCAGAGCACGGCAAGCATAATGCTCGCCGACTTCTCACTGGGCCAAACCACCAGAATTTTCAGGGATTGGCCTGAATTAATTATTTATGATAAGCTCCCAATCCATATTGGGCTGAAGCTCATTGCTTTTATAAAGGCTCTAAAAGCTGTTCATATTTTTAAAGTATATTTCTTTACACAGACTGTATAAGGCAAAAAATTGTCCGACAAAAGCTAGTGGCTAGCAAAATAAATGTGGAGGCAGACATGTAGACTGTGCAGTACCTGAACACCATTATATGGCTAGAAAGGAGATACTTGCAGTGATTTTCAATTGCTGACAGTCCAATTTTCAGCTGAAAAATGGGTGCTCGGCGTTCAAAAATCAGAGGGGAGAGGCACCTCGGTTGCCCCAATGAAACCCAAGGCCCACCTGCTGCAATTTTCAGGCCGACCTGTAAATGGGCCTGCCTGTTTCCGGTGTGAGGCTTCTTAAACTTTGGTTGCAGCACCTGGATTGCAATTATCAGGTGTGCACCACGCATACTCTGCCCATTTGTGGCAGGCTTTGGTCAGCCTACCCAGTGGTCCTTAGAGGGACCACTGGAGGCTGCTCAAAAAACGGCCCAGGAAATTATTAAGTTTTATTTTTGTGGGGTCAGGAAGAGCAGGAGTACTTCTTCCGGGCCTCCAAAAAAAACTGTGGCCCACTGTTGGCCCATTCGAGGCCCCTCCGGGATCGCCACCTCCCCCCATCCAGGCCCGACCTGCAAAAACAGCTCAACATGGAAGCCAGCCAATTTGAAATGGCGAGCTGCAGAGGGGTGCCCACCCGTAGCTCACTGGAGGCAGTCGAATTAATGCTAAACCAAAGTGGATTCTGCCGCCTGACACCGGCTTTGGGTGGGCAGCATAGCTTCACCATTTCGGCAGAAGTCAAAGATTGCCACCACTGCTACATAAGGTAAAGGTGAAGAGGGTTGCCCTCCAGTGCACTCTCCCCAAAGGACAGCAGTGCAGCATGCCTTGCAGGAGGTGGCAACCAATCTCAATGCTTTATACAGTATCGACAGAACCTGGGAACAGATGTTAAAGAAGATATAGAAGCTGCCAGGTAAGACCATCAAACAGTAGCATTAACCACGTAGATAGCCCAAATATGCATGCCACAAAGTACTGCTGTCAACTTGTTCCACAAATGCTGCTAGCCCATGTCTCCTTACCTAATGAAGGATATACTTGCCTTAGAGGGAGTGCAACGAAGGTTAACTAGATTGATTCCTGGGATGAGGGGATTGTTCTCAGAGGAGAGATTGAATAGACTAGGCCTATATTCCCTGTACTTCAGAAGAATGAGAGGTATCTCATTGAAATATATAAAAATCTTAAAGGGTTGGATAGGGTAGATGCTAGGAGGAGGTTTCCCCTGGCTGGGAAGTCTAGAACTAGAGGTCACAGAACAGAATAAGAGGTCGATAGCAAAATACTGCGGATGCTGGAAATCCAAAATAACAACAGAAAATGCTGGAAAAACTCAGCAGGCCAGGCAACATCCATGGAGAGAGAAAAAGAGTCAACGTTTCGGGTCGAAACCCTTCTACAGAATAAGAGGTCAGCCATTTAGGATTGAGATGGGGAGAAATTTCTTCACTCGAAGGGTTGCGAATCTTTTGAATTCTCGACCCCAGATAGCTGTGGGTGCTCAGTCGCTAAGTATATTCACAACAGAGATCGATAAATTTTTAGATACTAAGTCAATCAAGGGATATGGGGATAGTGTGGGAAGATGGAGTTGAGGCAGAACAACAGCCATGATCTTATTGAATGGCAGAGCAAGCTCAAAGGGCCGAATAGCCTACTCCTTCTCCTATTTCTTATGTTCTTACATGCCCATACTCAAGCAAAGCCCAAATTGAAACCACAACTTAGAAGTGACAGCCTTGGCATATTCACATATTCAAAGGGCCTCACACAAAATCATTGTTACACAACCTACCTGCATGATATATGGTCATTGACTTACACACTGGATTGAGAACAAGCTTTAATCAATGACCCCTTTACTTTGGGAAATGCAGCAGTGAGATGACATTGGACAACTGTGTTGTGCTGTTGCTGCTATTGTGGAAAGGAGATGAACGGGGCGAGCATGCTGACCTATGTATTACCCACTTGTTTGAAATATATATGGTCAGCACATTGGCTGATGCTGCAGATGATCTTTATGCTAGCCTGGTAGGATAGGGAGGCATAGGAATTGAGGGAGCAGATGACATTGGCTGCCACTGGCAGTGGAGGTTGGCTGTAGGTGTTCTTGCAGCAGATGGCCAAGATATGGAACTGGCTCCATGCTGACCTGAAGCCTCGAAGCAAATTGCCCATCATTTGCCAAATATGTGTGCCATGGTCTTCAGATATAGTTGGTGGCATAATGTCACGGTGGAGGCAGCCCTGCTCTGGTGTCTGCTGATCTCTGTGGCATGCCTCTTCAATCCTGTACCACGTCAACCATGAAATACTGCAATTGCGGTGCTTCAACACCAACCCAATCATTAAGTTGAAATTGACTTGACAACCATGACGTTACTCGTCACTTAAATGCAGTTCTATCCTTTTAGCTCCTGTAAAAGTTTGCATTGTAGGAGCTTCCTTTTCATCTTTCTTTTCTTCAGCTCTTCTGCTGAAGTCTTTTCCAGTGCCCCAACACCTGTTCTGTTCCTACACCCATTGGCTTTAGCTACCAGCTGGTGAGTGGGTGGCAGGTAAGGCGGAGATCACACGGGGGGGGGGGGGCGGGGGGGAGGGTGCGGGGGCAAGCCGGGTGGCAGCAATCGCGGGGGTTGGGGCAGTCATAGATCGCAGGGGGGGTGGGCTGGTGGGGGCAGTTGGAGATCGCGGGGAGTGGGGGCAGTCTGAGATTGCAGGAGGAGTCGGACATTGCGGGGTTTGTAAAGAGGTTAGCTTTGGAGGCCTGGGGAGGCAGTGTTGTAAATGCACTTACCTCGTGGATCTTCAGACATTTTATCTGCTGGGAAAACCTGGAGGCTCGCAGTTTCCTTAAAAGATTTTACTGATCTCCTGAGAGCGAGCTCGTTGACCGTCCTCCGACCCACCTCCGTTAAAACCGGAAGTGAGCAGGTTGGGGTCAGGTTTGAGAAATTGAAAATAAAAATTACCTTCCATCTGCCCCCAATTTTGCTATTTTGATGCAAACTGAAAGTGCAAAAAAGCAGCACCAGAACCTTCCGCCTGAATAATGCGGCCGCTGTTCACAGCATCTGCTGGCCGCAATCACCGGCTCCTCCTCCTCAGAACCCAACATCCGAGGCCGCGGAGCGCGCTCTGATCCAGCTCCCAGGACATGCACATGGCCCGGCTTCAACCGTCGCTCATTAGTCCGGTTACCAGCGGTCTCCGTTACGCAGACATTTTGGCTCCGGGGCCATTGTCTCTTCACCGAATTTCACAGGAAAGCTGCGTGTGATCCGGGTACTATAAGGGGATTTGGTGGGTTGGGGGAGTGAGGAGCAGGCATACTGTAGCCACAGAGCATGATCTCTGCATAAATTAAAAGTCCCACAGAAAAATAAAAATGTTAAATAAATAATTCTAGAAAATTGCATTTTTTATATATATATATATATATATTTTAAAATTAAGCAGCTAATTAAAAAAAATCCTCTCTCTTTAACATTTGCTCACTAAACTACTCCCTAACCCTAACCTTCAGTGAGCTCACCCCTTCTACTGGTCGAAAACAGGAGTTTGACATCCCTCTCACCAATTGGAACCCGCCCTGTCGCACAGCCCATTTTATTGACCGATCACAGGGCAGTTCGGGGTCATGTGGCTCCTGATTTGAACCCGCACGTATTCGGGGACGCATTTCATGAACCGGGGACTCTTCCGGTGGCATTGTTTGCCCGAGGTCACTGCACCTCATCCGAGGACTGTCCCCGGAAAACGGGAATGTATGGTCACCCTACCTTATGCTGGGGAAAATGCACTGTGTAATGCCACAGCAATGGGCTTTCTGTGGGAGGAGGACAGCATGTATATTACTGCAATATATACTACCTATCTGCAAAAGAATGACATGTTATTGTGCATTCTCAACACATGGTTTTTCTAAAACTTATCAAGCTGGGGTATACTCCTAGTGTCACCATTGGCTCAGTGGTAGCACTCTCATTTCTGAGTCAGAAGGTTGTGGGTTCAAACCCCATCCCGAGACTTGAGCACATAATCTAGGCTGACACTTCAGTAGATTACTGAGGGAGAGCTGCACTGTTGGAGGTGCGGTCTTTCGGATGAGACGTTAAACTAAGTTTAATCTGCTCTCTCAGTTAGATGTAAAAGATCCCATGTAGCTACTTGAAGAAGGGCAGAGCAGTTCTCGGAGTGTTTTGGCCAACATTAATCCCTCAACCAATACCATCAAAACATATTGGGGGAAAAATTGAGTTGCTCCCCCTTTGGGGTGCTAATTTAGCGCCCCGGAAAAATTAGCACCCCCATGGCCGAAATTGAGTGGTAGTGCCCCAAGAGAGAAGCGGGGCGTTACTGGAGGCGCCCCACCTTCCTCTTAGGGTGCTGCGAGGGAATATCATGCCGCTACGTGCGCGGTATTGCAAGCCTTCCTCCCCTTCTTAAAGGGGAGGGGCCTTGCGCAGCGCGACCCGGGGCCCAGCTGGGTCACCCGGGATCGGAATGCGGGCAAAAGAGCCCGGCACTCAAGAGAAGTGCCGGGCTCATGGAGCGCAGCCGGCACTCCGCGCGGGGGGGCAGAAGGCCGGGGACGGCAACGGGGGCAGGTGCTGGCAGGCGGCCAGCAACAAAAATGGCTGCCTGGCACCTCGCCTTTAAATAGCGCCGCCCCAGCCATGGGTGGGCCCCCCTGACCCCGTCGGACATAGCGTCCGGCGGTAAGTCAGGGGGTGCTACCGAAGATCGCGGCCGGGGCGCGAGCATGGTGCTGCGCACGGCGATGACGTCATCACTGGCGGCACAGCGCCACGAGACGCTATCAGTTACCGCCACCGCTAACCTCCCGCTGAATTTCGTGGGAAGAGATGGCGGCGCCGCGCCTGGGCGCTAGTTACTTTGCGCACCATTAGCGCCCTCTTAGGGCGGCCATCTGGAGTCGCAAAGCAACCAAATTTTTCCTCCATTATCTGGTTACTTATTACATTGCTGTAAATTGGCTACCATGTTTACCTACAGTGATTGCACTTCAAAAGTACCTCATTGGCTGTGAAACACTTTGGGACTCCCTAAGGAAGTGAAAGATAAAAATAAATATAAATTTTCTCTTTCTTGCCATCATGTGTGGAAGTTCTGGAATAAAGGAAATGTGTATTCATAAGCCTACTTCCCATTGGTCATTAGTTAATTGTAAGATGAAAGTTTAAAAACTCTCCCCACAAAAATACTTCCCTGGTTTTTCAGGCCAATGACCCTCACCATGCTGTGTTACAGTTCCACAGGCATGTAAAAGTGCCGATCAACATGGACGGTGAGCCACTCAACAGTAGAGGTAGCAAAGCTGAGCCCAGTCCAGTCCTTACCCTATGTTTACACACAAATATTTGCAACAGCAAATGTTAAACAGACACACTTATTGTGCCTGATCCAATCACTGAATGTACGACAATAGTAAAATGATGCCTTTTTACACATGCATCACTTCAGGCTTGCTCTGAACAATTGCTTCCATCTTACTTGAATCACCTTTTGAATTTTATGTCTTGTGTTTCTGTTTTTAAAAACACAGTTTGCCATACATCAATTTAAATCTGATTTCAAATTACTTCATCTGTCCCTCATCTTCGGTATGGATAGCCAGCCAGCACACATCCATCTAGTTCTAGAAGCAATGTCATCTATATGCTATTTACAAAGCCCAATGTGTTTCCAAGCACAGCTTTATCATGGTGTAGAATACATCTGCAAGGAATAGATAACTACATTTTTGTCATTCCATAATACAACTATTTCATTACTGAACTCAGCATTTGACAAGACTAAAAACTGTCATTATGAGTTATGGGAAAGAAGAGCAAGAGAGAATGGGAGGAAGGATGATGCAGGGTCACTTATACTCCAGCAAATCTAGGCAGAGGGATGGAGCTGAAGACTTCACTATACAACAAACATTGAGATATTTTCCATTGTTCCCCCCTCAATTAATAATTTCACTGATTTGCTCCCATTTTGAAAACAGTTATTAAAATATGCAGAGTACAATTATTTTAACATAAGATATTCGGGAATGTTTATTATTTTTCAGTAATGCCATCTCTTCCCATCAGGTGATACCATTGTGACCATAGCTCAGTGATAGATACAGTGTTTTACAACATTCCTAGTGACAACATATGGAATAGCCATAAAGACACAAACTCCAACAGCTCTAAAATGGGTTAAAATACACAATGCTAAATAGCATGCATTATAAAAAGCAAATAACATCTGTGTGTGTGTTGAAGGTCAAATAATACTCTCGGATTTCAGAACACTATGTAAGTCTCTTTAACTTCGCTCTCAGTTTATAACAACAATCCAAACACCAAATTGCACTGCTATAGACACTCACACGTGTTATATTTCCCCATATGTACAATCAGAAATATAAAAAATTAACAATTTAAAGATTTGTCCAAATAATTCAACAGTAAATTTTGGTAAAATTTACTTTTCCCCAAATCGGTATTCCATTCTTTTCAGATGCGCATGGACCTGTTGTGTATTTTCAGTCATTTCTGTTTTTTATCTCAGATTCCCACTATTTCCTTGTTATCTCAGTACTACATCGCCAATGGTTTACTTTGTTCCAAAAACACTGCTTTGATATCATCTCTGCACATTTGTGAATTGTCAGATTTCTGTAGATTTGGCCTCTATTTTAATTTGAATTTACAAGTCTCTCAAAACGTAATAATTTTTTACCTGCTTTAATTGCAATAGTAATAATGAGTTGCTTATTATTGACTATTTTTCTTTCAAGTATTTCTGCAGTGATTTGCAAAACAGCTGCTGAATCTCACTAATCCACATGCTATTATCCCATGGAATTAAAAGTATTTATTCAACTTATGAATTGATCAGATTTCTTCAATCCAGAGTGAAGAACATGCATTTATACTCACTTCATGGTGTTGTTGACCAGAAATAGACCATTTATTAAGGTTTAAATAAACACAAACATTTCAAAAATGTGATCATTATTCTCATGTTGACTCACCTTGAAACAGCATTGTCTGGCTAAAATCACTTCGCAGGTCATTCTGACACACAGCTTGAACACGAAACAGATAGAGTTTATCCAGGGAGACATGATTAATAATCGCTTCCTGCATTAGGAATACAAGAAAACAAATTACTTATTGCATATTCAGTTAATAAATTGTAGGAGCAATTAGAATGAGACAGTCTTGAAAATACTGAACCCTCCAGACGATCCTCCAGGCAATAGCATGCAACCTTTTGATGACTTTAAATATAATCTACAATCAGCTCCGTACTCTAGGTTCATTAGCTGGAGTTCAAACAAAACAATCCTTTTAAATACTAGCAAAGACAGTTAAAAGATTCGACAAAGCCAGTTTATTCAAAAAAAGAGAATATTCTTGCCCAGTGGGATCCAACTATTCTCAATTCACAAAGTTATAAAGATACTTAAAGACCTAATATAACTATGGTCTGGTGCAAAGTCATTATCCTTCAGGCACTAGGCAATAGATTTATGAACAGATAAATCAATGTCTTCTATGTATTAATGTGATTAAGCTAAAATAAAATGAACAAGTGCAACAAGTAGAATTACAGTGTAATTTATTCCACAGCTAATAAAGTCCATCTTAGTAAAAACATACAGGCATTTTGTATCATTTCATAAGTAGAAATTCTGACTCAATGTGGTAATAAAACCCTATTTGTTGCATGCAGCTATCTCTATTTAAAGGCAGGTCACGGCTCTGTACCAAATAAATAGTATGCAACAACGTCTGGTTTTATTCAACATGCTGAACCTGAATGGCTTTTGGTGAAGTCCCAGCTAAAGTCCATGTTGTTTTAAAGGTTGCCCCACAACGGAAAAAGATTTTTTTTCTTACTTTTGTGATTATCTCACAGAGTCTCAGCAGCTCACAAACGGGAGCGTGGCAGCCACTTGGCACACCAAGTGATGGTAGGTCACCTGGACAGCTGTTAGCAGCAGAGTCTGTTTGCTTACAGACGTGAAGCAGCCAAAATTATGTCAGCATCAGATCCAGAGTTGGCATGTCACATTAACAATGTCTGGTGTAAAATATTTCAAATATGTGGTAATAATCTCGCAGCAGGTTGCCAAATTCCGTCTTGCTCCTGAATACGTAAAGTATTTAAAACATTGTGCAAGTCCCAACGTTAATGAGCGGCACTGCACTGAGATTTCAAATGACATGGTAAATGAGCGAGCCAGTAACCTTGGACTTTGAGGCTGGCAGAGCTATTAGGGTGATATCTGTCACTTGATGACCACTACCTTCACTACTGCTCCTTGTGATACGACTCAAAAGTTGGGGAAAGAAACTGGGAAAAAAGGCAGGAAAATTTGCAAAATATATGGAAACTTACTCGTAAAATTGTCTACATTTTTATTGGAAATCTGTCCAATAAGTTTTGTTCCAAGAGGCTGACCTTCTCTTAATGGCCTTGGGTTTGAGTTTTGTTCCTTTGATTTGTACAGCTGGGCATGCTCATTCAATATTTTTTGGCCTCTGTGTATTGTAATGGAGTGAGAGGAGAGGTTGGGGAGGAAGGAGTGTAGGTTGGAAAGTAATCCCTGTTACTGTCTTGTTGATTGCTGCATGTGAAGACACAACTGCCATGGGTGAATAAACCTCACTTGTTTTAAGCTCCAGTTGGGTTGACTGTGGATAGGCAATGGCAAACATTCAAAGATCGCATGGATGAACTACAGAATTTGTTCATCCCTGTTTGGCATAAAAATAAATCAAAAAAGGTGACTCAACCGTGGCTAATAAGGGAAATTAGGGATAGCATAAGATCCAAGGAGAAGACATGTAAATTGGCCAGAAAAAGCAGTAAACCTGAGGATTGGTAGCAGTTTAGGATTCAGCAAAAGAGGACAAAGGGATTAATTAAGAGGGGGAAAATAGAATATGAGAGTAAGCTTGCAGGGAACATAAAAACTGACTGTAAAAGCTTTTATAGATATGTGAAGAGAAAAAATGGTAGACCAATAAAATACATACTTTGGTTCTGTCTTCACAAAGGAGGACACAAATAACTTCCCAGAGATATCGGGGAACAGAGGGTCTAATGAGAGGGAGGAACTGAAAGAAATCAGTATTTGTAGGGAAATGGTGTTAGGGAAATTGACGGGATTGAAGGCCGATAAATCCCCAGGGCCTGATAATCTACATCCTATGGTACTTAAGGAAGTGGCCCTGTAATTAGTAGATGCATTGCTGGTCATCTTCCAAAATTTGATAGACTCTGGAACAGTTCCCATGGATTGGAGGGTAGCTAATGTTACCCCACTATTCAAAAAAGTTGGTAGAGAGAAAATGGGGAATTATAGACCGGTAAGCCTGACATCGGTAGTGGGGAAAATGCTAGAATCCATTATAAAAGGTGTAATAGCAGAGCACTTGGAAAACAGTGACAGGATCGGACAAAGTCAACATGGATTTACAAAAGGTAAATCGTGCTTGACTAATCAACTGGAATTTTTTGAGGATGTAACTGGTAGAATAGATAAGGGAGAACCAGTGGATGTGGTGTATTTGGACTTTCAGAAGGCCTTCGATAAGGTCCCGCATAAGAGATTAGCATGTAAAGTTAAGGCACATGGGATTGGGGGCAAGGTACTGACTTGGATAAAGAACTGGTTGGCAGACAGGAAGCAAAGAGTTGGAATAAACAGCTCTTTTTCCGAGTGGCAGGCAGTGACTAGTGGGGTACCGCAGGGATCGGTCCTAGGACCCCAGCTATTCACAATATATATATAAATGATCTAGACGAGGGAACTAGATGTAATATCTCCAAGTTTGCAAACGACACAAAGCTGGGTGGGCGTGTGTGCTGTGAGGAGGATGCCGAGAAACTCCAGTATGATTTGGACAGGTTGGGTGATTGGGCAGAAGCATGGCAGATGCAATATAATGTGGATAAATGCAAGGTTATCCACACTGGTGACAAAAACAGGAAGGCAGATTATTATCTGAATGGCAATAGATTGGGAGAAGGGGAAGAACAACGAGACCTGGGTGTCCTTGTGCACCAGTCGCTGAAGGTAAGCATGCAGGTGCAGCAGGCGGTTAAGAAGGCAAATGGTATGTTGGCCTTCATAGCGAGAGGGTTCGAGTACAGGAGCAAGGATTTCTTGCTGCAGTTGTACAGGGCCTTGGTGAGACCACACCTTGAGTATTGTGTGCAGTTTTGGTCGCCTTATCTGAGGAAGGATGTTCTTGCCATGGAGGGAGTGCAGCGAAGATTCACCAGACTGATACCTGGGATGGCAGGAATGACGTATGAGGAGAGATTGGGTCGATTGAGCTTATACGCGCTGGAGTTTAGAAGAATGAGAGGGGATCTCATTGAAGCTTATAAAATTCTAACAGGACTGGACAGACTGGATGCAGGAAGGATGTTCCCGATGGCCAGGTAGTCCAGAACCAGAGGTCACAGTCTAAGGATAAGGGGTAAGCCATTTAGGACAGAGATGAGGAGGAATTTCTTCACCCAGAGAGTGGTGAACCTGTGGAATTCTCTACCACAGAAGGCAGTGGAGGCCAATTCGTAAAATATATTCAAGAAGGAGTTGGATATATTTCTTAAGGCTAAAGGGATCAAGGGGTATGGAGAGAAGGCAGGGACAGGGTACTGAATTTGGATGATCAGCCATGATCTCATTAAATGGCGGAGCAGGCTCGAGGGGCCGAATGGCCTACTCCTGCTCCTATCTTCTATGTTTCTAGGTTAGTCTGCGTGTCTAATTGATCACTGGATCCTGGGCCGGTTCAGCTTGTTACAATATATGAAACCCTGTAGGTTGTGAACATGAACAGCTTTAACACCTAGCAATCTTAGTACTGGATTACTTGCAGAGTCTTCAACTCATCATTAATAAAAATAAAATAAACTTTTAAAACCTTAGCTGTGATTTCCAGTATTGAAATCGAGAATCTTGCCTGTTTGTTTAAATCATAACCCAAGTTAACATGGGATTTGTTTTGTATGGTGAAAATGTTAGTATTGTTAGACCAAGGACTGGATGAAAAACATTTAGTCTAATTATTGCATCTTTTTTAATGAAATTTAACAGCAGGCGATATTAACATTTGACATTTAAACAAATGGCTCATGAGCCCTTACAATCTGCTCCTCAAAACCCAGAGAACAAAGTTCTCTTTTTGCTTGTATTTCTTGTTGGTACAGTATGTGATTTGGATTTTGTGGGCCTGGAAGTTTGGAAAGGGCTGTTTTGGCAATGTGGCGTAATAAGTTACAGGTCCACAGTTAACTCATCTCTTCACAAAGACAAGGAGGATCCCATGAGATTTTGTGACAAAAACAGTTGCTGAAATAAACTAAGGAGGTTTCTCTGTTCTAAAAACAGAAAATGCTGGAAATACTCAGCAGGCCAAGCAGCATCTGTGGAGAGAGAGACCTTTCGGATGAAACGTTAACTCTGCTTCTCTCTCCACAAGAGAATTCTTGACAGATCGCAAGTGCCGGGTTTTAGCGCATGCTCTTCACATGCCTAAACCCGGAACTAGCGTGGCCCCTACGGGTACGTATACACCTCGTCCACACCCGTAGGGGTCGCAAAATACGGCCCTATGTGTTCCAGACAGTTGATCGACATGAATTCTGTTTAGGAAAGTAACTAGTTAAAAAAGGTCATGGAATAAAATCGCAGGCTCATCAGTCTTCTCCCCATTATGGTACAATGGGCAATGACCAGGATAGTCCAGCTTCTCCACGATGGTACGTCATGACTGTTCAACAGCACTCTGCTAACTTCTATCTCATCCAACTGAGCAATTCCATTGCACACTAATCGGGTACTACCTAAAAGGCCTGCAACACTCCAGAAAAAAATGCTTTGTTTTAGTTTTCTTTGCATGCTTGTGTAATAACAGCAAAATCTTATTTGGTTCACAAAGGTCTCACAAAGTTTTACCCGTAGTGAAAGTGAACTATACAATAAGAGTGCATGAATTAAAGCAATGTTTTTCACATGGGTCCATAATAGAATGTTCAATATTAACAGTTGCTGCATGCAAAACAATTCATCAAATTTCTCCCAGGGTAAATAATCAAAAGTTAACAAGATGGTGTTCTTTCTGTCACCATCTTCCCAAGTGTCAGTTCTCGATTTAATTTAGATAAGCATCTGCTCAAGAATAGCCAGTTATGACAATGGGGAGCACGGCAATACATCATAGTCTTGACTACATTTTGATTGATTCCTGCAAGATTTCATAAAACACATCATCTATTAATGCAATCCAGATAACAATATTTTTTGAAGAAATTGAAAACAGAAATGGAAATGAACAAAAGAGACCTTCAACTATAATGAATAGATGAAATCTGATTCTATTACAGAGTATGACAGCCCACAGGATAGTGCCTGAGGAGAAGGACAATGACGCTTTGTATTCCTGAATTTTCTGTGTACACTAATGTAATGAAGGTTTTTTTAAATACAGACAATCTATCAATTAAAGATAAAAATTAATTTAGGAATTGAACTAAAATGTTACCAAAGCTAACAAATTCCCATGTACAAGAAGGACTTACAAATATATGAATCTACAGGAAGGACTGAGACAGTTTCTTGTAGAATTTATTGGCCGAAATACTGCTTCCTGCTTCCATTTTATTTTGTTACATTAAAATGTCACAGTGCATGACTATCTGTCCAATTTTCTGAAAGTCCCATACCTTGTGCTATCTTCCTGCAAGCAGTTTTATCAGTATATAAGCTTCAACTGCTCTCAATTCTCCCAGACTTCCCTATTTGATGTCATCTTTAATCCCAATGGCTCTATATCTGAAAGATTGTTTGATAATAGCATCCATCAACCTCTCAAGCCTGAAGTTTTCCATTGATGGCAATGGAAATTTGAGTCCTCGGCAGTCATAGCCGACCCATCTCTATTTCTTTCATATAAGATACCATTTGTGATGCCATATGGTCAGTGAAAAAAATGACTTGATGGCCATTTTGTTTTCCCTGTCTAACTTTATTCGGGTATTCTATCAAACCTCAGAAAACGTTAAATAAAAATAAAATTTTAGGATCGTGTAAGTTTTGAGTAATTCCAACTTCTCTGCTGATTTTAGAGATGCCCCATCTAAATTATTGTTAGATTCTTCCAATCTCGTTTCATTGGCCTACCTTCAATTCCACCCATGAATCAATTATAGCCCCAAAAAAACTATCTCACTTTCCAAGAGATAAATAACCAGCTTCTCTATTATTCAAAGACCACTTGCCTTGGAGTTATGTAGAATGATGCGCGGCTTTAAGGTTTATTGGATACCTGCTTGTTTATCTTCATGCCTAAATTCTTGGCTATCAACACAATTATATTCTAAATATCTGTAAATTCTATTTCAATTGTCATAATCTCTGAACTTCTTCCTCAGACCATATCAAATTGTCCCTTCTTAGGCTCCACTTTCCCAATTCTCTTAACATGAAAAAAAGGGCAGGATGCTTATGTCTTAAATGTCAGCCAAATACAGCTTTAGTCAAGAGAGCCTCCAAACAAGCTCGACAGAACTGTCTCTCTAAGTATACGCTTAACAAAATGACAAGCTATTGATTGATAACCACCCATTTTACCACATTCAGCACAAATAGTTATAAAATGCTGCAAAGAATGTTTTATTTGAAGATAATAAACAAATATCGCCACAGTAGGATAAAAGTTAATCACAGGAGTAACAAACAGAGACTGCCTGCTAGATATTTAACTAATATTTTCACTGGAGAGGTTTTATCACCCTTCAGATGAATGACTACGTTATATCTTCTGTTGCCGTTATTATTGCCCGAAGAGACGCTACTGCCATCCCACATATCTTCCTGTACGGAATTAGAGAACAGCTGCATAGTCTGCATTTCCACATATGCTAACTCAACCGTAATTATCTCCTCACTTCCCAGAAATGGAACCCAAACTCACCAATTGGGTCATAGCACTGAGCCTTCAACTTGGCACACAGGTTAACTAAATAAATTAAATTAACACCCAAACATCCAGTCTGGGTCACAATGGACCTTTTGTTTACCCAGTTCCTCAGAATGCATACTTTGATGGATCGGCCGCTAAAGAAAGGAAGAAAGAACTTGCATTTATATAGTGTCTTTCATGAACTCAGGATGTCCAAAAGCACTTTCCAGTCAATTAAGTACATTTTGAATTGTAATTACTATTATAATGTAGGAAATGTGGCAGCCATTTTGCGCACAGCAAGGTCCCATAAACAGCAATGAGATAAACAGCCAGACAATCTGTTTTGGTGATGTTGGTTGAGAGATCATTATTGGTCAGGACGCTGGGGAGAACACCCTTGCACTTCTTCGAAATAGTGTCATGTTAAGTTCTGAGTCGACTATCACTCCCAGTTGGCGGTCTGCACAGAGCGGGATTAAAACGGAGTGGATTTAAACAGTGTTTTATTTGGGAATTTGGAAAGAGTGGGAATTTGGAGAAGAGGGGAAGGAGTTGCTGCTTTTTTCCTACACTACTTGTAGTGCTTTATGTTACAGGTAGATAGTTAATTTCAGTACCCATAACTTAATCTAGATCAAGTAAGTAGTCAAGAAACTACACTGTAAACGAAGTTACCTAATCACAAATTTAATTAAATTTAATTAAATAAAACAAAGTCATATAGGGATGGCAGTGTAGGTGGTTTGCTGCAACTGCAGCATGTGGGAGTTTGTGGAGAGCATTGTGATCCCGGACAACCACGTTTGCAGTAAGTGCCTGTATCGTGAGGAACTTCAGCTCAGAGTTTTTGAGCTGGAGTCTGAGGTATAGAAATTGCGGGCATCAGGGATGGGGAGAGTTACCTAGACACTTTGGCCCCGATTTCCCCCCAGCCGTCAGGCGGGGTTTCAGGTGTGTGGGGGGGGGAAATCCCAAATTTCAGGGTCCCGACACCATCCCGCCCAAAAACCCCGCCCCACGTAAGTTTCAGGGGTGGCGGGTACCCGCCCTGCACTGGGACCCGCCGAAACCAGGCGGGAAGGGATTAGTGCCAATTAACTGCCTAACAGGCAGTTTTTAACCTAATCCCTATTTTGAGGGGTTTCGTGTGGGTTTCCCGACGGCTCCAAACCACGCCAGGTTAGAGCAGGCGGGCCGTCGGGTTGAAGGAGTTGGAGGGGTCGCGATGTTGGCGCTCAGGTGAGTGATGGGTACATGAGTGTAAAGGTAAGTGTGTTTGGTGTGTCTAAAGTGTGTAAAGAACTTTTACTTCCCTGTACTTACCTTCACAGCCTTTCTTCCTGTAGCTGTCAGGAGCCCATCACTCACCCGGAACTTAAAGCTGAACGGCTGCGATCTGTCAAAAGTGACAGCCTTCAGCTTTGAGTGCCGGTAAGAGTTCTAACTGAGTCTGTGCAGAATGACTCATGTCAGAACTCAGACTGTAAGTGTTTGACAGCTTCAAACAGCTGTCAAACGCTGATATTTCATCTGTCAAAAACTCTTGGCAGATGAAATTTCAGTCTGTGACGTCACCTGTTGCCGGGTGGCCCTTAATTGGCCTGCTGAGCCCGCTGGGCGGGCTCAACAAGGTCAATCAAGGGAAAATCGCGCGGATTGGCCGGACGTCGAAGTAGGCGGGTCAAAAACCCGAAAGGGGAAGTCCCGCCTTCTTCCCGACAGGTTCGGGAAAATCTACCCCTTTGATCCAGGAGGCAGTCACACCCCTTAGGTTAGGTAGTGGTACAGGAGTGTTAGTGGTCAAGGACAGGAGGGTGTGACTGCAACTCAGGCAGGTAAGGGGGCCCCAGGTGCAGTGCTGGAGGAGCCTCAGCCTTTGCCCTTGTCCAATAGGTATGAGGTTCTTGCTGCCTGTGTGGATGAGGGAAAAGCCTGCAGGATGAATGAGCAGGCTGACCATGGTGCAGGAGGCCATTCAAATGGGGGGAGTGAAAGGGAATGTAGTTGTGGTCGGGGACAGTATAGTCAGGGGGATAGAAACTGTTCTCTGCAGCCATAACCGAGAGTTCCGAAGGTTGTGTTGCCTGCCCGGTGCCAGGGTTAAAGACATCTCCTCGTGGCTGGAGGAGAATTTGGAGTGGGAGGGGGAGGAGCCAGTTGTCGTGGTCCACGTAGGAACCAACATAGGTAGAACGAGGAATGAGGTTCTGTTGAGGAAGTTTGAGGAGCTAGGATCCAAATTAAAAAGCAGAACCTCAAGGATGATAATCTCGAGATTGATACCTGAGCCACACGCAAATTGGCATAGGGGCAAACAGATTAAAGGTTTAAATGCGTGGCTCAAAGAGTGGTGTGGGAGGCAGGGGTTTTGGTTCAGGGGGCACTGGCACCAGTACTGGGGAAAGAAGGAGCTGTTTCGTTGGGACGGGCTCCACTTAAACCGGGCTGGGACTAGTGTCCTGGTGAACCGAATAACTAGGGCAGTAGACAGGGCTTTAAACTAGTGAAGGGGAGGTGGGAGGATTCAGGAAAGAGTAAACTTAAAAGCAATGAGAGAAATGTCAAGGCTCTAGAGCAGAGTAGAGTTTTGGGTAAAAATAAGCAGAGTGGGTCAGGAAGGGACAGAGAGAGAGAACCAACAGCGTCGGCGGGAATCCTGAGCGGCAGAGCGGGGCTATAAAAGTCCCAGAGACCAGGTAAGGCCTCACAGCGTCGGCGGGAATCCTGAGCGGCAGAGCGGGGCTATAAAAGTCCCAGAGACCAGGTAAGGCCTCACAGCGTCGGCGGGAATCTCGAGCGGCAGCAGCGGGGCTATAAAAGTCCCAGAGACCAGGTAAGGCCTCACAGCGTCGGCGGGAATCTCGAGCGGCGCAGCGGGGCTATAAAAGTCCCAGAGACCAGGTAAGGCCTACCAATCTCCAGTCTGGGAACTCGGAGGGAAGGAGAGAGGTAAAAAGTAATCCAAGTGTGACGTCACCAGAAAGCGGGTAAGTGATTGGTTGGTAAGTATTTCTCCCTTTTTAAGCTTAAATCTCTTTGGTTTATAGTTTCTAAGGTGTGATATTCACCATCTAGAATCGGGGCAGAGGATATTTAAGAATAATATTAATAAATTTAATTAATTACATAGAATGGGAGATCAGGTGATGTGTTGCTGCTGCAATATGTGGGAGCTGGTGAACACCATTGATGCTCACGGTGATCACATTTGCAGTAAGTGTTGGCTGCTCGAGGAACTCCGGCTCCGTGTTGAAGAGCTGGAGTCCGAGCTTCAAACACTGAGACACATCAGGGAGGGGGAGAGTTACCTGGACTCTGTGTATCACGAAGTATTCACACCAATTAGATTAATTAATTCAGATGTAGTCCGTGGCCAGGGTCAGGATGGTGTGACTAGAAGTGAGGCAGGTACGGGGATCCAGGAGGTAGTGTTGGAGGAGCCGCAGCCCTTGCACTTGTCCAACAGGTTCGAGGCTCTTACTCCCTGTGAGGATGGGAACAGGGACTGCGGGGAGGATGAGCAACCTGACCACAGCACCGTGGAGCAGGGGGCCATTCAAGTGGGGGGAGTTAAAAGAAATGTTGTAGTGGTAGGGGATAGTATCGTTAGGGGGATAGATAGAGTTCTTTGCAGCCGAGAGCGAGAGTCCCGAAGGCTGTGTTGCCTGCCCGGTGCCAGGGTTAAGGACATCTCCTCTGGACTGGAGAGAAACTTGGAGTGGGAGGGGGAGGATCCAGTTGTCGTGGTCCATATTGGTACCAACGACATAGATAGGACAAGGAAGGAGGTTCTGCGGAGGGAGTTTGAGCAGCTAGGGGCCAAATTAAAAAGCAGAACCACAAGGGTAATAATCTCTGGGTTATTACCTGAGCCACGAGCGAATTTGGCTAGGACAAATAAAATTAGAGAGTTAAATACGTGGCTCAAAGACTGGTGTGGGAGAAATGGGTTTTGCTTCCTGGGACACTGGCACCAGTACTGGGGCAGGAGGGAGCTGTTCCGTTGGGACGGGCTTCACTTGGCCAGTGCTGGGACTAGAGTCCTGGCGGATCATATAACTAGGGCTGTAGAGAGGGCTTTAAACTAACTAGTTGGGGGGAGGTTCCTAGAGAGCAAATAATAAAAATGACAACAGAGAAGGTCATAGACTTAGGTAGCAGTGGGGAAATTAAAAACCAGAGCGTGTCAGGAAGGGGCAGAAGGTATGGAGTAAAAGGTAAAGTAATAAAAAGGGCAAAAGCAGGAACTAAGTGTCACAAAACATCTTTGAAAGTTCTCTATCTGAATGCACGTAGCATTCGTAACAAAATAGACGAGTTAATGGCACAAATAACTACATATGGGTATGATCTTCTGGCCATTACAGAAACATGGCTGCAGGATGACAATGCCTGGGAATTAAACATACCAGGTTATTTAATGATCAGGAAGGACAGGCAGGAAGGAAGGGGAGGTGGGGTGGCTATGTTAATAAAGGAAGGAATCACTGTAATACAGAGAAATGATATTGGGTCAAAAGATCAGGATAATGAAACAGTTTGGGTGGAGGTAAGGAATAATAAGGGGGAAAAAACACTAGTGGGCGTAGTCTATAGGCCTCCGAACAGTTGCAACTCTGTTGGACGGAGTATCAATCAGGAAATAGTTGAGGCTTGTAATAAGGGAACATCTATAATTATGGGGGATTTTAACTATCATATTAATTGGACAAATCAAATTGGGCAGGGCTGCCTTGAGGATGAGTTCATTGAGTGTATTAGGGATGGGTTTCTTGAGCAGTATGTAACTGAACCGACCAGGGGGCAAGCAACCTTAGATCTGGTCCTGTGTAACGAGACATGATTAATTAAAAATGTCCTAGTAAAGGATCCACTTGGAATGAGTGACCATAACATGGTTGAATTCCATATTCAATTAGAGGGTGAGAAGGTTGGATCTCAAACAAGCGTGCTAAGCTTGAATAAAGGAGACTATGAAGGTATGAGAGCGGAATTGAGTAGAGTGGATTGGGAAAATAGATTAAAGGGTAAGACGATACATGATCAGTGGTGTACATTTAAGGAGTTATTTTACAACTTCCAAAAAATATATATTCCACTGAGAAGAAAAGGGTGTAAAAGAAAAGATAGCCATCCGTGGCTAAGTAAAGAAATTAAGGATAGTATTCGACTAAAAACAAGGGCATATAAGGTAGCCAAATCTAGTGGGAGGATAGAGGATTGGGAAAACTTTAAAAGACAGCAAAAAATAACAAAAAGATTGATTAAGAAAGGGAAGATAGATTATGAAAGTAAGTTAGCAAAAAATATAAAAACAGACAGTAAGAGTTTTTATAGTTATACAAAAAAAAGGGTGGCTGAAGTAAATGTTGGTCCCCTAGAGGATGAGACCGGGAAATTAATGGTGGGAAATATGGAGATGGCAAAAACACTGAATGAATATTTTACATCAGTCTTTACAGTAGAAGACACTAAGAATATCCCAACACTGGACAAACAGGGGGCTAAAGGGGGGGAGGAGCTAAACACGATCAAAATCACTAAGGAAGTGGTACTCGGTAAAATAATGGGACTCAAGGCGGATAAATCACCTGGACCTGATGGCTTACATCCTAGGGTCTTGAGGGAAGTGGCGGTAGGGATTGTGGATGCATTGGTAATAATTTTCCAAAACTCCCTGGACTCGGCAAAGGTCCCGGCAGACTGGAAAACTGCTAATGTAACACCCTTATTTAAAAAGGGCAGTAGACAGAAGGCTGGAAACTATAGACCGGTTAGCCTAACATCTGTGGTAGGTAAAATTTTGGAGTCCATTATTAAGGAGACAGTAACAGGACATTTGGATAATCATAATTTAATAGGACAAAGTCAGCATGGTTTTATGAAGGGGAAGTCATGTTTGACAAATTTGCTGGAGTTCTTTGAGGAAGTAACATATAGGGTGGATAAAGGGGAACCGGTGGACGTAGTGTATTTAGACTTCCAAAAGGCATTTGACAAGGTGCCACACAAAAGATTATTGCTTAAGATAAAAAATCACGGGATTGGGGGTAATATTCTGGCATGGATAGAGGATTGGCTATCTAACAGAAGGCAGAGAGTTGGGATAAATGGTTCATTCTCAGACTGGCAATCAGTAACTAGTGGTGTTCCGCAGGGGTCAGTGCTGGGTCCCCAACTCTTGACAATCTATATTAACGATTTGGAGGAGGGGACCGAGTGTAACATATCAAAGTTTGCAGATGATACTAAGATGGGAGGGAAAGTAGTGAGTGAGGAGGACATAAAAAACCTGCAAGGGGACATCGACAGGCTAAGTAAGTGGGCAGAGATTTGGCAGATGGAATACAATACTGGAAAGTGTGAGGTTATGCACTTTGGCAGGAAAAATCGGAGAGCAAGTTATTATCTTAATGGCAAGAAACTGGAAAGTACTGAAGTACAAAGGGATCTGGGGGTCCTGGTGCACGAACCTCAAAAGGTGAGTATGCAGGTGCAGCAAGTGATTAGGAAGGCCAATGGAATGTTGGCTTTCATTGCTAGGGGGATAGAATATAAAAATAGGGAGGTATTGCTTCAGTTGTACAAGGTATTGGTGAGACCGCACCTGGAATACTGCATACAGTTTTGGTGTCCATACTTAAGAAAGGACATACTTGCTCTCGAGTCAATACAAAGAAGGTTCACTCGGTTAATCCCGGGGATGAGGGGATGGACATATGAGGAGAGGTTGAGTAGATTGGGACTCTACTCATTGGAGTTCAGAAGAATGAGAGGCAATCTTATTGAAACATATAAGATTGTGAAGGGGTTGGATCGGGTGGATGCGGGGAAGATGTTCCCGATGATGGGTGAAACTAGAACTAGGGGGCATAGTCTTAGAATAAGGGGCTGCTCTTTCAAAACTGAGATGAGGAGGAACTACTTTACTCAGAGGGTGGTAGGTCCATGGAATATGCTGCCTCCAAAAGCTGTAGAAGCTACATCATTACATAAATTTAAAACAGAAATAGACAGTTTCCTAGAAGTAAAGGGAATTAAGGGTTACGGGGAGCAGGCAGGAATTTGGACATGAGTCTAGGTTCGGATCGGACATGGCCCTGTGGGTAGCGGAGCGGGCCCAGGGGCCGTGTAGCCTGATCCTGCTCCTATTTCGTGTGTCTAATTCTGTTAGATTCAGGAGATGGTTCTGTGATAGTGGATTGGCGGTTAGGATCAGATCAGCCATGATCTTATTGAATGGCGGAGCAGGCTCGAGGGGCCGATTGGCCTACTCCTGCTCCTATTTCTTATGATCTTATGTTCTTATGTTCAAAGGTAATAAGACATCAGTGACTAAAGTGACATCAGGGAAAAATAAAAATAAGTCAAAGCTAAAGGCACTCTATCTGAATGCGCAAAGCATTCGCAAAAAAATAGATGAATTAATCGCAGAAAGAAATTAATAGGCTTGATCTAACAGCCATTGCGGAGACGTGGTGGAATGTCACCACGGTTGGGAACTAAATATTCCAGGATGCTTAACTTTTAGAAGAGATAGGCAAAATGGAAAAGGAGAAGGGGTAGCCCTGATAATAAAGGATGGGATAAAGACAGTAGAGGGAGAGACTGAAGAGAGAGGGAGAGACTGGGGAGAGAGGGAGAGACTGGGGAGAGAGGGAGAGACTGGGGAGAGGGGCAGAGACTGGGGAGAGAGGGGGGAGAGAGAGAGAGAGAGACGGGGAGAGAGGGAGAGACGGGTAGAGAGGGAGGGACGACGGGGGAGAGAGGGAGAGACGGGGAGAGAGGGAGAGACTGGGGAGAGGGGCAGAGACTGGGGAGAGAGGGGGGAGAGAGAGAGAGAGAGACGGGGAGAGAGGGAGAGACGGGGAGAGAGAGAGAGACGGGTAGAGAGGGAGGGACGACGGGGGAGAGAGGGAGAGACTGGGGGGAGAGGGAGAGACGGGGAGAGAGGGAGAGACGGGGAGAGAGGGAGAGACTGGGGGGAGAGGGAGAGACGGGGAGAGAGGGAGAGAGGGAGAGACTGGGGAGAGAGGGGGAGACGGGGAGAGAGGGAGAGACGGGGAGAGAGGGAGAGACGGGGAGAGAGGGAGAGACGGGGAGAGAGGGAGAGACGGGGAGAGAGGGAGAGACTGGGGAGAGAGGGGGAGACTGGGGAGAGAGGGAGAGACTGGGAGAGAGGGAGAGACTGGGGGAGAGGGAGAGACTGGGGGGAGAGGGAGAGACTGGGAGAGAGGGAGAGACTGGGAGAGAGGGAGAGACTGGGAGAGAGGGAGAGACTGGGGGAGAGGGAGAGACTGGGGGGAGAGGGAGAGACTGGGAGAGAGGGAGAGACTGGGGGAGAGGGAGAGACTGGGGGGAGAGGGAGAGACTGGGAGAGAGGGAGAGACGGGGGAGAGAGGGAGAGACTGGGGAGAGAGGGAGAGACTGGGGAGAGAGGGAGAGACTGGGAGAGAGGGAGAGACGGGGGAGAGAGGGAGAGACGGGGGAGAGAGGGAGAGACTGGGGGAGAGGGAGAGACTGGGGGAGAGGGAGAGACTGGGGGAGAGGGAGAGACTGGGGGAGAGGGAGAGACTGGGGGAGAGGGAGAGACTGGGGGAGAGGGAGAGACTGGGGGAGAGGGAGAGACTGGGGGAGAGGGAGAGACTGGGGGAGAGGGAGAGACTGGGGGGAGAGGGAGAGACAGGGGAGAGAGGGAGAGACGGGGGAGAGAGGGAGAGACGGGGGAGCGAGGGAGAGACTGGGGAGAGAGGGAACGACTGGGGAGAGAGGGAACGACTGGGGAGAGAGGGAACGACTGGGGAGAGAGGGAACGACTGGGGAGAGAGGGAGAGACGGGGGAAGAGAGGGAGAGACGGGGGAGAGAGGGAGAGACGGGGGAGAGAGTGAGAGAGGGAGAGACTCGGGAGAGAGGGAGAGACCCGGGAGAGAGGGAGAGACTCGGGAGAGACCCGGGAGAGAGGGAGAGACTCGGGAGAGAGGGAGAGACTCGGGAGAGAGGGAGAGACTAGATAGAGAGGGAGAGACTAGGGAGAGACGGAGAGAGGGAAAGACTGGGGAGAGAGGGAGAGACTGGGGTGAGGGGGAGAGAGGGGGAGACTGGGGAGAGAGGGAGAGACTGGGGGAGAGGGAGAGACTGGGGGGAGAGGGAGAGAATGGGGGGAGAGGGAGTGACTAGGGAGAGAGGGAGAGACTGGGGAGAGAGGGAGAGACGGGGGAGCGAGGGAGAGACTGGGGAGCGAGGGAGAGACTGGGGAGAGAGGGAGAGACTGGGGAGAGAGGGAGAGACTGGGGAGAGAGGGAGAGACTTGAGAGAGAGGGAGAGACTGGGGAGAGAGGGAGAGACTGGGGAGAGAGGGAGTGACTAGGGAGAGAGGGAGAGACTGGGGAGAGGTGGAACGACTGGGGAGAGAGGGAACGACTGGGGAGAGAGGGAAAGTGGGGAGAGAGGGGAAGACTGGGGAGAGAGGGGAAGACTGGGGAGAGAGGGAAAGACTGGGGAGAGAGGGAGAGACTGGGTAGAGAGGGAGAGACTGGGGAGAGAGGGAGAGACTGGGGAGAGAGGGAGAGACTGGGGAGAGAGGGAGAGACTGGGGAGAGAGGGAGAGACTGGGGAGAGAGGGAGAGACTGGGGAGAGAGGGAGAGACTGGGGAGAGAGGGAGAGACTGGGGAGAGAGGGGGAGACTGGGGAGAGAGGGGGAGACTGGGGAGAGAGGGAGAGACTTGGGAGAGAGGGAGAGACTGGGGAGAGAGGGAGAGACTGGGGAGAGAGGGGGGAGACTGGGGAGAGAGGGAGAGACTTGGGAGAGAGGGAGAGACTTGGGAGAGAGGGAAAGACTGGGGAGAGAGGGGGAGACTGGGGAGAGAGGGGGAGACTGGGGAGAGGGAGAAAGACTGGGGAGAGAGGGAGAGACTGGGGAGAGAGGGAGAGACTGGGGAGAGAGGGAGAGACTGGGGAGAGAGGGGGAGACTGGGGAGAGAGGGAGAGACTTGGGAGAGAGGGAGAGACTTGGGAGAGAGGGAGAGACTGGGGAGAGAGGGGGAGAGAGGGAGGGACTGGGGAGAGAGGGAGAGACTAGGGAGAGAGGGAGGGACTGGGGAGAGAGGGAGGGACTGGGGAGAGAGGGAGGGACTGGGGAGAGAGGGAGAGACTAGGGAGAGAGGGAGAGACTCGGGAGAGAGGGAGAGACTAGATAGAGAGGGAGAGACTCGGGAGAGAGGGAGAGACTTGGGAGAGAGGGAGAGACTAGATAGAGAGGGAGAGACTAGGGAGAGATGGAGAGAGGGAAAGACTGGGGAGAGAGGGAGAGACTGGGGTGAGGGGGAGAGACTGGGGAGAGAGGGGGAGACTGGGGGGAGAGGGAGAGAATGGGGGAGAGGGAGAGAATGGGGGGAGAGGGAGAGACGGGAGAGAGAGGGAGAGACTTGAGAGAGAGGGAGAGAGGGAAAGACTGGGGAGAGAGGGAACGACTGGGGAGAGAGGGAACGACTGGGGAGAGAGGGAAAGTGGGGAGAGAGGGAAAGACTGGGGAGAGAGGGAAAGACTGGGGAGAGAGGGAGAGACTGGGTAGAGAGGGAGAGACTGGGGAGAGAAGGAGAGACTGGGGAGAGAGGGAGAGACTGGGGAGAGACTGGGGAGAGAGGGAGAGACTGGGGAGAGAGGGAGAGACTGGGGAGAGAGGGAGAGACGGGGAGAGAGCGGGGAGAGAGGGGGAGACTGGGGAGAGAGGAGAGACTTGGGAGAGAGGGAGAGACTGGGGAGAGAGGGAGAGACTTGGGAGAGAGGGGGAGACTGGGGAGAGAGGGAGAGACTTGGGAGAGAGGGGGAGACTGGGGAGAGAGGGAGAGACTTGGGAGAGAGGGAGAGACTGGGGAGAGAGGGGGAGACTGGGGAGAGAGGGAGAGACTTGGGAGAGAGGGAGAGACTGGGGAGAGAGGGGGAGACTGGGGAGAGAGGGAGAGACTTGGGAGAGAGGGAGAGACGGGGAGAGAGGGAGAGACGGAGAGGGAGAGAGGGAGAGACTGGGGAGAGAGGGAGGGACTGGGGAGAGAGGGAGGGACTGGGGAGAGAGGGAGGGACTGGGGAGAGAGGGAGGGACTGGGGAGAGAGGGAAGGACTGGGGAGAGAGGGAGGGACTGGGGAGAGAGGGAGAGACGGGGGAGAGAGGGAGAGGCTGGGGAGAGAGGGAGAGAGAGGGAGAGACGGAGAGGGAGAGAGGGAGAGACTGGGGAGAGAGGGAGAGACTGGGGAGAGAGGGAAAGACTGGGGAGAGAGGGAAAGACTGGGGAGAGAGGGAGAGGCTGGGGAGAGAGGGAGAGACTGGGGAGAGAGGGAAAGACTGGGGAGAGAGGGAAAGACTGGGGAGAGAGGGAAAGACTGGGGAGAGAGGGAAAGACTGGGGAGAGAGGGAAAGACTGGGGAGAGAGGGGGAGACGGGGGAGAGGGGGGGAGACGGGGAGAGAGGGAGAGACGGGGGAGAGAGGGAGAGACTCGGGAGAGAGGGAGAGACTCGGGAGAGAGGGAGAGACGGGGAGAGGGAGAGATTGGGGAGAGAGGGAGGAGAGAGGGGGAGATGGGGGAGAGAAGGAGAGATGGGGGAGAGAAGGAGAGATGGGGGAGAGAGGGAGAGACGGGGGAGAGAGGGAGAGACGGGGGAGAGAGGGAGAGACGGGGGAGAGAGGGAGAGACGGGGAGAGAGGGAGAGACTGGGGAGAGAGGGAGAGACTGGGGAGAGAGGGAGAGACTGGGGAGAGAGGGAGAGACTGGGGAGAGAGGGAGAGACGGGGAGAGAGGGAGAGACTGGGGAGAGAGGGGGAGACGGGGGAGAGAGGGAGAGACTGGGGAGAGAGGGAGAGACTTGGGAGAGAGGGAGAGACGGGGAGAGAGGGAGGGACGGGGAGAGAGGGAGAGACGGGCAGAGAGGGAGAGACTAGATAGAGAGGGAGAGACTAGGGAGAGACGGAGAGAGGGAAAGACTGGGGAGAGAGGGAGAGACTGGGGGGAGGGGGAGAGACTGGGGAGAGAGGGAGAGACTGGGGAGAGACGGGGAAGCAAGGGAGAGACGGGGAGAGAGGGAGAGACGGGGAGAGAGGGAGAGACGGGGAGAGAGGGAGAGACTGGGGAGAGACTAGGGAGAGAGGGAGCGAGGGAAAGACTGGGGAGAGAGGGAGGGACTGGGGAGAAAGGGAGGGACTGGGGAGAGAGGGAGGGACTGGGGAGAGAGGGAGGGACTGGGGAGAGAGGGAGGGACTGGGGAGAGAGGGAGGGACTGGGGAGAGAGGGAGGGACTGGGGAGAGAGGGAGGGACTGGGGAGAGAGGGAGGAACTGGGGAGAGAGGGAGGGACAGGGGAGAGAGAGAGAGACTGGGGAGCGAGGGAGAGACGGAGAGAGAGGGAGAGACGGGGAGAGAGGGAGAGACGGGGGAGAGAGAGAGAGACGGGGGAGAGAGAGAGAGACTGGGGAGAGAGGGAGAGACGGAGAGAGAGAGAGACGGAGAGAGAGAGAGTCTGACGAGAGAGGGAGAGACTGGGGAGAGAGAGGGAGAGACGGGGAGAGAGAGGGAGAGACGGGGAGAGAGAGGGAGAGACGGGGAGAGAGGGAGAGACTGGGGAGAGAGGGAGAGACTGGGAGAGAGGGAGAGATTGGGAGAGAGGGAGAGATTGGGAGAGAGGGAGAGATTGGGAGAGACTGGGGAGAGACTGGGGAGAGAGGGAGGGACTGGGGAGAGAGGGAGAGACTGGGGAGAGAGGGAGAGACTGGGGAGAGAGGGAGAGACTGGGGAGAGAGGGAGGGACTGGGGAGAGAGGGAGGGACTGGGGAGAGAGGAAGGGACTGGGGAGAGAGGGAGAGACTGGGGAGAGAGGGAGGGACTGGGGAGAGAGGGAGGGACTGGGGAGAGAGGGAGGGACTGGGGAGAGAGGGAGGGACTGGGGAGAGAGGGAGGGACTGGGGAGAGAGGGAGAGACTGGGGAGAGGGGGAGAGACTGGGGAGAGGGGGAGGGACTGGGGAGAGAGGGAGAGACTGGGGAGAGGGGCAGAGACTGGGGAGAGAGGGAGGGACTGGGGAGAGAGGGAGGGACTGGGGAGAGAGGGAGAGACTGGGGAGAGAGGGAGAGACCGGGGAGAGAGGGAGAGAGACGGGGAGAGAGGGAGAGGCGGGGGATAGAGGGAGAGACGGGGAGAGAGGGAGAGACTGGGGAGAGAGGGAGGGACTGGGGAGAGAGGGAGAGACTGGGGAGAGAGGGAGAGACTGGGGAGAGAGGGAGAGACTCGGGAGAGAGGGAGAGATTGGGGAGAGAGGGAGGAGAGAGGGGGAGACGGGGGAGAGAGGGAGAGACGGGGGAGAGAGGGAGAGACGGGGGAGAGAGGGAGAGAGACGGGGAGAGAGGGAGAGACGGGGGAGAGAGGGAGAGAGACGGGGAGAGAGGGAGAGACTGGGGAGAGAGGGAGAGACTGGGGAGAGAGGGAGGGACTGGGGAGAGAGGGAGGGACTGGGGAGAGAGGGAGGGACTGGGGAGAGAGGGAGGGACTGGGGAGAGAGGGAGGGACTGGGGAGAGAGGGAGGGACTGGGGAGAGGGGGAGGGACTGGGGAGAGGGGGAGGGACTGGGGAGAGGGGGAGGGACTGGGGAGAGGGGGAGGGACTGGGGAGAGGGGGAGGGGAGAAGGGACTGGGGAGAGGGGGAGGGACTGGGGAGAGGGGGAGGGACTGGGGAGAGCGGGAGGGACTGGGGAGAGGGGGAGGGACTGGGGAGAGGGGGAGGGACTGGGGAGAGGGGGAGGGACTGGGGAGAGGGGGAGGGACTGGGGAGAGGAGGAGGGACTGGGGAGAGGGGGAGGGACTGGGGAGAGGGGGAGGGACTGGGGAGAGGGGGAGGGACTGGGGAGAGGGGGAGGGACTGGGGAGAGGGGGAGGGACTGGGGAGAGAGGGAGGGACTGGGGAGAGAGGGAGGGACTGGGGAGAGGGGGAGGGACTGGGGAGAGGGGCAGGGACTGGGGAGAGAGGGAGGGACTGGGGAGAGAGGGGGAGACTGGGGAGAGAGGGAGGGACTGGGGAGAGAGGGGGAGACTGGGGAGAGAGGGGGAGACTGGGGAGGGGGAGACTGGGGAGAGAGGGGGAGACTGGGGAGAGAGGGGGAGATGCGGGAGAGACGGGGGAGAGAGGGAGAGACGGGGGAGAGAGGGAGAGACGGGGGAGAGAGGGAGGGGCTGGGGAGAGAGGGAGGGACTGGGGAGAGAGGGGGAGAGAGGGGGAGACTGGGGAGAGAGGGGGAGATGCGGGAGAGACGGGGGAGAGAGGGAGAGACGGGGGAGAGAGGGAGAGACGGGGGAGAGAGGGAGAGACGGGGGAGAGAGGGGGAGATGCGGGAGAGACGGGGGAGAGAGGGAGAGACGGGGGAGAGAGGGAGAGACGGGGGAGAGAGGGAGAGACGGGGGAGAGAGGGAGAGACGGGGGAGAGAGGGAGAGACGGGGGAGAGAGGGAGAGACTCGGGAGAGAGGGAGAGACTCGGGAGAGAGGGAGAGACTGGGGAGAGAGGGAGAGACTCGGGAGAGAGGGAGAGACTGGGGAGAGAGGGAGAGACTGGGGAGAGAGGGAGGAGAGAGGGAGAGACGGGGGAGAGAGGGAGAGACGGGGGAGAGAGGGAGAGACGGGGGAGAGAGGGAGAGACGGGGAGAGGGGCAGAGACTGGGGAGAGAGGGAGAGACGGGGAGAGGGGCAGAGACTGGGGAGAGAGGGAGAGACGGGGAGAGGGGCAGAGACTGGGGAGAGAGGGAGAGACGGGGATAGGGGCAGAGACTGGGGAGAGAGGGAGAGACTGGGGAGAGAGGGGGAGACTGGGGAGAGGGGCAGAGACTGGGGAAAGAGGCAGAGACTGGGGAGAGAGGGAGAGACTGGGGAGAGGGGCAGAGACTGGGGTGAGAGGGAGAGACGGGGAGGGAGAGACGGGGAGAGAGCGGGGAGAGAGGGAGAGAGCGGGGAGAGAGGGAGAGACCGGGGAGAGAGGGAGAGACCGGGGAGAGAGGGAGAGACCGTGGAGAGAGGGAGAGACCGGGGAGAGAGGGAGAGACCGAGGAGAGAGGGAGAGACCGAGGAGAGAGGGAGAGACCGAGGAGTGAGGGAGAGACCGGGGAGAGAGGGAGAGAGGGAGAGACCGGGGAGAGAGCGAGAGAGTGGGGAGAGAGCGAGAGAGTGGGGAGAGAGCGAGAGAGTGGGGAGAGAGCGAGAGATGGAGAGAGAAGGAGAGATGGAGAGAGAAGGAGAGATGGAGAGAGAGAGACGGAGAGACTGGGGAGAGAGGGAGAGACTGGGGAGAGAGGGAGAGATCGGGAGAGAGACGGGGAGAGAGAGAGAGACTGGGGAGAGAGGGAGGGAGGGAGGGAGGGACTGGGGAGGGAGGGAGGGACTGGGGAGAGAGGGAGAGATTGGGGAGAGAGGGAGAGACTGGGGAGAGACGGCGAGAGATTGAGAGACGGGGAGAGAGGGAGAGATTGGGGAGGGAGGGAGAGAGACGGGGACGGAGGGAGAGACGGGGAGAGAGGGAGAGACTGGGGAGAGAGAGAGAGACTGGGGAGAGAGGGAGAGACGGGGAGAGAGGGAGAGACCGGGGAGAGAGGGAGAGACCGGGGAGAGAGGGAGAGACCGGGGAGAGAGGGAGAGACCGGGGAGAGAGGGGGAGACCGGGGAGAGAGGGAGAGACTTGGGAGAGACTTGGGAGAGAGGGAGAGACTTGGGAGAGAGGGAGAGACTTGGGAGAGAGGGAGAGACTTGGGAGAGGCTTGGGAGAGAGGGAGAGGCTTGGGAGAGAGGGAGAGACTGCGGAGAGAGGGAGGGACTGGGGAGAGAGGGAGGGACTGGGGAGAGAGGGAGGGACTGGGGAGAGAGGGAGGGACTGGGGAGAGAGGAAGGGACTGGGGAGAGAGGGAGGGACTGGGGAGAGAGGGAGGGACTGGGAAGAGAGGGAGGGACTGGGAAGAGAGGGAGGGACTGGGAAGAGAGGGAGGGACTGGGGAGAGAGGGAGGGACTGGGGAGAGAGGGAGGGACTGGGAAGGGAGGGAGGGACTGGGAAGAGAGTGAGGGACTGGGGAGAGAGGGAGAGACTGGGGAGAGAGGGAGGGATTGGGGAGATAGGGAGGGACTGGGGAGAGAGGGAGGGACTGGGGAGAGAGGGAGGGACTAGGGAGAGAGGGAGGGACTGGGGAGAGAGGGAGGGACTGGTGAGAGAGGGAGGGACTGGGGAGAGAGGGAGGGACGGGGAGAGAGGGAGAGATTGGGGAGGGAGGGAGAGAGACGGGGACGGAGGGAGAGACGGGGAGAGAGGGAGAGACGGGGAGAGAGGGAGAGACGGGGAGAGAGGGAGAGACGGGGAGAGATTGGGGAGAGAGGGAGAGACTGGAGAGAGACGGGGAGAGAGGGAGAGATTGGGGAGAGAGGGAGAGATGGGGAGAGAGGGAGAGACGGGGAGAGAGGGAGAGAGAGGGAGAGACTGGGGAGAGAGGGAGAGACTGGGGAGAGAGGGAGAGACTGGGGAGAGAGGGAGAGACTGGGGAGAGAGGGAGAGGCTGGGGAGAGAGGGAGAGACTTGGGAGAGAGGGAGAGACTGTGATGAAATATTCCATTCATCACTGCCTGTGACTGTGGTTGGTTTCAGGTTTCCCCTCACCATTGTATTGTATATCATCACTGCCTGTGACTGTGGTTGGTTTCAGGTTTCTCCTCACCATTGTATTGTATATTGGAATGTATGGAATGTACTGTGTGTAGGGCTCCGCCCATACCTGGCCTCTATGTAAGCAAGCAGTCTGGCCTCATATCCAGTACTGCTGACCTCCAGATGGAAGACACCTCTCTCCACTGCGTGTTATCTTCTAAGTTAATAAAAGCCTTGTTTTGTTTCGCTAACATCGAGTCTCGGGATTATTGAGGCACATCAGAGACTTGGGAGAGAGGGAGAGACTTGGGAGAGAGGGAGAGACTTGGGAGAGGCTTGGGAGAGAGGGAGAGGCTTGGGAGAGAGGGAGAGACTGGGGAGAGAGGGAGGGACTGGGGAGAGAGGGAGGGACTGGGGAGAGAGAGAGGGACTGGGGAGAGAGAGAGGGACTGGGGAGAGAGAGAGGGACTGGGGAGAGAGAGAGGGACTGGGGAGAGAGGGAGGGACTGGGGAGAGAGGGAGGGACTGGGGAGAGAGGGAGGGACTGGGGAGAGAGGGAGGGACTGGGGAGAGAGGGAGAGACGGGGAGAGAGGGAGAGACGGGGAGAGAGGGAGGGACGGGGAGAGAGGGAGGGACGGGGAGAGATTGGGGAGAGAGGGAGAGACTGGGGAGAGACGGGGAGAGAGGGAGAGATTGGGGAGAGTGGGAGAGATTGGGGAGAGAGGGAGAGAGGGAGAGAGGGAGAGACGGGGAGAGAGGGAGAGACGGGGAGAGAGGGAGAGACGGGGAGAGACTGGGGAGAGAGGGAGAGACTGGGGAGAGAGGGAGAGACTGGGGAGAGAGGGAGAGACTGGGTGAAAGAGGGAAAGACTGGTGTAGGGAGATTCCCTGTGCTTCCTACAATAGCGGGAAGAAAAATCTTTAACCTCTAAACCCTGCAGGCAGTTATTGCGCAGGATTACACTGAGCTGGGACGCGAAGGGCATTCATTTATTTGCGAACAGTTTGGTGGAGCTGGTGTCTGGTATGAGCACCTTTATTATTACAAGCACACAAATAGAAATGCATTGTCAAGAAGCATTTTCCCCTAAGAGGGAAAGAAGTCTCATTTTTCACCATTGACTAGATTTCAAATGTTTAAAAAAAGTGGGAGTAAAGCTCTCTCCTGAACTGATTCAGATTCTCTGCTTTTCCTTTTGCTCCAATGTTCTTTGCAGAGAGAGACAGCGAAACAAAGAGACATAGAGAGTGAATGAGAGAGAGAGAGAGAGAGAGAGAGAGAGAGACAGAGAGAAAGAGAGAAAGAGGGTCAGGGACAGAGAGAGGGACAGGGATAGAGAGAGGGACAGGGATGGCGAGAGAGAGGGGCAGGGACAGAGATAGAGAGGGACAGGGACAGAGAGAGAACATAATAAATAGGAACAGGAGTAGGCCATTTGGCTCTTCGAGACACACAGAGAC
Source organism: Somniosus microcephalus (assembly GCF_052327205.1). Classification (NCBI taxonomy): domain Eukaryota; kingdom Metazoa; phylum Chordata; class Chondrichthyes; order Squaliformes; family Somniosidae; genus Somniosus; species Somniosus microcephalus. Next base: position 188,396,534 of record NC_140997.1, read on the forward strand.
AGAAAGAGAGACAGAGACAGTCAGAGGGAGGGAGAGCGAGAGACAGGGTCAGAGGGTGAGAGCGCGAGAGACAGGGTCATAGGGAGATAAAGAGAGAAACAGAGGGAGAAAGGGACAGAGAAAGAGAGACAGCGAAAGAGGGAGAGAGAGGGGTGAGGGTCCAGGTGCGTGTAGTCCTTTCCCGGGGACTGAGCGATGGCACACTTCGGAACACAGGCAGAGGCGCAGCACATGAACAATGGCCGCTGGAAGGAGGCGAAAGCAAACAAGTTTTAGGCCCACAGTGAAATAAAAAAAATCAGAAAATTGTTTAAAGCCGGAAAAAATACAGGAAAGTGATGCTGAATGTCCCGCGGTAAGTTCCAGTTGGACTTCGTCATCAACGTCTGTCCTTGCTGACAGTAGGCTTCTGAGGTATGTAAAGTGGTCCACATTGTCCAAGACTTTGTCGTGGATTTTGATAATCGGGGGGAAGTACTGTGTGGCGGGGGCAGGTTGGTAGAGGACCTTTGTCTTACGGATGTTTAGTGTAAGGCCCATGCTCTCGTACGCTTCGGTGAAGGTGTTGACGATGGTTTGGAGTTCGACCTCCGAGTGAGCACAGATGAAAGAGTCTGCATGCAACACCGCCTTCAGTGTGCCAGTGCAGCCTTCGGCCGCCTGAGGAATAGAGTGTTTGAAGACCAGGACCTCAAACCCGGCACTAAGCTCATGGTCTACAGAGCAGCAGTGATACCTGCCCTGCTGTATGTCTCAGAGACATGAACCATGTACAGCAGGCACCTCAAAGCACTGGAGAGGTACCACCAGCGCGGCCTCCGCAAGATCTTGCAAATCCATTGGCAGGATAGGCGCACCAATGTCAGTGTTCTCGCTCAGGCCAACATCCCAGCATCGAAGCTTTGACCACGCTCGATCAGCTCCGATGGTCAGGTCACATTGTCCGCATGCCCGATACGAGACTCCCAAAACAAGCGCTCTACTCGGAGCTCCGACACTGCAAGAGAGCCCCAGTTGGGCAGAGGAAACGCTTCAAGGACATCCTCAAAGCCTCCTTGAAAAAGTGCAACATCCCCACTGACACCTGGGAATCCCTGGCCCAAGACCGCAAAGTGGAGGAGAAGTATCCGGGAAAACGCCGAACACCTCGAGTCTCTTCGCCAGGAGCAAGCGGAAGCCAAACGCAAGCAGCGCAAGGAGCGCACGTCAACCCAAGCACCCCACCCACCTGCCCCTTTAACCATCGTCTGTCCCACCTGTGACAGAGACTGTAGGTCCCGCACTGGACTCATCAGTCACCTGAGAACTCATTTTTAATGTGGAAGCAAGTCATCCTCGGTTCCGAGGGACTGCCTAAGAAGAAGTTCCAGTTAAATTTTGCCATGTGTTGTCCCCTTTTTGAAAGAGTTTATCAGGATTATTTAAATCATGTTTGAGAGAGGGGGAAAAGTTTGTGTCCCCGTTTGTACCTCAGAGTCTGTGAGAGACGGAGGGAACGGCAGCAAGAAAAGAGGAAACAACTTCTCCGAAACTGATCCCAACTCATTACCAAGGCTGAGGATAGATAACCTCACTGCCTTCTTAGGAAGTTTAACCTCTTTATTCATTTCTTATTTGAGCTTTGTTTGGAATTATTATTTTTTTGTTGTATGTTTAATGTCAGCATTGAAGAGGGAAAGAAAAACTTGGAGCAACTTCTTCTGTCAAAGCTGTAACGAGACTTGAAAGACTTTAAAGACTTTTAATGAACTTTTCCCAAAAGATGAGTGTTAAAAACACTTTTTTTCCCCCCGAAGTTTCGAATATGATTTTGGAAGAAACAAGCAAAAATCAATTTTCCCCTTATCTAAACAAGTTTCAACCAGATCTTGAAGTCCAAATGCTTTTAAAAAGAGGATCTGTTATGCTTAAAACCTTTTAAAATTGAAATTTCTCAAAATTCGATTTTGAACGATCGACTGATGTGAGTAGCTTTATTCAAATATGCAACCATGGTGTTGAGGAGGGGGAGGGCAGGGGAGGATTTGTAGGAGTTACATACTTTTTAATGACTTTTTAAAACAAATCATTAAGGCGTTTAGGAAGAGAACCAAAAAGGGGGAAAAACACAAACCACTTTATTTTGTCTGTCGTTCTGTAGTCCTAACAAGTCTCAGGAATAATGTAAATATAGATTTCCTCTTAAACCTTTAGTGGAGTGTTAATAGAAACAAGAGTTATGTAATGATGTATAAAAATTGCAGGAAGCTACTTTAGAAGAAACCACTATTTGTTTATTGAGAAAGACACAGAAAATACTTTGATTAAACTGACAATGTACGATTTCAATTTGGTATAAATGTTTGGCACAAAATTTTAAAAAGGTCAGGTTGGGAATAGAGCCACTAAGGGATGGACAGGATAATACCACAGGCAATGATAGAGAGATGGCAGAGATATTAAATAATTACTTTGCTTCAGTATTTACCAGGGAGCTAGAACAGGTGGAGATGGCATCGGATGATGAGATTAGTAATGAGATAACTGCATTTAAAATAAAACGAGGAGATATATTAACTGAACTAATGAAACTCAAAGAGGATAAAACCCCTGGTCCGGATGGATTACATCCACGCATTTTAAAAGAATCTAGGAAAGAGATAGCAAAGGCATTTCTATACATATTTAGTAATTCGTTGGAAAAAGGTATAGTGCCAGAGGACTGGCAGATAGCTAACGTAATACCTATATTTAAGAAAGGAGATGGAATATATCCAGGGAACTATTGACCAGTTAGCTTAACATCGGTGGTAGGAAAAGTAATGGAATCCCTACTAAAGGAGAAAATGGAAGAACATCTAGAAACCAAAAATATAATAGTCGGCATGGATTTCAAAAGGGAAAGTCTTGCTTAACCAACCTAATTGAATTTTTTGAAGAGGTAACAGAGAGAGTAGACAAGGGTAATGCAGTAGATGTAATTTATCTAGATTTTCAAAAGGCCTTTGATAGGGTATCACATAATAGACTGATGAATAAGGTCAGGGAATGTGGAGTCAGGGAACAAATAGCAGAATGGATAGCTAGCTGGCTTCAAGACAGAAAGCAGAAGATGGGAAGTGGTGTTCCACAAGGATCAGTGCTGGGACCACTGTTGTTCACAATTTATATTAATGATTTAGACTTTGGAATCAGAAACACTTTCTAAATTTGCGGCGACACCAAATTGCGGATGACAGTCAATACTGAACAGCACTGCAACAAATTACAAGAAGACATTGATAAACTTGCAGAATGGGCATATAATTGGCAAATGAAATTCAACACAGATAAATGTGAGGTATTACATTTTGGTAAGAAAAATAGGAAGGTCACATATTGGCCCTGAAATTAGGATCGGGTGCTTGCCGCGCGAGCAAGCCCCCGATCTGCACTCACCCTGCGCACCGACATCTGAAGCCCGGGCCTGCTTGCATTTCCTGTCACAGGCCCGGTTCAGCTGTCGGCGCGATGTGCTTACCTGATCCAGCGGTGTAGTTAGTGCGATGTGCCGGCTGGGATCAGGTGAGCACTGTGCAGTCAATCAGGGGAGGGGAAACTCATTCATGAGTTTGATAGTAAGAGCTGTCAAACTCATGAAAAGTATGGGCTGCCAAAACACTACTTTAACTTTAAATAAAATTTTAAAAAACATCCCACTGATTATATTAACTATAAATAAGTTAAAAAAAATGTTTTAAACAATTAATCAATTTTTTGTAAAAAATAAATTTTTAAAAAATAGGTTCTAAAACTAAACTTACCTTACTGTAAATTCTTCAAAAATAACAAACCTGTGGAAAAAAAAATTCTATATTGTACTAAAAGCCCACTTACCTGTAAAACTAAATACTTACGTCTGGTTTTTCCACGCGTAAAGACCGGAGGCCTTTACACTCGGGCAACTCTGGAAAAAAAAAAGGAATTTCACTGCACACGCGCTGCCTGTGCAGTCGTGCGCGTACTGCCTCTTAACCCCTTGGGTCAGAGGACAGGAAATGCCGGTTTTCAGCGCATGCGCTGTGCATGCTGAAAACCGGCAATTCCTCCGGGCACACGCGTGAGTACCCCGTCCTTACTCACGCGTTGTGCCCGGAATTACTGGGCCATTATTTGGAAAATATGAATCTAAATGGGGTAGAGGAGCAAAGGGATCTCAGAGTACAAATACACAAATCACAAAGTATCGACACATATTAACAAGGCCATAAAAAAAGCAAACCAAGCACTAGGGTTTATTTCTAGAGGGATAGAATTGAAAAGTAGAGAAGTTATGTTAAACTTGTATAGAACCTTGTCTGATTGTCTCATGATTTGAGACAGTGGGGTGGCAATGGCAATACTGTATACAGGAAACTCTTTTTTATCCGGCACCGACGGGACCGGCCTGGTGCCGGTTGATCAAAAAGTCCGGATTACAGAGAGGTATACTTACCAAGGTACAAGAGCCCCGTACACAGCCACAGGTGCAGGAGCCCCTGTTGCACGGCCACAGGTGCAGGAACCCCGGTTACACGGCCACAGATCCAGGAACCCCAGTTACACGGCCACTAATATATAGTAAAACTTACCTGAACCTACTCCTGAATTTTGCCGGTTAAGAGAGATTTCTGGATATTTAGGTGCTGGTTAAAAGAGAGTTTCCTGTATATGCTTTTAAGTCGTTGCTGTTGTTATTGTAAAAATTGTTGTTGTTGTTGTAAAATTTGCCCACGGATGAAAAGGTTGCGCTCAAAGTAGTTCGTGGCCCGCTCAGTACAAAAAAAATTAGAGGGAACATTGCTCACAGGTTCCAAGGATTCAGGCTGCCAGTCAATGCAAGACAGTCCGGCTGAACCTGATTGTCATTCCTTCATTGTTGCTGGGTCAATATCACGGGATTCTCTATCTAACACCATCGTGGGAGTACCATCACTACAAGGACTGCAGCGGTTCAAAGAAAAGGCCATCACCACCTTGTCTGGAAAAGTGGGAATGGGCAATAACTTCAGTCTTCTCAGCAGACCCAAGCATAATTTTTTTTAAATCCAGTGTAATACAGGAAACTCTCGTTTAAACGGCACCTAAATATCCGGAATTCTCTATTAACCGGCAAAATTCTCACTCCGAAAACACTTCAATAACCGGCAATGTTGCCGAGTCCGAGTCTCCCGCGGTGGCTGAGTTAGTTAGTGGGGCTAGTTCTCCAAACTGCCACTACTCGGCTTCTTGGCGCTGTCGGAAGTCAGAACACCTCAATACCCCTGTAACAGGAGTCTGACTCTCCCACGCTGCCGGTAGTCTCTTCTGATCTGCCATTTTACAGGGATACTGTGTGTCTCCCACGTTGCTGGTAGTCACTGCATTGCATTACCCTCAACTGGCAGTACTGTACTTAATCAAGCATCTTCCACCATCCATTTAACACAACATTCTGTAGGTGAGTACCCAATTACTGCATACTGCACATTCCTTAATTTTTTTATTTTTCTTTGTTAAAAATAGCCTTGGTAGATAACCCTCTCCGTCATCCGGAATTTTTGATCAACCGGCAACACGCCGGTCCTGTCGGTGCCGAATACCAAAGAGTTTCCTGTATAAAGGATTTGAGCTTATTTAGTTGTCTTGAAGCAGTGGTTTTGGTGATAGATTCAGGGCTGTATTTCAGGGCTGTATTTCAGTTGTGCTGTATGTTGTTTTTTTGAGTTGTCAGTTTTTTTAAAGCTGTTTATCAGCTTTTCTGAGTTTCATCTATGTGATGTATTTTTTAAATTAAGATTATGTTAAGTTAAATTTAGAGTTGCTGGAGCTGACACTTGGAGCTGTGACAACAATGCTGCTTAAAATTGAAAGACATAACTCCAATGTTCCAACAACAATGTAGACGCATATTTTTAGGGGTCTGTGCATCGATGCTTCAAAGTTACATGCTTGGAGTTGGCAAAAGGTTCATGGACATCAATGTTCTGCAGCTTACCACAATAGTGTTCTCATTGTAATTGCTTCCCTTTGTATTTTAATGCTATGCCACTTAATGCGGTAAGTACATTTATGCATGACATTGAAAGAGGTTTCCATATTTCACTGTGGGCTGTGGAGAGTGGTGTGTGGAGACTGTTGTTGCACCCACTCTCCTGAAACCAGATTTTAAAACTCAGCAGTATGTTAAAAGCACCTATTTTCCACACCAGAAGGCATAGCTCAGCAAGAATTAAGAGGAACCGTTGCCTATCTGTAAACACTGGATATTTTCATTGAAAACAAATAGAAGCAGACCCCTGTCCAATGGGGGGACTTACCAAGTTGTGATCATTTTTTTTGGTGAAAGTTTGCTCTTTTTCCCCTTCATCTTTTGTCCAGCTATAGGAAATCAAGTAGTTTATAATGGGAGGGTGGTAGATGGTTTCTGGTCTGTTCCATGTGACAAGTAAAGCAGTCCTGTTCACTGGCTGCACGGTCATATTCACTGGTGGGCTGCTGCATACTGAAAAGACAAAAAAAAAACCTGTTGGACTATTGCCAAATATTCAAGTCCCAAAGCCCAAACTTTCCTTGCTTTCAGGGGGAAAAAATACATGCAGTTCATAACACTGACATACCTGACATGCAGCTTTCAGAATGGATTACATTAACCTTGAAATGATGAACTTGTTAAATCCTCCAGCTAAATATTTTTCATCACTTGCCATTTATAACAGCAATCAATATAATTTAGTGCTTAGTAGGAGGAAAGGAAACAATGTTAGACACCCACATTATAATCAACAAGTGTGTACTACATGCTCTGTATAAGAATATAAAATATTTGAAGCCCACAATTTTGTATATCAAAATAAGGGTGGGGTGTAACATGGTCTGGATTTGTTGAAAACTACTCCATTTCTATATTCTGAAGTGGTGCAGAAATGGCAGCATTCTCTAAGGGTAAAATATAGATTTTCATAATGAATTATTAAGTCACTTTGGGAGATAGGAATTAATTGGAAGAGAACGTAATACTATAAAATAACTGGCCTAGATTGTTCAATTTAACAGCCATGTGACAATTTTCACTTTGAATAAAGCACTAAAATTAAACAATCATTAAACATTTGATGTAGCAACTGTGGCAATTAGCAACTTTCATACACTGAACTACATTGCGCTTTGTTCTGGAGTTTTGAAAAAAGGGTTAAGAAAAAGTAATACTACAAGCTCATTAAAATTCCTCATTATGAATAGAACTCATGATTTAAATGGCAAGTATTCAAACAACTGCATCAAAAACAATTTAGTAACACATTTTAAATGTATAGCAACAACATTGCATGTCTGACAGATGAAAGACCTACACTATAAATCTATTTTTAAATATTTTACTGTAAATTAGTCGATCTATATATGGCTATGAACCACTAGTTAAGACGATAGTATTATATTAAAAAAGTAGATTTTCTTCCTTCCCCTCGTCAGTTCATTGCACTCATTATTTCATGGTTCAAGTGCAAGGCAGACAACCAGCTCCTCGGCCTCGGGCAATACTGTTGTAAAACCAGAGTGTGACAACACTGAGTGGTTTGCCTTCTAATTTTTTCTGCCTTCGAAGTAATTGAGTGCCTTTCTCCAAATTGAAATTGGTAACTGCATATGAGGAATCACAGGGTACCAATCTGCATCCTACTGCTCAAAGGTACATGTTCTACAAGGTCTGGAAACTCCATTCATCAACTAGTCTGAGCAAAACTACTTTGTTTTTTTCAAACTGAAAAGCAAAGCAGTTTGCCAGCTTCGAAGTGGGATTGTTCCTCCAGCTTCATTTCCCTGCCTGCTTGCTGCATCTGACAGTTTGTGACCTGTTGCAGTCCTTCCTACAAAATAAATATTTATTATTTGTGGAGCGGGGGTGGCGCAGAGGGATGCATTTTAAAAGTAAATTTGATGTAATGCTTTTTAACAAGTGAAAAGCTAAAATAGGCAACTTCAAAACGTTTCACTTTTCAAATGGTACATGCATTTTTAAACAGGTTTCAAGCTTTGATTAGTACACTGATATGCTGAGACAAAATACCATCTAACGAGAATATCTTTGTAAAAGTAAAAATACATATCAGCAAACACCCAATGTAATATAAAAACAGAAAATACAACTAGTTCATCACATCTGTAAAGAGAAAAGCCAGATTAACATTTCAGATGTAGAACCTGCAGCTCAATTGAAAAGCAAGTTAAGACTGACCCAATTGGAGGGAAACACAACACATCTTGCAACCATGAAAGAAGTTAGTAGATTAATGGTCTGCAAACTGCAGATGAGAAAAATAGGAACTTGTTAGATGATATAATAGACGATAATAACAAAATAGCAGACTTGTTAAATAAGTACTTTGTATCCATTTTCACAATGGAGGAAGAAGACAATATACCAGCAGTTCAAGGGGAGGAACTTAGTGGATTTAATACAAGTTAAAAAATATTAATGTAGAAAATAATGAGACTTAAGATAGAAGCACTCCAGGATCTGATGGTTTACACCTCAGGGTATTATTATAAATGGTGAAGAAACTGCAGATACATTAGACATAATTTTCCAAAGCGCTCTGGATTCCAGAGTGTGCTTTTGGATTGTAAAATTGCAAATTTCACTTCATTATTTAAGAAGGGAGGGAGGGAGAAACAAGAAAACTGCAGCCTTGTCAGTTTAACATCATGTGTGGGAAAATTACTGCAAGCTATCATTGGGACAGAGTGGCTGAGCACTTGGACTAGTAAGAGCTCATCAAAGAGAGGCAGCATCTCTATCTCTATCTCTATATATATAAAGCGGCTCTTCTGTCTGTCTGTCCCGATGTCTGTCCGTCTGTCCGTGTTCTATACGTTTGAAAGTTACAGAGCGTACCGACGCGCGCGTCGCCTCAAAAGAAAGCTTGCGATTCCGGACCGGTCATAGGCGTATTTACGTTTCGGCCGGACAAAAATCGCGCCCGCGGTATCCAAAAAACGTTCAGCGTTCTGCTCATTAGCATCTCATTAGCGACCGTGTGACGTCGAGGTCGACCAATCGGACGGCGGGTTCCTGGCGCGTGCCATCCTACAGTTGAGTGTCGAGTGACTCGACGATTGACCAATCCTACGCTTCGGTGACCTGACCGGTCGACCAATCGGTGCGTGTGTGGGTGGGCCTTATCCTTCTGAACCGAGGTGAGTGGCCGCCATCTTGCTTCCATTCTTTTTCCTGCTATCTGCGTCTTTCTTTTCAAATATACATTTACAGCAAAATAAAATTGAATTTATTAAATTGTTTTAAAAAAAACTTCATTCATTTGTAAATATTTTTTCTAAACTGAACATTCTTTTTCCTACCATTTCCCGTTTTTTTGTTAGGCCTGAAAGCCTGGCACTTTCTTGCCCAGCCAGGCCCAAGCTAGGGCTTCTGCTAAGCTCCTCACCCCCACCCCCCGGCACGTTACCCGGGACAACGGCGTCAGCCACGAGGGTCAGGGTGCACGCGCAGCAGGAGCAGGTGAGACGCGGCGTCGGATCTCGGCCTTGGTGAGCGGGACGGGTTACCCCGGCAACCGGCAAACTTCAAGCCGGCTCGGCCGGGGGGAGGGGGGGGGGGGCGGGGCTCGGAGTGTGGGAGGGCGGGGCTCTCAGCCCCAATCGGCGATCTGGAGGGCGGGGCTCCGGAGAGTGGGAGGGCGGGGCTCCGGAGAGTGGGACGCCGCTGCTCGGGAGGGCGGGGCTCGGGACATCGGGGGGCGGGATCTCGGCCTTGGTGAGCGGGAAGGGTTACCCCGGCAACCGGCAAACTTCAAGCCGGCTCGGCCGGGGCTCAGAGTGCGGCAGGGCGGGGCTCTCAGCCGCAATCGGCGATCTGGAGGGCGGGGCTCCGGAGAGTGGGACGCCGCTGCTCGGGTAGGCGGGGGGCGGGGCTCGGGACATCGGGGGGCGGGACATCGGGAGATCGCGGGGCGGGACATCGGGAGATCGCGGGGCCGAACTACAGATCGGGGGGGGCGGGGCTCGGGAGATCGGGGGGGCCACCCTCAGGGGGGGCGGGGCTCTGGAGATCGGGGGGGCAGGGCTCCGGAGATCGGGGGGGGCGGGGCTTGGGAGATCGGGGCTCCGGGGGGGGGCAGGGCTCGGGAGATCGGGGGGGCGGGGCTCGGGATAGCGGGCGGTGGGAGGGGCGGGGCTCGGGATATCGGGGGGGGGCGGGGATCGGGTGATTGGGGGGGGCGGGGCTCAGGGACTCTTCCCCCCTTCCCTCTCTCTCTCACACCCCCAATCTCTCTCTCTCACACTCCCAATCTCTCTCTCTCTCACTCCCTCTCTCTCTCACACTCCCAATCTTTCTCTCTCACACTCCCAATCTCTCTCTCTCACACTCCCAATCTCTCTCTCACACTCCCAATCTCTCTCTCTCACACTCCCAATCTCTCTCTCTCACACTCCCAATCTCTCTCTCTCACACTCCCAATCTCTCTCTCTCACACTCCCAATCACTCTCTCTCTCTCTCACACTCCCAATCTCTCTCTCTCACACTCCCAATCTCTCTCTCTCTCACTCCCAATCTCTCTCTCTCTCTCTCACACTCCCAGTCGCTCTCTCTTCCCCCCCAGTCGCTCTCTCTTCCCCCCCAGTCGCTCTCTCTTCCCCCCCAGTCGCTCTCTCTTCCCCCCAGTCGCTCTCTTCCCCCCAGTCGCTCTCTCTTCCCCCCAGTCGCTCTCTCTTCCCCCCCCAGTCGCTCTCTCTTCCCCCCCAGTCGCTCTCTCTTCCCCCCCAGTCGCTCTCTCTTCCCCCGCAGTCGCTCTCTCTTCCCCCCAGTCGCTCTCTCTTCCCCCCCAGTCGCTCTCTCTTCCCCCCCAGTCGCTCTATTCTTCCCCCCCAGTCGCTCTATCTTCCCCCCCGAGTCGCTCTCTTCCCCCCCCAGTCGCTCTCTCTTCCCCCCCGTCTCTCTCTCTCCCCCCTCAGTCGCACGCTCTTCCCCCCGTCTCTCTCCCCCCTCAGTCGCACTCTCTTCCCCCCCAGGTCGCTCTCTCTTCCCCCCGTCTCTCTCCCCCCTCAGTCGCACTCTCTCTCTCTCCCAGTCTCTCTCTCTCCCCCCCAGTCTCTCTCTCTCCCTCCCAGTCTCTCTCTCCCCCCAGTCGCTCTCTCTTCCCCCCAGTCGCTCTCTCTCCCCCCCAGTCGCTCTCTCTCCCCCCCAGTCGCTCTCTCTCCCCCCCCAGTCGCTCTCTCTCCCCCCCCAGTCGCTCTCTCTCCCCCCCCCAGTCGCTCTCTCTCCCCCCCCCAAGTCGCTCTCTCTTCCCCCCGTCTCTCTCCCCCCTCAGTCGCACTCTCTCTCTCTCCCAGTCTCTCTCTCTCCCCCCCAGTCTCTCTCTCTCCCTCCCAGTCTCTCTCTCCCCCCAGTCGCTCTCTCTTCCCCCCAGTCGCTCTCTCTCCCCCCCAGTCGCTCTCTCTCCCCCCCAGTCGCTCTCTCTCCCCCCCCAGTCGCTCTCTCTCCCCCCCCAGTCGCTCTCTCTCCCCCCCCAGTCGCTCTCTCTCCCCCCCCCAGTCGCTCTCTCTCCCCCCTAGTCGCTCTCTCTCTTCCCCCCAGTCGCTCTCTCTCTTCCCCCCCAGTCGCTCTCTCCCTTCCCCCCCGTCGCTCTCTCTCTTCCCCCCCAGTCGCTCTCTCTCTTCCCCCCGTCGCTCTCTCTCTTCCCCCCCAGTCGCTCTCTCTCTTCCCCCCCAGTCGCTCTCTCTCCTCCCCCCCAGTCGCTCTCTCTCCTCCCCCCCAGTCGCTCTCTCTCCCCCCCCAGTCGCTCTCTCTCCCCCCCGTCGCTCTCTCTCTTCCCCCCAGTTGCTCTCTCTTCCCCCCAGTCGCTCTCTCTCTTCCCCCCCAGTCGCTCTCTCTCTTCCCCCCCCAGTCGCTCTCTCTCTTCCCCCCCAGTCGCTCTCTCTCTTCCCCCCCAGTCGCTCTCTCTCTTCCCCTCCAGTCGCTCTCTCTCCTCCCCCCCAGTCGCTCTCTCTCCCCCCCCAGTCGCTCTCTCTCCTCCCCCCCAGTCGCTCTCTCTCCCTTCCCACCCAGTCGTTCTCTCTCCCCCACAGTCGCTCTCTCTCTTCCCCCCAGTCGCTCTCTCTTCCCCCCCAGTCGCACTCTCTCTTCCCCCCCAGTCGCTCTCTCTCTTCCCCCCCAGTCGCTCTCTCTCTTCCCCCCAGTCGCTCTCTCTCTTCCCCCCCAGTCGCTCTCTCTCTTCCCCCCAGTCGCTCTCTCTCTTCCCCCCCAGTCGCTCTCTCTCTTCCCCCCAGTCGCTCTCTCTCTTCCCCCCCAGTCGCCCTCTCTCTTCCCCCCCAGTCGCTCTCTCTCTTCCCCCCCAGTCGCTCTCTCTTCCCCCAGTCGCTCCCTCTTCCCCCCCAGTCGCTCTCTCTTCACCCCGTCTCTCTCTCTCCCCCCTCAGTCGCTCTCTCTTCCCCCCCAGTCGCTCTCTCTTCCCCCCCAGTCGCTATCTCTTCCCCCCCCAGTCGCTCTCTCTTCCCCCCCAGTCGCTCTCTCTTCCCCCCGTCGCTCTCTCTTCCCCCGTCTCTCTCTCTCCCCCCTCAGTCGCACTCTCTTCCCCCCCAGTCGCTCTCTCTTCCTCCCCAGTCGCTCTCTCTTCCCCCCCAGTCGCTCTCTCTTCCCCCCCAGTCGCTCTCTCTTCCCCCCCAGTCGCTCTCTCTTCCCCCCCAGTCGCTCTCTCTTCCCCCCCAGTCGCTCTCTCTTCCCCCCAAATCGCTCTCTCTTCCCCCCCAGTCGCTCTCTCTTCCCCCCAAATCGCTCTCTCTTCCCCCCCAGTCGCTCTCTCGTCCCCCCCAGTCGCTCTCTCTTCCCCCCCAGTCGCTCTCCCTTCCCCCGGTCGCTCTCTTCCCCCCCTCTCTCTCTCACACTCCCAATCTCTCTCTCTCACACTCCCAATCTCTCTCTCACACTCCCAATCTCTCTCTCACACTCCCAAACTCTCTCTCTCTCACTCCCAATCTCTCTCTCTCTCACGCTCCCAATCTCTCTCTCTCTCACTCCCAATCTCTCTCTCTCTCACACTCCCAATCTCTCTCTCTCACACTCCCAATCTCTCTCTCTCTCACACTCCCAATCTCTCTCTCTCTCACACTCCCAATCTCTCTCTCTCACACTCCCAATCTCTCTCTCTCACACTCCCAATCAATTTCAATTTTCAATTCAAATGCTTTATTGGCATGAAAGTTTACAGAGAGCCATATTGCCAAAGCTTACACAACAAAAAAGTACAGTTTTCCAACATTCTGTAGGTGTCAAACAATTTTGACCCTTGTTGGGTACATACAATATTACTTTTAAACAATATTAATTTAAACAGTTTTTGTACATCATTGGGTACATTCAGTATTAATTTTTTTTTTTTTTTTTTAAACAGTCCTCAGGTTGTGACATGTTGTTACACATTTGGCACCAAGGTATGGTCTGTCTCCCTCACCCAGGACTAATCTTAATTTTGACAGGTCATCCAAATCCTTGAAATCTGGGGTTGTTTGGCTGAGCTTGTTAAATAATATGTTTCTTGAATCTCTCTCTCTCTCAATCCCAGTCCAATTCCAATTCCAATTCCAATTCAAATGCTTTATTGGCATGAAAGTTTACAGAGAACCATATTGCCAAAGATTACATAGCAAAAAGGTACAGTTTTCCAACATTCTGTAGGTGTCAATCGATTTGACATTTGTTGGGTACATACAGTATTACTTTTAAACAATATTAATTTTAAACAGTCTTTCTACTTCATTTGGTACGTTCAATATTAATTTTAAACAGTCTTAATTTTAAACAGTCCTCAGGTTGTGACATGTTGTTACATATTTGGCCCCAAGGTATGGTCTGTCTCCTTCTCCCAGGACTAATCTCAATTTTGACAGGTCATCCAATTCCTTGAAATCTGGGGTTGTTTGGCTTAGCTTGTTGAATAATATGTTTCTTGATGTGTTGAATTTTTCGCATTTTAGGAGGAAATGCATTTCTGTTTCAACCTCGCCGGCCAGACATTGATCGCATATTCTATTCTCTCTAGGCTGCCAGGATTTCTTGTATCTGCCTTTTTCAATTTCCAGTTGGTGGTCGCTTAGTCTGTACCTGGTGAGGGTCTGTCTCTGTTTTGTGTCTCTGATGGTCGTGAGGTAGTCTGCCAGTTTATATTCTCTTTTTAGGGCCCGGTAACATTCTAATCTGCTTTGGCTTTCGGTTATTTTGTTCCAATGTTCCAGGTAGGTTTCTTTGCATTGTTTAATGATTTGGTTCACTCGGATTGGTGTTTGGACGGCTGTGTTGGTCTGGGGCTGGTCAGGGTCCGGCTGAGTACTTAGTTTCAGTAGCAGCTGACTCAGGGGACTCTTTTCTGGGTTTAGCTCTTGGGTCTGAAAGGCTTTGAAATGAAGGGTGTCTGGGGAGCTAGATTTGAGGTGATTTAGGAAGTTTAGTGCTCGTTTTTGGATGTTTATTATCAGTGGGTATCTGCCTAGTTCGGCTCTGCATGCATTTGTTGGCGTTTTTCTTTGGGTGCGAAGGATGCTTCGGCAGAATTCTGCACGTAGGGCTTCTATTGTGTGTTTTTCCCATTTAGTGTAGCTTTGGTGATTTAGCGGGCCCCATACTTCACTACCGTACAGTGCAATGGGCAGGATTATGCTGTCAAATATTTTGAGCCAGATTTTGATTGGGATTTGGATGTTGTAGAATTTTCTTTTTATTGCATATAGGGCTCTTCGGGCTTTTTCTTTTAGTGCATTCACTGCTATGCTGAAGCTCCCTGATGCTGTAATAGTTAGACCAAGGTAGGTGTAGCTCATGGTGTGTCCTATAGTGGTATCACTGAGGGTAAACTGGTATTTGTTTTCCTGACATCTGGGCCTTTTTTGAAAAATCATGATGTTGGTTTTCTTTAGATTTACTGTTAGAGCCCAATTTTGGCAGTATTTGTCGAGTAGGTCTAGTTGTTGCTGTAATCCCTGTTCTGTGGGAGACAGCAGAACCAGGTCGTCCGCATAGAACAGGGATTTCACTTCTCCATCCAGGAGACGGAGACCTGGTGACTCGCTTTGCTCCAGCATGTCTGCTAATTCATTTATGTATATGTTGAACAGGGTCGGGCTCAAATTGCAGCCCTGCCGGACGCCTCTTCTCTGGGTGAAGAAATTGGTGCGTTTGTCTCCAATTTTGACCCCGCATTTGTTTTTCAGATACATTGATTTAATAAGGTCATAGACTTTGCCCCCTATTCCACACTGAAGAAGTTTATAATAGAGCCCTTCGTGCCATATAGAGTCAAAGGCTTTCTTGAAGTCGATGAAACAGGCGAATATTTTCCCATTTTTTGTTTGGTGTATATGTTTTTCAATGAGGGTGTGAAGGGTATAGATATGGTCGGCGGTGCGGTGTTTTGGAAGAAAGCCTATTTGTTTTTTTCTGAGGATATTATGTTTGTTAAGAAAATCAAGTAATCTACTATTTAGAATACTGCAGAATAACTTCCCTAGACAACTGTTGACACAGATGCCGCGGTAGTTATTTGGGTCTGATTTGTTTCCACTTTTATATATGGGGGAGATTAGTCCTTGGCACCAGATATCGGGAAAACAGCCTGAACGTAATATGATGTTGAATAATTTGAGTACCGCACCCTGCATCTCCATATTGCTGAACTTGAGCATTTCATTTTTGATGTAGTCTGGGCCACAGGCTTTCTTTAGGTGGAGAGATTTTGTTTTTGTGGCCAGTTCTTTCCATGTGATTGGGGAGTCTAGAGGGTTTTGGTTGTCCTTAATTGTTGCTTCTAATGTGTGGAGTTTTTCTGTGGCCTGATGTTGACTTGGGTTTGTTTCGTTTATTGGGATGTCTTTGTAGAGGTTTTCAAAATGTGTTCTCCAGATGTCGCCATCTTGGATTGGTAATGCTTGCAATTGTGTTGTACTCAGGTTATTCCACATTTCCCAGAATTGTTTTGGATTGGTGGAGTTTTCAATTTCTTCGAGTATTTTGTGGGTATAGTTTTGTGTTTTGTTCCTAATGGTGTGTTTATATCTTTTGAGGGTTT
Organism: Somniosus microcephalus; assembly: GCF_052327205.1. NCBI lineage: Eukaryota > Metazoa > Chordata > Chondrichthyes > Squaliformes > Somniosidae > Somniosus > Somniosus microcephalus. Next base: position 188,412,587 of record NC_140997.1, read on the forward strand.
CATTGTATCTAGTACGTAGGTCCGGATTGTTTGGTTGCCGATGCTTTTGGTTTGATATTTTTCTCAGGTCTTTTCTGGCATTTTTGCAGACGTGGTCAAACCATTTCTTATTTTTATTTTGTCTTTTGTGACGCTTCCTCTTCTGTTTCACAAGGTCGGCTTTTACAGCTGCCTCATGGAAGATCATATTTATATCCTCTATGGCCATGTTTACACCATCTCTGGTGATCTCGTATGGGTTTTCTTTAAATTTTGATATTTTACTTGTGAGATCAGGTGACTTTAGTGCTGTGATGAATTTTTCTCCACTGTCTGGGGCCCATCTGTATGTCTGGTTTATTTTATGGAGCTCACTGGGTTCTTTTTTTGTGTCTGTAGTTTGGGCAGAAAGTTTAAGGTACATATTTATTTGGTTATGGTCTGAGAGGGGGGATTGCTGCCTGACAGTGAATGAGTTGATATCGCAGGGGTCCAGGTCAGTGATTGTATAGTCCACCACACTAGACCCAAGAGTTGAGGAGTATGTGAGTCTCCCTAGGGAGTCCCCTCTGAACCTACCGTTAACTATGTACAGGCCTAAGGCTCGGCAGAGTTGCACGACCTCCCTACCGCTTTTATTTATTTCACGATCAAGGTTGTTCCGATTTGCGATGGCTGGTGTGACATCTAAAGGGGTCTGGCCAAACACATGGTTGTTTCCCTGTGGGTCTATGAAGTCAGGTTCACAACCGGTCCTTGCATTTAGGTCCCCACATATTATCACCTTTCCTTGGGCCTGGAAATGGCTGATTTCCATGTGGAGAGTATCAAATAACTCCTCTTCGAAATATGGCGATTCTATTGGAGGTATGTAGATCGCACATAAGTAAACATCTATTTTTGCTATTCCTATATTTTTATCTAGTTTTAGCCATACGTGTGATTTTCCCTGTTTTACCGGTGAGATGTGTTTGTCCAGTTCTCCCTTATACCACACCAATATTCCCCCGGAGGTTCTGCCCTTGCGTGTTTTAGTGTTCTTTACTGAGGGCACAATGATTTCATGGTACATTGGAGGACAGTGGGTCGGCACGTCCTTTTGGCACCATGTTTCTGTTAACACAATTATATCAATGTCTTTTATAGCTTTTAGGAATTCAGGGTCTGTACTCTCTCTCTCTCACACTCCCAATCTCTCTCTCTCTCACACTCCCAATCTCTCTCTCTCTCACACTCCCAATCTCTCTCTCACACTCCCAGTCTCTCTCTGACACTCCCAGTCTCTCTCTCTCACACTCCCAATCTCTCTCTCTCTCACTCCCAATCTCTCTCTCTCTCTCTCTCTCACACTCCCAATCTCTCTCTCTCTCACACTCCCAATCTCTCTCTCTCTCACACTCCCAATCTCTCTCTCTCTCTCTCACACTCCCAATCTCTCTCTCTCTCACACTCCCAATCTTTCTCTCTCTCTCTCACTCCCAGTCTCTCTCAGTTCAGTTCAGTTCAGTTCAAATGCTTTATTGGCATGAAAGTTTACAGAGAACCATATTGCCAAAGCTTACATAGCAAAAAGGTACAGTTTTCCAACATTCTGTAGGTGTCAATCGATTTGACATTTGTTGGGTCCATACAATATTACTTTTAAACAATATTAATTTTAAACAGTCTTTCTACTTCATTTGGTACGTTCAATATTAATTTTAAACAGTCTTACTTTTAAACAGTCCTCAGGTTGTGACATGTTGTTACATATTTGGCCCCAAGGTATGGTCTGTCTCCTTCTCCTAGGACTAATCTCAATTTTGACAGATCATCCAATTCCTTGAAATCTGGGGTTGTTTGGCTTAGCTTGTTGAATAATATGTTTCTTGATGTGTTGAATTTTTCGCATTTTAGGAGGAAATGCATTTCTGTTTCAACCTCGCCGGCCAGACATTGATCGCATATTCTATTCTCTCTAGGCTGCCAGGATTTCTTGTATCTGCCTTTTTCAATTTCCAGTTGGTGGTCGCTTAGTCTGTACCTGGTGAGGGTCTGTCTCTGTTTTGTGTCTCTGATGGTCGTGAGGTAGTCTGCCAGTTTATATTCTCTTTTTAGGGCCCGGTAACATTCTAATCTGCTTTGGCTTTCGGTTATTTTGTTCCAATGTTCCAGGTAGGTTTCTTTGCATTGTTTAATGATTTGGTTCACTCGGATTGGTGTTTGGACAGCTGTGTTGGTCTGGGGCTGGTCAGGGTCCGGCTGAGTACTTAGTTTCAGTAGCAGCTGACTCAGGGGACTCTTTTCTGGGTTTAGCTCTTGGGTCTGAAAGGCTTTGAAATGAAGGGTGTCTGGGGAGCTAGATTTGAGGTGATTTAGGAAGTTTAGTGCTCGTTTTTGGATGTTTATTATCAGTGGGTATCTGCCTAGTTCGGCTCTGCATGCATTTGTTGGCGTTTTTCTTTGGGTGCGAAGGATGCTTCGGCAGAATTCTGCACGTAGGGCTTCTATTGTGTGTTTTTCCCATTTAGTGTAGCTTTGGTGATTTAGCGGGCCCCATACTTCACTACCGTACAGTGCAATGGGCAGGATTATGCTGTCAAATATTTTGAGCCAGATTTTGATTGGGATTTGGATGTTGTAGAATTTTCTTTTTATTGCATATAGGGCTCTTCGGGCTTTTTCTTTTAGTGCATTCACTGCTATGCTGAAGCTCCCTGATGCTGTAATAGTTAGACCAAGGTAGGTGTAGCTCATAGTGTGTCCTATAGTGGTATCACTGAGGGTAAACTGGTATTTGTTTTCCTGACATCTGGGTCTTTTCTGAAAAATCATGATGTTGGTTTTCTTTAGATTTACTGTTAGAGCCCAATTTTGGCAGTATTTGTCGAGTAGGTCTAGTTGTTGCTGTAATCCCTGTTCTGTGGGAGACAGCAGAACCAGGTCGTCCGCATAGAACAGGGACTTCACTTCTCCATCCAGGAGACGGAGACCTGGTGACTCGCTTTGCTCCAGCATGTCTGCTAATTCATTTATGTATATGTTGAACAGGGTCGGGCTCAAATTGCAGCCCTGCCGGACGCCTCTTCTCTGGGTGAAGAAATCGGTGCGTTTGTCTCCAATTTTGACCCCGCATTTGTTTTTCAGATACATTGATTTAATAAGGTCATAGACTTTGCCCCCTATTCCACACTGAAGAAGTTTATAATAGAGCCCTTCGTGCCATATAGAGTCAAAGGCTTTCTTGAAGTCGATGAAACAGGCGAATATTTTCCCATTTTTTGTTTGGTGTTTATGTTTTTCAATGAGGGCGTGAAGGGTATAGATATGGTCGGCGGTGCGGTGTTTTGGAAGAAAGCCTATTTGGTTTTTTCTGAGGATATTATGTTTGTTAAGAAAATCAAGTAATCTACTATTTAGAATACTGCAGAATAACTTCCCTAGACAACTGTTGACACAGATGCCGCGGTAGTTATTTGGGTCTGATTTGTTTCCACTTTTATATATGGGGGAGATTAGTCCTTGGCACCAGATATCGGGAAAACAGCCTGAGCGTAATATGATGTTGAATAGTTTGAGTATCGCACCCTGCATCTCCATATTGCTGAACTTTAGCATTTCATTTTTGATGTTGTCTGGGCCACAGGCTTTCTTTAGGTGGAGAGATTTTGTTTTTGTGGCCAGTTCTTTCCATGTGATTGGGGAGTCTAGAGGGTTTTGGTTGTCTTTAATTGTTGCTTCTAATGTGTGGAGTTTTTCTGTGACCTGATGTTGACTTGGGTTTGTTTTGTTTATTGGGATGTCTTTGAAGAGGTTTTCAAAATGTGTTCTCCAGATGTCGCCATCTTGGATTGGTAATGCTTGCAATTGTGTTGTACTCAGGTTATTCCACATTTCCCAGAATTGTTTTGGATTGGTGGAGTTTTCAATTTCTTCGAGTATTTTGTGGGTATAGTTTTGTGTTTTGTTCCTAATGGTGTGTTTATATCTTTTGAGGGTTTCATTGTATCTAGTACGTAGGTCCGGATTGTTTGGTTGCCGATGCTTTTGGTTTGATATTTTTCTCAGGTCTTTTCTGGCATTTTTGCATTCGTGGTCAAACCATTTCATATTTTTATTTTGTCTTTTGTGACGCTTCCTCTTCTGTTTCACGAGGTCGGCTTTTACAGCTGCCTCATGGAAGATCATATTTATATCCTCTATGGCCGTGTTTACACCATCTCTGGTGATCTCATATCGATTTTCTTTAAATTTTGAAATTTTACTTGTGAGATCAGGTGAATTTAGTGCTGTGATGAATTTATCTCCACTGTCTGGGGCCCATCTGTATGTCTGGTTTATTTTATGTAGCTTACTGTGTTCCTTTTTTGTGTCTGTAGTTTGGGCAGAAAGTTTAAGGTACACATTTATTTGGTTATGGTCTGAGAGGGGGGATTGCTGCCTGACAGTGAATGAGTTGATATCGCAGGGGTCCAGGTCAGTGATTGTATAGTCCACCACACTAGACCCAAGAGTTGAGGAGTATGTGAGTCTCCCTTGGGAGTCCCCTCTGAACCTACCATTAACTATGTACAGGCCGAAGGCTCGGCAGAGTTGCACTACCTCCCTACCGCTTTTATTTATTTCACGATCAAGGTTGTTCCGATTTGCGATGGCTGGTGTGACATCTCTCTCACTCCCAATCTCTCTCTCTCTCACACTCCCAGTCTCTCTCTCTCTCACACTCCCAATCTCTCTCTCACACTCCCAATCTCTCTCTCTCTCTCACTCCCAATCTCTCTCTCTCACACACTCCCAGTCTCTCTCTCACACTCCCAGTCTCTCTCTCTCACACTCCCAATCTCTCTCTCTCCCACTCCCAATCTCTCTCTCACACTCCCAATCTCTCTCTCTCTCTCTCTCACACTCCCAATCTCTCTCTCTCTCACACTGCCAATCTCTCTCTCTCACACTCCCAATCTCCCTCTCTCTCTCTCACACTCCCAATCTCTCTCTCTCTCACTCCCAGTCTCTCTCTCTCACTCCCAATCTCTCTCTCTCACACTCCCAGTCTCTCTCTCACGCACTCCCAGTCTCTCTCTCACACTCCCAGTCTCTCTCTCTCACACTCCCAATCTCTCTCTCTCACACTCCCAATCTCTCTCTCTCACACTCCCAATCTCTCTCTCTCACACTCCCAATCTCTCTCTCTCTCACACTCCCAGTCGCTCTCCCTTCCCCCCCAGTCGCTCTCTCTTCCCCCCCAGTAGCTCTCTCTTCCCCCACATTCGCTCTCTCTTCCCCCACAGTCGCTCTCTCTTCCCCCCCAGTCGCTCTCTCTTCCCCCCCAGTCGCTCTCTCTTCCCCCCCAGTCGCTCTCTCTTCCCCCCCCCAGTCGCTCTCTTCCCCCCCAGTCGCTCTCTCTTCCCCCCCGTCTCTCTCTCTCCACCCTCAGTCGCACTCTCTTCCCCCCCGTCTCTCTCTCTCCCCCTCAGTCGCACTCTCTTCCCCCCGTCTCTCTCTCTCCCCCCAGTCTCTCTCTCTCCCTCCCAGTCTCTCTCTCCCCCCAGTCGCTCTCTCTTCCCCCCAGTCGCTCTCTCTTCCCCCCCAGTCGCTCTCTCTTCCCCCCCAGTCGCTCTCGCTTCCCCCCAGTCGCTCTCTCTTCCCCCCCTCTCTCTCTCACACTCCCAATCTCTCTCTCTCACACTCCCAATCTCTCTCTCACACTCCCAAACTCTCTATCTCTCACTCACGCTCCCAATCTCGCTCTCACACTCCCAATCTCTCTCTCTCTCACTCCCAATCTCTCTCTCTCACACACCCAATCTCTCTCTCTCACACTCCCAATCTCTCTCTCTCTCACACTCCCAATCTCTCTCTCACACTCCCAATCTCTCTCTCTCACACTCCCAATCTCTCTCTCTCACACTCCCAATCTCTCTCTCACACTCCCAATCTCTCTCTCTCACACTCCCAAACTCTCTCTCTCACACTCCCAAACTCTCTCTCTCTCACGCTCCCAATCTCTCTCTCTCATGCTCCCAATCTCTCTCTCTCTCACACTCCCAGTCTCTCTCTCTCACACTCCCAATCTCTCTCTCTCTCACACTCCCAATCTCTCTCTCTCTCACACTCCCAATCTCTCTCTCTCTCTCACACTCCCAATCTCTCTCTCTCTCTCTCACACTCCCAATCTCTTTCTCTCTCTCTCACTCCCAGTCTCTCTCTCACACTCCCAATCTCTCTCTCTCTCTCTCACACTCCCAGTCTCTCTCTCTCACTCCCAATCTCTTTCTCACACTCCCAATCTCTTTCTCTCTCTCTCTCACACTCCCAATCTCTCTCTCTCACACACCCAATCTCTCTCTCTCACACTCCCAATCTCTCTCTCTCACTCCCAATCTCTCTCTCTCACACTCCCAATCTCTCTCTCTCACACTCCCAATCTCTCTCTCACACTCCCAATCTCTCTCTCTCTCACACTCCCAATCTCTCTCTCTCTCACACTCCCAATCTCTCTCTCTCTCGCACACTCCCAATCTCTCTCTCTCTCTCACACTCCCAATCTCTCTCTCTCTCTCACACTCCCAATCTCTCTCTCTCTCTCACTCCCAGTCTCTCTCTCTCACACTCCCAATCTCTCTCTCTCTCACTCCCAGTCACTCTCTCTCACACTCCCAATCTCTCTCTCTCTCTCTCTCACACTCCCAGTCTCTCCCTCTCTCACACTCCCAATCTCTCCCTCTCTCACACTCCCAATCTCTCTCTCTCTCACACTCCCAGTCTCTCTCTCACACTCCCAGTCTCTCTCTCTCACACTCCCAATCTCTCTCTCTCTCTCACTCCCAATCTCTCTCTCTCACACTCCCAATCTCTCTCTCTCTCTCACACTCCCAATCTCTCTCTCTCTCTCTCTCTCTCTCACACTCCCAGTCTGTCTCTCTCACTCCCAATCTCTCTCTCACACTCCCAATCTCTTTCTCTCTCTCTCTCTCTCACACTCCCAATCTCTCTCTCTCTCACACTCCCAATCTCTCTCTCTCTCTCTCACACTCCCAATCTCTCTCTCTCTCACTCCCAGTCTCTCTCTCTCACACTCCCAATCTCTCTCTCTCTCACTCCCAGTCCCTCTCTCTCTCACTCCCAGTCCATCTCTCTCACACTCCCAATCTCTCTCTCTCTCTCTCACACTCCCAGTCTCTCTCTCTCTCTCACACTCCCAATCTCCCTCTCTCTCACACTCCCAATCTCTCTCTCTCTCTCTCTCTCACACTCCCAATCTCTCTCTCTCACACTCCCAATCTCTCTCTCTCACACACTCCCAATCTCTCTCACACTCCCAATCTCTCTGACACTCCCAATCTCACTCTCTGACACTCCCAATCTCTCTCTCTCACACTCCCAATCTCTCTCTCTCTCACACCCCCAATCTCTCTCTCACACTCCCAGTCTCTCTCTCTCTCACACTCCCAGTCTCTCTCTCTCTCACACTCCCAGTCTCTCTCTCTCTCACACTCCCAGTCTCTCTTTCTCACACACTCCCAGTCTCTCTCTCTCTCTCTCACACTCCCAATCTCTCTTTCACACTCCCAATCTCTCTCTCTAACACTCCCAATATCTCTCTCTCTCACACTCCCAGTCTCTCTCTCACACACTCCCAATCTCTCTCTCTCTCACACTCCCAGTCTCTCTCTCTCTCACTCCCAATCTCTCTCTCACACTCCCAATCTCTCTCTCACACTCCCAATCTCTCTCTCTCACACTCCCAATCTCTCTCTCTCTCACACTCCCAATCTCTCTCTCTCTCTCTCACTCCCAGTCTCTCTCTCTCACACTTCCAATCTCTCTGTCTCTCACACTCTCAATCTCTCTCTCACACTCCCAGTCTCTCTCTCTCTCACACTCCCAATCTCTCTCTCACACTCCCAATCTCTCTCTCTCACACTCCCAATCTCTCTCTCTCTCACACTCCCAGTCTCTCTCTCTCTCACACTCCCAATCTCTCTCTCTCTCACACTCCCAATCTCTCTCTCTCTCACACTCTCAATCTCTCTCTCACACTCCCAGTCTCTCTCTCTCACACTCCCAATCTCTCTCTCTCTCTCTCTCACACTCCCAGTCTCTCTCTCTCTCACACACTCCCAATCTCTCTCTCTCCCTCACACTCCCAGTCTCTTTCTCTCACACTCCCAGTCTCTCTCTCTCACTCCCAGTCTCTCTCTCTCACACTCCCAATCTCTCTCTCTCTCTCACTCCCAATCTCTCTCTCTCTCTCACTCCCAATCTCTCTCTCTCTCACACTCCCAATCTCTCTCTCTCTCACACTCCCAATCTCTCTCTCTCACACTCCCAATCTTTCTCTCTCTCTCACACTCCCAATCTCTCTCTCTCACACTCCCAATCTCTCTCTCTCACACTCCCAGTCTCTCTCTCTCTCACACTCCCAATCTCTCTCTCTCTCACACTCCCAATCTCTCTCACTCCCAATCTCGCTCTCTCTCTCACACTCCCAGTCTCTCTCTCACACACTCCCAGTCTCTCTCTCACATTCACAGGCTCTCTCTCTCACACACCCAATCTCTCTCTCTCACACTTCGAATCTGTCTCTCACACTCCCAATCTCTCTCTCTCACTCCCAATCTCTCTCTCACACTCCCAATCTCTTTCTCTCTCTCTCACACTCCCAATCTCTCTCTTGCTCACACTCCCAATCTCTCTCTCTCTCTCTCACTCCCAATCTCTCTCTCTCTCACACTCCCAATCTCTCTCTCTCTCACACTCCCAATCTCTCTCTCACACTCCCAGTCTCTCTCTTTCTCACACTCCCAATCTCTCTCCCTCTCACACTCCCAATCTCTCTCTCACACTCCCAGTCTCTCTCTCTCTCTCACACTCCCAGTCTCTCTCTCTCACACTCCCAGTCTCTCTTTCTCACACACTCCCAATCTCTCTCTCTCTCACTCTCCCAGTCTCTCTCTCACACACTCCCAGTCTCTCTCTCACACTCCCAGTCTCTCTCTCTCACACTCCCAATCTCTCTCTCTCACACTCCCAATCTCTCTCTCTCACACTTCGAATCTGTCTCTCACACTCCCAATCTCTCTCTCTCTCTCACTCCCAATCTCTCTCTCACACTCCCAATCTCTCTCTCTCTCACACTCCCAATCTCTCTCTCTCACACTCCCAATCTCTCTCTCTCACACTCCCAATCTCTCTCTCTCTCACTCCCAATCTCTCTCACTCCCAGTCTCTCTCTCTCACACTCCCAATCTCTCTCTCTCTCTCTCACACTCCCAGTCTCTCTCTCTCTCTCACACTCCCAGTCTCTCTCTCTCACACTCCCAATCTCTCTCTCTCTCCCACTCCCAGTCTCTCTCTCTCTCTCACACTCCCAATCTCTCTCTCTCTCACACTCCCAATCTCTCTCTCTCTCACACTCCAATCTCTCTCTCTCCCTCACACTCCCAGTCTCTCTCTCTCACACTCCCAGTCTCTCTCTCTCACACTCCCAGTCTCTCTCTCTCACTCCCAGTCTCTCTCTCTCACACTCCCAATCTCTCTCTCTCTCTCACTCCCAATCTCTCTCTCTCACACTCCCAATCTCTCTCTCTCACACTCCCAATCTCTCTCTCTCTCTCACACTCCCAATCTCTCTCTCTCTCTCTCACACTCCCAATCTTTCTCTCTCTCTCTCTCTCACTCCCAGTCTCTCTCTCTCACACTCCCAATCTCTCTCTCTCTCTCACTCCCAGTCTCTCTCTCTCACACTCCCAATCTCTCTCTCTCTCTCTCACACTCCCAGTCTCTCTCTCTCTCTCTCACACTCCCAGTCTCTCTCTCTCTCACACTCCCAATCTCTCTCTCTCACACTCCCAATCTCTCCCTCTCACACGTCGAATCTGTCTCTCACACTCCCAATCTCTCTCTCTGTCACTCCCAATCTCTCTCTCACACTCCCAATCTCTTTCTATCTCTCTCTCTCTCACACTCCCAATCTCTCTCTCTCTCACACTCCCAATCTCTCTCTCTCTCTCTCACACTCCCAATCTCTCTCTCTCTCATTCTCAATCTCTCTCTCTCACACTCCCAATCTCTCTCTCTCTCTCACACTCCCAGTCTCTCTCTCACGCACTCCCGGTCTCTCTCTCTCACACTCCCAATCTCTCTCTCTCACACTCCCAATCTCTCTCTCTCACACTCCCAATCTCTCTCACACTCTCAATCTCTCTCTCACACTCCCAGTCTCTCTCTCTCACACTCCCAATCTCTCTCTCTCTCTCTCTCACACTCCCAGTCTCTCTCTCTCTCACACACTCCCAATCTCTCTCTCTCCCTCACACTCCCAGTCTCTTTCTCTCACACTCCCAGTCTCTCTCTCTCACTCCCAGTCTCTCTCTCTCACACTCCCAATCTCTCTCTCTCTCTCACTCCCAATCTCTCTCTCTCTCTCACTCCCAATCTCTCTCTCTCTCACACTCCCAATCTCTCTCTCTCTCACACTCCCAATCTCTCTCTCTCACACTCCCAATCTTTCTCTCTCTCTCACACTCCCAATCTCTCTCTCTCTCACTCCCAGTCTCTCTCTCTCACACTCCCAATCTCTCTCTCTCACACTCCCAGTCTCTCTCTCACACTCCCAATCTCTCTCTCTCTCACACTCCCAATCTCTCTCACTCCCAATCTCGCTCTCTCTCTCACACTCCCAGTCTCTCTCTCACACACTCCCAGTCTCTCTCTCAGATTCACAGGCTCTCTCTCTCACACTCCCAATCTCTCTCTCTCACACTTCGAATCTGTCTCTCACACTCCCAATCTCTCTCTCTCACTCCCAATCTCTCTCTCACACTCCCAATCTCTTTCTCTCTCTCTCACACTCCCAATCTCTCTCTTGCTCACACTCCCAATCTCTCTCTCTCTCTCTCACTCCCAATCTCTCTCTCTCTCACACTCCCAATCTCTCTCTCTCTCACACTCCCAATCTCTCTCTCACACTCCCAGTCTCTCTCTTTCTCACACTCCCAATCTCTCTCCCTCTCACACTCCCTATCTCTCTCTCACACTCCCAGTCTCTCTCTCTCTCTCACACTCCCAGTCTCTCTCTCTCACACTCCCAGTCTCTCTTTCTCACACACTCCCAATCTCTCTCTCTCTCACTCTCCCAGTCTCTCTCTCACACACTCCCAGTCTCTCTCTCACACTCCCAGTCTCTCTCTCTCACACTCCCAATCTCTCTCTCTCACACTCCCAATCTCTCTCTCTCACACTTCGAATCTGTCTCTCACACTCCCAATCTCTCTCTCTCTCTCACTCCCAATCTCTCTCTCACACTCCCAATCTCTCTCTCTCTCACACTCCCAATCTCTCTCTCTCACACTCCCAATCTCTCTCTCTCTCTCTCTCTCACACTCCCAATCTCTCTCTCTCTCTCACACTCCCAATCTCTCTCACTCCCAGTCTCTCTCTCTCACACTCCCAATCTCTCTCTCTCTCTCTCACACTCCCAGTCTCTCTCTCTCTCTCACACTCCCAGTCTCTCTCTCTCACACTCCCAATCTCTCTCTCTCTCCCACTCCCAGTCTCTCTCTCTCTCTCACACTCCCAATCTCTCTCTCTCTCACACTCCCAATCTCTCTCTCTCTCACACTCCAATCTCTCTCTCTCCCTCACACTCCCAGTCTCTCTCTCTCACACTCCCAGTCTCTCTCTCTCACACTCCCAGTCTCTCTCTCTCACTCCCAGTCTCTCTCTCTCACACTCCCAATCTCTCTCTCTCTCTCACTCCCAATCTCTCTCTCTCACACTCCCAATCTCTCTCTCTCACACTCCCAATCTCTCTCTCTCTCTCACACTCCCAATCTCTCTCTCTCTCACACTCCCAATCTTTCTCTCTCTCTCTCTCTCACTCCCAGTCTCTCTCTCTCACACTCCCAATCTCTCTCTCACTCCCAATCTCTCCCTCTCACACGTCGAATCTGTCTCTCACACTCCCAATCTCTCTCTCTGTCACTCCCAATCTCTCTCTCACACTCCCAATCTCTTTCTATCTCTCTCTCTCTCACACTCCCAATCTCTCTCTCTCTCACACTCCCAATCTCTCTCTCTCTCTCTCACACTCCCAATCTCTCTCTCTCTCATTCTCAATCTCTCTCTCTCACACTCCCAATCTCTCTCTCTCTCTCACACTCCCAGTCTCTCTCTCACGCACTCCCGGTCTCTCTCTCTCACACTCCCAATCTCTCTCTCTCACACTCCCAATCTCTCTCTCTCACACTCCCAATCTGTCTCTAACACTCCCAATCTCTCTCTCTCTCTCACTCCCAATCTCTCTCTCTCTCACACTCCCAATCTCTCTCTCTCCCACACTCCCAATCTCTCGCTCTCTCACACTCCCAATCTCTCTCTCTCTCACACTCCCAATCTCTCTCTCTCTCACACTCCCAATCTCTCTCTCACACTCCCAATCTCTCTCTCTCTCACACTCCCAATTTCTCTCTCACACTCCCAGTCTCTCTCTTTCTCACACTCCCAATCTCTCTCCCTCTCACATTCCCAATCTCTCTCTCTCACACTCCCAATCTCTCTCACACTCCCAATCTCTCTCTCACACTCCCAATCTCTCTCTCTCTCACACTCCCAATCTCTCTCTCTCTCACACTCCCAGTCTCTCTCTCACACAGTCCCAGTCTCTCTCTCACACTCCCAGTCTCTCTCTCACACTCCCAATCTCTCTCTCTCACACTCCCAATCTCTCGCTCTCACACTTCGAATCTGTCTCTCACTCCCAATCTCTCTCTCTCTCTCTCACTCCCAATCTCTCTCTCACACTCCCAAGCTCTCTCTCTCTCTCTCTCACACTCCCAATCTCTCTCTCTCACACTCCCAATCTCTCTCTCTCTCTCACACTCCCAATCTCTGTCTCTCACTCCCAGTCTCACTCTCTCACTCCCAATCTCTCTCTCTCTCACACTCCCAATCTCTCTCTCTCTCACACTCCCAGTCTCTCTCTCACACAGTCCCAGTCTCTCTCTCACACTCCCAGTCTCTCTCTCTCACACTCCCAATCTCTCTCTCTCACTCCCAATCTCTCGCTCTCACACTTCGAATCTGTCTCTCACACTCCCAATCTCTCTCTCACTCCCAATCTCTCTCTCACACTCCCAATCTCTCTCTCACACTCCCAAGCTCTCTCTCTCTCTCACACTCCCAAACTCTCTCTCTCACACTCCCAATCTCTCTCTCTCTCTCACACTCCCAATCTCTGTCTCTCACTCCCAGTCTCTCTCTCTCACACTCCCAATCTCTCTGTCTCTCACTCCCAGTCTCTCTCTCTCACACTCCCAGTCTCTCTCTCACACTCCCAGTCTCTCTCTCTCATACTCCCAGTCTCTCTCTCTCACACTCCCAATCTCTCTCTCTCTCTCTCTCTCACTCCCAGTCTCTCTCTCTCTCACCCTCCCAGTCTCTCTCTCACACTCCCAATCTCTCTCTCACACTCCCAGTCTCTCTCTCACACTCCCAGTCTCCCTCTCACACACTCACAGTCTCTCTCTCACACTCACAGTCTCTCTCTCTCACACTCCCAATCTCTCTCTCTCACACTCCCAATCTCTCTCTCTCACACTCCCAATCTCTCTCTCTCACACTTCGAATCTGTCTCTCACACTCCCACTCTCTCTCTCTCACTCCCAATCTCTTTCTCTCTCTCTCTCTCTCACACTCTCAATCTCTCTCTCTCTCACACTCCCAATCTCTCTCTCTCTCTCACACTCCCAGTCTCTCTCTCACGCACTCCCGGTCTCTCTCTCACACTCCCAGTCTCTCTCTCTCACACTCCCAATCTCTCTCTCTCTCTCACACTCGCAATCTCTCTCTCTCTCACACTCCCAATCTCTCTCTCTCACACTTCCAATCTGTCTCTCACACTCCCAATCTCTCTCTCTCTCTCACTCCCAATCTCTCTCTCTCTCACACTCCCAATCTCTCTCTCTCTCTCTCTCACAGTCCCAATCTCTCTCTCTCTCAGTCCCAATCTCTCTCTCTCTCTCTCACACTCCCAATCTCTCGCTCTCTCACACTCCAAAGCTCTCTCTCTCTCACACTCCCAATCTCTCTCTCACACTCCCAATCTCACTCTCTCTCACACTCCCAATCTCTCTCTCTCACACTCCCAATCTCTCTCTCTCTCACACTCCCAATCTCTCTCTCACACTCCCAGTCTCTCTCTTTCTCACACTCCCAATCTCTCTCCCTCTCACATTCCCAATCTCTCTCTCACACTCCCAGTCTCTCTCTCTCTCACACTCCCAATCTCTCTCTCTCACACTGCCAATCTCTCTCTCTCTCTCACTCCCAATCTCTCTCTCTCACACTCCCAATCTCTCTCTCTCACACTCCCAATTTCTCTCTCTCTCTCTCACACTCCCAATCTTTCTCTCTCTCTCTCTCTCACTCCCAGTCTCTCTCTCTCACACTCCCAATCTCTCTCTCTCTCTCTCACACTCCCAATCTCTCTCTCTCTCTCTCACACTCCCAGTCTCTCTCTCTCTCACACTCCCAATCTCTCTCTCTCTCACACTCCCAATCTCTCTCACTCCCAATCTCTCACTCTCTCTCACACTCCCAGTCTCTCTCTCACACTCCCAGTCTCTCTCTCACACTCCCAGTCTCTCTCTCACACTCCCAGTCTCTCTCTCTCACACTCCCAATCTCTCTCTCTCACACTTCGAATCTGTCTCTCACACTCCCAATCTCTTTCTCTCTCTCTCTCTCTCACACTCCCAATCTCTCTCTCTCTCACACTCCCAATCTCTCTCTCTCACACTCCCAATCTCTCTCTCTCTCTCTCACACTCCCAATCTCTCTCTCTCTCATTCTCAATCTCTCTCTCTCACACTCCCAATCTCTCTCTCTCTCTCACACTCCCAGTCTCTCTCTCACGCACTCCCGGTCTCTCTCTCTCACACTCCCAATCTCTCTCTCTCACACTCCCAATCTCTCTCTCTCACACTTCCAATCTGTCTCTCTCTCTCTCACAGTCCCAATCTCTCTCTCTCTCACACTCCCAATCTCTCTCTCTCCCACACTCCCAATCTCTCGCTCTCTCACACTCCCAATCTCTCTCTCTCTCACACTCCCAATCTCTCTCTCTCTCACACTCCCAATCTCTCTCTCACACTCCCAATCTCTCTCTCACACTCCCAATCTCTCTCTCTCTCACACTCCCAATTTCTCTCTCACACTCCCAGTCTCTCTCTTTCTCACACTCCCAATCTCTCTCCCTCTCACATTCCCAATCTCTCTCTCTCACACTCCCAATCTCTCTCACACTCCCAATCTCTCTCTCACACTCCCAATCTCTCTCTCTCTCACACTCCCAATCTCTCTCTCTCACACTCCCAATCTCTCTCTCTCACACTCCCAATCTCTCGCTCTCACACTTCGAATCTGTCTCTCACACTCCCAATCTCTCTCTCTCTCACTCCCAATCTCTCTCTCACACTCCCAAGCTCTCTCTCTCTCTCTCTCACACTCCCAATCTCTCTCTCTCACACTCCCAATCTCTCTCTCTCTCTCACACTCCCAATCTCTGTCTCTCACTCCCAGTCTCTCTCTCTCACACTCCCAATCTCTCTGTCTCTCACTCCCAGTCTCTCTCTCTCACACTCCCAGTCTCTCTCTCACACTCCCAGTCTCTCTCTCTCTCTCTCACACTCCCAGTCTCTCTCTCTCTCACCCTCCCAGTCTCTCTCTCTCACACTCCCAATCTCTCTCTCACACTCCCAGTCTCTCTCTCACACTCCCAGTCTCCCTCTCACACTCCCAGTCTCCCTCTCACACACTCACAGTCTCTCTCTCACACTCACAGTCTCTCTCTCTCACACTCCCAATCTCTCTCTCTCACACTCCCAATCTCTCTCTCTCACACTTCGAATCTGTCTCTCACACTCCCACTCTCTCTCTCTCACTCCCAATCTCTTTCTCTCTCTCTCTCTCTCACACTCTCAATCTCTCTCTCTCTCACACTCCCAATCTCTCTCTCTCTCTCTCACACTCCCAATCTCTCTCTCTCTCACTCCCAATCTCTCTCTCTCACACTCCCAATCTCTCTCTCTCTCTCACACTCCCAGTCTCTCTCTCACGCACTCCCGGTCTCTCTCTCACACTCCCAGTCTCTCTCTCTCACACTCCCAATCTCTCTCTCTCTCACACTCCCAATCTCTCTCTCTCTCACACTCCCAATCTCTCTCTCTCACACTTCCAATCTGTCTCTCACACTCCCAATCTCTCTCTCTCTCTCACTCCCAATCTCTCTCTCTCTCACACTCCCAATCTCTCTCTCTCTCTCTCTCTCACACTCCCAATCTCTCTCTCTCTCAAAGTCCCAATCTCTCTCTCTCTCTCTCTCACACTCCCAATCTCTCGCTCTCTCACACTCCAAAGCTCTCTCTCTCTCACACTCCCAATCTCACTCTCTCTCACACTCCCAATCTCTCTCTCTCTCACACTCCCAATCTCTCTCTCTCTCACACTCCCAATCTCTCTCTCACACTCCCAGTCTCTCTCTTTCTCACACTCCCAATCTCTCTCCCTCTCACATTCCCACTCTCTCTCACACTCCCAGTCTCTCTCTCTCTCACACTCCCAATCTCTCTCTCTCACACTGCCAATCTCTCTCTCTCTCTCACACTCCCAGTCTCTCTCTTTCTCACACTCCCAATCTCTCTCCCTCTCACATTCCCAATCTCTCTCTCACACTCCTAGTCTCTCTCTCCCTCACACTCCCAATCTCTCTCTCTCACACTCCCAATCTCTCTCTCTCTCACACTCCCAATCTCTCTCTCACACTCCCAATCTCTCTCTCACACTCCCAATCTCTCTCTCTCTCACACTCCCAGTCTCTCTCTCTCTCACACTCCCAGTCTCTCTCTCACACACTCCCAGTCTCTCTCTCACACTCCCAGTCTCTCTCTCTCACACTCCCAATCTCTCTCCCTCACACTCCCAATCTCTCTCTCTCACACTCCCAATCTCTCTCTCTCACACTTCGAATCTGTCTCTCACACTCCCAATCTCTCTCTCTCTCTCACTCCCAATCTCTCTCTCACACTCCCAATCTCTCTCACACTCCCAATCTCTCTCTCTCACACTCCCAATCTCTCTCTCTCTCTCTCACACTCCCAATCTCTCTCTCTCACTCCCAGTCTCTCTCTCTCACACTCCCAATCTCTCTGTCTCTCACTCCCAGTCTCTCTCTCTCACACTCCCTGTCTCTCTCTCACTCCCAGTCTCTCTCTCTCTCACACTCCCAATCTCTCTCTCTCTCTCACACACTCCCAGTCTCTCTCTCTCTCACACTCCCAATCTCTCTCTCTCTCTCACACACTCCCAATCTCTCTCTCTCTCTCTCTCACACTCCCAGTCTCTCTGTCTCTCACACTCCCAATCTCTCTCTCTCTCACTCCCAATCTCTCTCTCTCTCACACTCCCAATCTCTCTCTCCCTCACACTCGCAGTCTCTCTCTCTCACACTCCCAGTCTCTCTCTCTCACACTCCCAGTCTCTCTCTCTCACACTCCCAGTCTCTCTCTCTCTCTCACTCCCAATCTCTCTCTCTCTCTCACACTCCCAATCTCTCTCTCACACTCCCAATCTTTCTCTCTCTCTCTCTCACTCCAAGTCTCTCTCTCACACTCCCAATCTCTCTCTCTCTCACTCCCAGTCTCTCTCTCTCACTCCCAGTCTCTCTCTCTCTCGCACTCCCAATCTCTCTCTCTCTCACACTCCCAATCTCTCTCACTCCCAATCTCTCTCTCTCTCTCACACTCCCAGTCTCTCTCTCACACACTCCCAGTCTCTCTGTCACACTCACAGTCTCTCTCTCTCACACTCCCAATCTCTCTCTCTCACACTCCCAATCTCTCTCTCACACTTCGAATCTCTCTCTCACACTCCCAATCTCTTTCTCTCACTCCCAATCTCTCTCTCACACTCCCAATCTCTTTCTCTCTCTCTCTCACTCCCAATCTGTCTCTCTCTCTCACACTCCCAATCTCTCTCTCTCTCTCTCACACTCCCAATCTCTCTCTCTCTCACACTCCCAATCTCTCTCACTCTCACTCCTAGTCTCTCTCTCTCACACTCCCAATCTCTCTCGCTCTCTCTCACACTCCCAGTCTCTCTATCTCTCACTCCCAATCTCTCTCTCTCTCACACTCCCAATCTCTCTCTCTCTCACACTCCAAATCTCTCTCTCTCTCACACTCCCAATCTCTCTCTCTCTCACACTCCCAATCTCTCGCTCTCTCACACTCCCAATCTCTCTCTCTCTCACACTCCCAATCTCTCTCTCACACTCCCAATCTCACTCTCTCTCACACTCCCAATCTCTCTCTCACACTCCCAATCTCTCGCTCTCTCACACTCCCAATCTCTCTCTCTCTCACACTCCAAATCTCTCTCTCACACTCCCAATCTCTCTCTCTCTCACACTCCCAATCTCTCTCTCACACTCCCAGTCTCTCTCTCTCTCACACTCTCAATCTCTCTCTCTCTCTCTCACGCTCCCAATCTCTCTCTCTCTCACACTCCCAGTCTCTCTCTCTCTCACTCCCAGTCTCTCTCTCTCTCACACTCCCAATCTCTCTAACTCCCAGTCTCTCTCTCTCACACTCCCAATCTCTCTCTCTCACACTCCCATTCTCTCTCTCACACTCCCAGTCTCTCTCTCTCACACTCCCAATCTCTCTCTCTCTCACACTCTCAATCTCTCTCTCTCTCTCACTCCCAATCTCTCTCTCTCCCTCACACTCCCAGTCTCTCTCTTACACTCCCAGTCTCTCTCTCACACTCCCAGTCTCTCTCTCTCTTACTCCCAGTCTCTCTCTCTCACACTCCCAATCTCTCTCTCTCACACTCCCAATCTCTCTCTCTCTCTCACTCCCAATCTCTATCTCTCTCACACTCCCAATCTCTCTCTCTCACACTCCCAATCTCTCTCTCTCACACTCCCAATCTCTCTCTCTCTCACACTCCCAATCTCTCTCTCTCTCTCTCACACTCCCAATCTTTCTCTCTCTCTCACTCCCAGTCTCTCCCTCTCACACTCCCAATCTCTCTCTCTCTCACACTCCTAATCTCTCTCTCTCTCTCTCACACTCCCAATCTTTCTCTCTCTCTCTCACTCCCAGTCTCTCTCTCTCACACTCCCAATCTCTCTCTCTCTCTCACACACTCCCAGTCTCTCTCTCTCTCGACACTGCCAATCTCTCTCTCTCTCACTCCCAATCTCTCTCACTCCCAGTCTCTCTCTCACACTCACAGTCTCTCTCTCTCACACTCCCAATCTCTCTCTCTCACACTCCCAATCTCTCTCTCACACTTCGAATCTGTCTCTCACACTCCCAATCTCTCTCTCTCACTCCCAATCTCTCTCTCACACTCCCAATCTCTTTCTCTCTCTCTCTCTCCCAATCTCTCTCTCTCTCACTCCCAGTCTCTCTCTCTCTCACACTCCCAATCTCTCTCGCTCTCTCTCACACTCCCAGTCTCTCTCTCTCTCACACTTCCAATCTCTCTCTCTCTCACACTCCCAATCTCTCTCTCTCTCACACTCCCAATCTCTCTCTCTCTCACACTCCCAGTCTCTCTCTCACGCACTCCCAGTCTCTCTCTCACACTCCCAGTCTCTCTCTCTCACACTCCCAATCTCTCTCTCTCACACTCCCAATCTCTCTCTCTCACACTTCCAATCTGTCTCTCACACTCCCAATCTCTCTCTCTCACTCCCAATCTCTCTCTCTCTCACACTCCCAATCTCTCTCTCGTCTCTCTCTCTCTCACACTCCCAATCTCTCTCACACTCCCAATCTCTCTCTCTCTCACGCACTCCCAATCTCACTCTCTCTCACACTCCCAATCTCTCTCTCTCTCACACTCCCAATCTCTCTCTCACACTCCCAATCTCTCTCTCACACTCCCAGTCTCTCTCTCTCTCACACTCCCAATCTCTCTCCCTCTCACACTCCCAGTCTCTTTCTCACACACTCCCAGTCTCTCTCTCTCTCTCTCACATTCCCAATCTCTCTCTCTCACACTCCCAATCTCTCTCTCTCTCACTCCCAATCTCTCTCTCTCACACTCCCAATCTCTCTCTCTCTCACACTCCCAATCTCTCTCTCACACTCCCAATCTCTCTCTCTCTCACACTCCCAATCTCTCTCTCACACTCCCAGTCTCTCTCTCACCCACTCCCAGTCTCTCTCTCACACTCCCAGTCTCTCTCTCTCACACTCCCAGTCTCTCTCTCTCACACTCCCAATCTCTCTCTCTCTCTCGCTCCCAATCTCTCTCTCACACTCCCAATGTCTCTCTCTCTCACTCCCAATCTCTCTCTCTCACACTCCCAATCTCTCTCTCTCTCTCACACTCCCAATCTCTCTCTCTCTCTCTCACTGCCAGTCTCTCTCTCTCACACTCCCAATCTCTCTGTCTCTCACTCCCAGTCTCTCTGTCTCTCACTCCCAGTCTCTCTCTCTCTCACACTCCCAGTCTCTCTCTCACACTCCCAGTCTCTCTCTCTCACACTCCCAATCTCTCTCTCTCACACTCCCAAACTCTCTCTCTCTCTCTCACACACTCCCAGTCTCTCTCTCTCACACTCCCAATCTCTCTCTCTCTCTCTCACACTCCCAATCTCTCTCTCTCTCACACTCCCAATCTCTCTCTCTCACTCCCAATCTTTCTCTCTCTCTCTCACACACCCCCAATCTCTCTCTCTCTCACACTCCCAATCTCTCTCTCTCACACTCCCAATCTCTCTCTCTCACACTCCCAATCTCTCTCACTCCCAATCTCTCTCTCTCACACTCCCAGTCTCTCTCTCACACACTCCCAGTCTCTCTCTCACACTCACAGTCTCTCTCTCACACTCACAGTCTCTCTCTCTCACACTCCCAATCTCTCTCGCTCACACTTCGAATCTGTCTCTCACACTCCCAATCTCTCTCTCTCACTCCCAATCTCTCTCTCACACTCCCAATCTCTTTCTCTCTCTCTCTCTCACACTCCCAATCTCTCTCTCTCTCACATTCCCAATCTCTCTCTCACACTCCCAATCTCTCTCTCTCTCTCTCTCACACTCCCAGTCTCTCTCTCACGCACTCCCAGTCTCTCTCTCTCACACTTCCAATCTCTCTCTCTCACACTTCCAATCTCTCTCTCACACTCCCAATCTCTCTCTCTCTCACACTCCCAATCTCTCTCTCTCTCACACTCCCAATCTCTCTCTCTCTCTCACACTCCCAATCTCTCTCTCTCTCACACTCCCAATCTCTCTCTCTCTCTCTCACACTCCCAATCTCTCTCTCTCACACTCCCAATCTCTCTCTCACACTCCTAATCTCTCTCTCACACTCCCAATCTCTCTCTCTCTCACACTCCCAATCTCTCTCTCACACTCCCAATCTCTCTCTCTCTGACACTCCCAATCTCTCTCTCACACTCCCAGTCTCTCTCTCTCACACGCCCAATCTCTCTCTCTCTGACACTCCCAATCTCTCTCTCACACTCCCAGTCTCTCTCTCTCTCACACTCCCAGTCTCTCTTTCTCACACTCCCAGTCTCTCTCTCTCACAATCCCAATCTCTCTCTCTCACACTCCCAATCTCTCTCTCTCTCACACTCCCAATCTCTCTCTCTCTCTCACTCCCAATCTCTCTCTCTCTCACACTCCCAATCTCTCTCTCTCACACTCCCAATCTCTCTCTCTCACACACTCCCAATCTCTCTCTCTCACACTCCCAATCTCTCTCTCACACTCCCAATCTCTCTCTCTCTCTGACACTCCCAATCTCTCTCTCACACTCCCAGTCTCTCTCTCTCACACGCCCAATCTCTCTCTCTCTCACACTCCCAATCTCTCTCTCACACTCCCAGTCTCTCTCTCTCTCACACTCCCAGTCTCTCTTTCTCACACACTCCCAGTCTCTCTCTCTCTCTCTCACAATCCCAATCTCTCTCTCTCACACTCCCAATCTCTCTCTCTCTCACACTCCCAATCTCTCTCTCTCTCTCACTCCCAATCTCTCTCTCTCTCACACTCCCAATCTCTCTCTCACACTCCCAATCACTCTCTCTCTCACACTCCCAATCTCTCTCTCTCACACTCCCAATCTCTCTCTCTCTCTCTCCTTCCCTCTCTCTCTCTCCTTCCCTCTCTCTGTCTCTCTCTCCTTCCCTCTCTTTCTCTCTCCTTCCCTCTCTCTCCTTCCCTCTCTCTCTCTCCTTCATTCTCTCTCTCTCCTTCATTCCATCTCTCTCTCTCTCTCTCTCTCCTTCCCCCTCTCTCTCTCTCTCCTTCCCCCTCTCTCTCTCCTTCCCTCTCTCTCTCTCCTTCCCTCTCTCTCATTCCCTCTCTCTCTCTCTCCTTCCCTCTCTCTCTTCCCCCCCAGTCGCTCCCTCTCTCTCTTCCAACAACAACATGCCCTCAAAAAGCCTCGGCACCGCCGGGCTCCCCCAGCTAGTCTATCTATAAAAGGATCGATCTGTCTGTCTGTCTGTCCGTCCTTCGGTGTGTCTGTCCGGCTATACACTCTAAAGTTATAGAGCGTACCTACACGTGCATTTCATCAAAAGAAAGCATACGATTCCAGAACGGTCATAAGCGTATTTACGTTTCGGTCGGACAAAGATTGCGCCCGCGGTATCCAAAAAACTTTCAAAATTCCGCTCATTATCCGCTCATTAGCATCGAGTGACGCGAAGGTCGACCAATCGTCCGGTCGAGCGACCCGACGGTCGACCAATCGCTGCGTGGCGGAGGCGGGTTCGTTGCGCGTGCGGACGGGCCCTCCTAGAGTCGAGTGACAGGACGATTGACCAATCCTATGCTTCGGTGACATGACTGTCGACCAATCGGTGCGTGTGTGGGCGGGCCTTATCGTTCTGAACCGAGGTGAGTGGCCGCCATCTTGATTCCATTCTTTTTCCCGCTTTCTGCGTGTTTCTTTTCAAATCTACATTTCCAGCACAAAAAAATTGCTTTTATTAAATTTTTTTTAATAAAAGTTCATTCATTTGTAAATATTTTCTCTAACCTGATGATTCTTTTTACTACCTTTCCCCGTTTTTGTGAGGTCTCAAAGCCTAGGCCTCAAAGCCTGGGCCTCTCCTGCCCAGCCACGCCCGAGCTAGGTAATTGTCCCACGGCTTCTGGTAAGCTCCTCCCCCCCCCCAGTCCCCCCCACCCCCCCCGTCACATTACCCGGGGCAATGGCATCAGTTGCGAGGGTCACGGGACATGCACAGGGTGCGCATGCAGCAGGCGACGCACAGAGCGCGGGAAGCCAGCATCTGATATGCGGCGTCTCTCTCTCTTCCCCGCTCGGCGGTCTTCCAGCCGGCTCGGGCGGGGGGGCGGTGCTCGGAGAGCGGGGCTCTCGCGAGTGCGGGACGGGGCGGCCGGGGCTCGGAGAGCGGGGCTCTCGGGAGTGCGGGGCGGGGCGGCCAGGGCTTGGAGAGCGGGGCTCTCGGGAGTGCGGGGCGGCCGGGGCTCGGAGAGCGGGGCTCTCGGGAGTGCGGGGCGGGGCGGAGCGGCCGGTGCTCGGGAGGACGGGGGCTCAGAAGGGGGGAAGGGTTACCCCGGCAACCGGGCGTGGCCGTCTCTCAGCCTCAAGCCGGCTCACGCCTGTTCCCGGGGCTTGGCTCCATTTGCGGCCGCGGGCCACTCGCCCTCTCCCTCCCTCTGTCTCTCTCTCTCCTTCCCCCCTCCCCCCCTTCTCTCCCCCCTCCCCCCCTTCTCTCCCCCCTCCCCCACTTCTCTCCCCGCTCCCCCTTCTCTCCCCACCTCCCCCCTTCTCTCCCCCGCTCCCCCTTCTCTCTCCCCCTTCCCCCTCCTCCCCCCCTGCCCTCCCTCCCCCTCCCTGCCCTCCCTCCCCCTCTCTTCCCCCCAGTCGCTCTCTCTCTTCCCCCCAGTCGCTCTCTCTCTTCCCCCCAGTCGCTCTCTCTCTTCCCCCCAGTCACGCTCTCTCTTCCCCCCAGTCGCGCTCTCTCTTCCCCCCAGTCGCGCTCTCTCTCTCTTCCAACAA
The DNA here is from genome assembly GCF_052327205.1 of Somniosus microcephalus. Classification (NCBI taxonomy): domain Eukaryota; kingdom Metazoa; phylum Chordata; class Chondrichthyes; order Squaliformes; family Somniosidae; genus Somniosus; species Somniosus microcephalus. The sequence goes on from NC_140997.1 coordinate 188,436,607, forward strand.
CAACATGCCCTCGAAAAAGCCTCAGCACCGCCGGGCACTCCAGCTAGTGGATTTATAAAGGGTAGGTCATGTCTGACTAATCTAATTGAATTTTTTGAGGAGGATACTGGCATGGTGGATAGGGGAGTGTCTATGGATATGGTCTATATAAAATTCAAGAAGGCATTTGATGAGGTTCTGCACAAGAGATTATTAGAAAACAAAATTTTGGACATGGAATTGAAGGTAACCTTGTGACATGGATCATTAATTGGTTGGGAGGTAGGAGACAGAGTTGGGATAAAAGGTTTGTTCTCTAATTGGTGCGATGTGGCAAGTACTGTTCGTCAGGAAGCTGTATTGGGGCCTCAGTTTTTCACCATATATATGAATGACTTGGATGAAGGAATAGAGTTGCATATCAAAGTTTACAGATAAGACAAAGCACAGTATGTAGTGTGGATGAGAGCAGGAAGTTACAAAGGGTCATAGACAGACTGATTCAGTGGGCAAAACTATGGCAGATGGAGCTCAATGTGGGGGAAGTGCGAGGTCACACACAGTAGATCTGAAAAAGATAAATCAGAATATTTTCTCAATGGTGAGAGACTAGGAGCTGTAGAGAAGTAAAGGGATCTAGGTGGCAATGTACATAAATCACTAAAAGTTAGTCTAAAGGCAAAATACCCTTTAAGCTGTGTGGTTGCACAACGCTCTAGAGGTCCAGCGCAGCCGGTAAGCCGGCTTTTAAATGCAAAAACCGTGCATGCATGGATTTTTTAATGGGCTGTGCAGCCCTTTCCCAAAAAATATTAGAGGGAACATCATCTAAAGGTACAAAAAATAATCAAACAGGCTAATGAAATGTTAGCCTTTATCTTGAGGGTTGAAATTCAAAAGGAAGCGATGCTTCTGTTGTACAGAGCCTTGGTCAGACCCCAGAGGCCAGTGTTGGGAGGAGCAGAGGGCGGCTGCACAGTGAGTGACATGAATCAGTCATTCATGAAAGAAAGACTATGAAATAATACTGACCGGCCTACGGGTGGCGCTGTCCATGGAGAGTATAAATACTCGGGCACGGGCCCAGCTTCCGCAGGACATTCTTAACAGGAACTAGTAAAGGACACAACTAGACCTCCATGTTATAAAACAGTTGATTAAAGCTTTGTTTAAAGCTTAGACCAAGTGCCTAGTACAGGAAACTCTCGGTTAAACGGCACCTAAATATCCAGAATTCTCTATTAACCGGCAAAATTCTCGCTCCAAAAACAACACTTCAATACCTGGCAATGTTGCCAAGTCCTAGTCTCCCGCAGTGGCCGAGTTAGTCAGTGGGGGTAGTTCTCCAAACTGCCACTACTCGGCTTCTTGGCGCTGTCGGAAGTCGGAACACCTCAATACCCCTGTAACAGGAGTCTGACTCTCCTGCACTGCCGGTAGTCTCTTCTGATCCGCCATTTTACAGGGGTAGTGTGTGTCTCCCACGCTGTTGGTAGTCATTGCATTGCATTACCCTCAACTGGCAGTACTGTACTTAATCAAGCATCTTCCACCATCCATTTAACACAACATTCTGTAGGTGAGTACCCAATTACTGAATACTGCACATTTCTTGATTTTTAAATTTTTCTTTGTTTAAAAATAGCCTCGGTAGATAACCCACTCCGTCATCCGGAAATTTTGTTAACTAGCAACACACCGGTCCCGTCGGTGCTGGATAAAAAAGAGTTTCCTGTAGTTTTCTTACGTCAGTGAGTACTTAAACTCACTTTCATGGGCTTTTTTTTATTTTTTTTATTACAGAGGCCAGTGTCGGAAGCAGAGAGAGTGGCGGTAGAGTGAGTACTTAAATGCGCTTTCGCATGCCTTTTTACAGAGGCCGGTGTCGGGAGTAGCAGAGAGCGGCGGTACAGTGAGTACTTAAACTCGCTTTCGCGGTTTTTTTTTTTTTTTTTTTTAACAGAGGCTTACCAATCTCACAGACCAGTGGCGGCATTCCGGAGCCACGTCACGATTCAAAAAGTGATGTGGGCAAGAGGAAGCATCTGATTGGGTGAGTACGGCCAGGTGAGTATTTATATACTACTCTATAGTTTGACAGTTAAGATTAATAGTTTATAACATTTAGAAGGTCTTAATTTTTCTGGTTATAGTTTCTAAGTTCTCTGTTGTGTATCGGGGAGTGCAAGTAACCAAGGGCCCTTGAGAATATCATTTAATTGTAGTGTAATTAGTGGTATTGATTTGATTTAAATTAATTAAAGGGTAAGTCATGGCAGGACAGCTCGGCTCCATGGCATGCTCCTCCTGCGCTATGTGGGAAATCAGGGACACTTCCTGTGTCCCTGACGACCATGTGTGCAGGAAGTGTATCCAGCTGCAGCTACTGACAGACCGCATTGCGGCGCTGGAGCTGCGAATGGATACATAATGGAGCATTCGCGATGCTGAGGACATCGTGGATAGCACGTGTAGGGAGTTGGTCACACCGCAGGTAAAGGCTGCACAGGCAGGAAGGGAATGGGTGACCACCAGGCAGAGTAGTAGGCGCAGGCAGGTTGTGCAGGGGTCCCCTGTGGCCATCCCCCTTTCAAACAGATATACCACTTTGGATATTGTTGAGGGAGATGGTTTATCAGGGGAAGGCAGCAGCAGCCAACTTCCTGGCACCATGGGTGGTCCTGCTGCACAGGACAGAAGGAAAAAGAGCGGGAGAGCTATAGTGATAGGGGATTCTATTGTAAGGGGAATAGATAGGCGTTTCTGCGGCCGCAAACGAGACTTCAGGATGGTATGTTGCCTCCCTGGTGCAAGGGTCAAGGATGTCTCAGAGCGGCTACAGGACATTCTGGAGGGGGAGGGTGAACAGCCAGTTGTCGTGGTGCATATAGGTACCAACGATATAGGTAAAAAATGGGATGAGGTCCTAAAAGCAGAATATAGGGAGTTAGGAGGTAAATTAAAAAATAGGACCTCAAAGGTAGTAATCTCAGGATTGCTACCAGTACCACGTGCTAGTCAGAGTAGAAATAGAAGGATATTTCAGATGAATATGTGGCTAGAGGAATGGTGCAAGGGGGAGGGATTCAAATTCCTGGGACATTGGAACTGGTTCTGGGGGAGGTGGGACCAGTACAAACTGGACGGTTTGCACCTGGGCGAGACCGGAACCGATGTCCTAGGGGGAGTGTTTGTTAGTGCTGTTGGGGAGGGTTTAAACTAAAATGGCAGGGGGTTGGGAACCTGTGCAAGGAGACAGAGGAAAGGGAAGCAAGGATAGAAACAAAAGACAGGAAGAAGAAAAGCAAAAGTGGAAGGCAGAGAAATCAAGGGTGTAAATCAAACAGGGCCAGAGTAAATAAGAATTCTAAAAGGACTAAGAGTGTTAAAAAATCAAGCCTGAAGGCTTTGTGTCTTAATGTGAGGAGCATTTGTAATAAGGTGGATGAATTAGCTGCGCAAATAGATGTAAACGGATATGATATAATTGGGATTACGGAGACATTACTCCAGGGTGACCAAGACTGGGAACTCAACATCCAGGGGTATTCAATATTCAGGAAGGACAGGAAAAAAGGAAAAGGAGGTGGGGTAGCATTGCTGGTTAAAGAGATTAACACAATAGTAAGGAAGGATATTAGCTCTGATGATGTGGAATCTGTATGGAGACAGCTCAGAAATACCAAGGGGCAGAAAATGTTAGTGGGAGTTGTATACAGACCCCCAAACAGTAATGCTGAGGTTGGGGATGGCATTAAATGGGAAATTAGAGACACGTGCCATAAGGGCACAGCAGTTATCATGGGTGACTTTAATCTACATATAGATTGGGCTAACCAAATTAGTAATAATATTGTGGAGTGAGCAATTCCTAGAGTGTATACAGGATGGTTTCCTGGACCAATATGTCGAGGAACCAACCAGAGATCAGGCCATCTTAGATTGGGTATTATGTAATGAGAAAGGATTAATTAGCAATCTTGTTGTGTGAGGCCCCTTGGGGAGGAGCGATCATAATATGATAGAATTCTTCATTAAAATGGAGAGTGAAGTAGTTGACTCAGAGACTAGGGTCCTGAATTTAAATAAAGGAAACTACGATGGTATGAGGCATGAGTTGGCTTGGATGGATTGGGGAACGTTACTTAAAGGGTTGATGGTGGATAGGCAATGGCAAACATTTAAAGATCGCATGGATGAACTACAGAATTTGTTCATCCCTGTTTGGCATAAAAATAAAACAAAAAAGGTAACTCAACCGTGGCTAACAAGGGAAATTAGGGATAGCATAAGATCCAAGGAGAGAACATATAATTTGGCCAGAAAAAGCAGCAAACCTGAAGATTGGGAGCAGTTTAAGATTCAGCAAAGGAGGCCAAAAGGATTAATTAAGAGGGGGGAAATAGAGTATGAGAGTAAGCTTGCAGGGAACATAAAAACTGACTGTAAAAGCTTATATAGATATGTGAAGATAAAAAGATTGGTGAAGTCAAGCGTAGGTCCCTTGCAGTCAGAATCAGGGGAATTTATAATGGGGAACAAAGAAATGGCAGAACAATTAAATACATACTTTGGTTCTGTCTTCACAAAGGAGGACACAAATAACCTCCCAGAGATGTCGGGGAACATAGGGTCTAATGAAAGTGAGGAATTGACTGAAATCAGTATTTGTAGGGAAATGGTGTTAGGGAAATTTGACGGGATTGAAGGCCGATAAATCCCCAGGGCCTGAGAATCTACATCCTAGGGTACTTAAGGAAGTGGCCCGAGAAATAGTATGTGCATTGCTGGTCATCTTCCAAAATTCGATAGACTCTGGAACAGTTCCCATGTATTGGAGGATAGCTAATGTAACCCCACTATTTAAGAAGGGTGGTAGAGAGAAAACGGGTAATTATAGACCGGTAAGCCTGACATCGGTAGTGGGGAAAGTGCTAGAGTCCATTATAAAAGATGTAATAGCAGCGCACTTGGAAAACAGTGACAGGATCGGACAAAGTCAACATGGATTTACAAAAGGCAAATCATGCTTGACTAATCCACTGGAATTTTTTGAGGATGTAACTGGTAGAATAGACAAGGGAGAACCAGTGGATGTGGTGTATTTGGACTTTCAGAAGGCTTTTGATAAGGTCCCGCATAAGAGATTAGCGTGTAAAGTTAAAGCACATGGGATTGGGGGTAAGGTACTGTCTTGGATAGAGAACTGGTTGGCAGACAGGAAGTAAAGAGTTGGAATAAACAGGTCTTATTCCGAGTGGCAGGCAGTGACTAGTGGGGTACCGCAGGGATTGGTGCTAGGACCCCAGCTATTCACAATATATATATAAATGATCAAGATGAGGGAACTAGATGTAATATCTCCAAGTTTGCAGACGACACAAAGCTGGGTGGGCGTGTGTGCTGTGAGGAGGATGCAGAGAAACTCCAGTATGATTTGGACAGGTTGGGTGACTGGGCAAATGCATGGCAAATGCAGTATAATGTGGATAAATGCGAGGTTATCCACTTCGGTGGCAAAAACAGGAAGACAGATTATTATCTGAACGGCAATAGATTGGGAAAAGGGGAAGTGCAACGAGACCTGGGTGTCCTTGTGCACCAGTCGCTGAAGGTAAGCATGCAGGTGCAGCAGACGGTTAAGAAGGCAAATGGTATGTTGTCCTTCATAGCGAGAGGATTTGAGTACAGGAGCAAGGAAGTCTTGCTGCAGTTGTACAGGGCCTTGGTGAGACCACACCTTGAGTATTGTGTGCAGTTTTGGTCGCCTTATCTGAGGAAGGATGTTCTTGCCATGGAGAGAGTGCAGCGAAGATTCACCAGACTGATACCTGGGATGGCAGGAATGACGTATGAGGAGAGATTGGGTCGATTAGGCTTATATTCGCTAGAGTTTAGAAGAATGAGAGGGGATCTCACTGAAACTTATAAAATTCTAACAGGACTAGACAGACTAGATGCAGGAAGGATGTTCCTGATGGCAGGGGAGTCCATAACCAGGGGTCACAGTCTAAGGAAAAGGGGTAAGCCATTTAGGACAGAGATGATGAGGAATTTCTTTACCCAGAGAGTGGTGAACCTGTGGAATTCTCTGCCACACAGGGCAGTTGAGTGAGGCCAATTCATTAAATATAGTCAAGAAGGAGTTGGGTATATTTCTTGAGGCTAAAGGGATCAAGGGATATGGGGAGGAAGCAGGGACAGGGTGCTGAATTTGGATGATCAGCCATGATTTCATTAAATGGCGGAGCGGGCTCGACGGGCCGAATGGCCTACTCCTGCTCCTATCTTCTATGTTTCTATCTGGAGTATCACATTCAGTTTTGGGGCAGTAAACCTCAGGAAATGTATACTGGCATTAGAGGCAGCACAGCGCAGATTTACCAAAATCATACCAGGGCTTAAAGGGTTAAATTATGAAGATAGCTTGCAAAATGTGGCTCGTATTCCCTTGTTTCCCTTTGAGTTAAAGCGTGATCTAATCGAGGTATTTAAAATGATTAAGGGATTCGATAGGGTAGATACAGTGAAATTGTAGTGTATGTGCCTTTAAGAGCCCCATGTGTGCTGTAATGCCGGTAATGGCCACTCGGGCTATATAAGCCTGTATATTGTGTTATATCCGTTAGTTCCCCTCCAGACTTTGCTTAGTAAACACCTATGAACCAACTCCTGTCTTCAGTGTCTCTATCAACACACAGACACAACAGTGGCGACGAGGATGGGATTCGAACCCACGCGTGCAACACAGATAGCTGGAGAATTTGGAAAATGCAGGCGTATTATCCAAAATAGATTGGAGCGAGTGGGCAACACCCATCGTTCCAGTCATGAAGAAAGCATTGAATAATGATAAATCTGAAGAACAGAGAAAAATTCGCATCTGTGGAGACTTCAAGGTGACGGTAAACCCGGTCCTTCACACGGTACAGTATCCTCTTCCGAGGATAGAAGATATTTTCGCCTCACTATCCGGAGGGAAACGTTTCACCAAAATTGACTTGGCACAGGCATATCTACAGATGGAGGTTGAAGAGGCCTCTAAAAAATATCTCACGATAAATACAGACAAAGGTCTGTACCAGTACAATCGACTGGTTTTCGGAGTAGCATCCGCTCCAGCTATCTGGCAAAGAGCTATGGAGCAAGTCCTCCAAGGGATTCTGGGTACTCAATGCTACCTAGACGACATCCTTGTAACAGGAGAAAACGACAACGAGCACCTTGCCAATTTGGAGCAGGTGCTCACTAGGCTGAGAGAACGGGGCCTACGAGCAAATCGCCCCAAGTGCGAATTTTTCCAAAATCAAATATCATATTGTGGCCACATAATTAATAAGGAGGGGTTGCATAAGTCACCTGAAAAAATTGAAGCGGTCATAAAAGCCCCAGCACCTGAAAATGTTTCACAATTAAGGTCGTTCCTGGGATTAATAAATTACTATCATAAATTTTTACCGAACTTATCAACTCTTCTACACCCTCTTAATGAACTACTACAAACAGGAGTAATTTGGAAATGGAGCGAAGACTGTAAACGTGCCTTCCATAAATGCAAAGACTTAATCACATCCAAAGAAGTTTTGGCTCATTACAACCCATCACTGCCAATCAGACTGGCGTGCGATGCATCCCCTTACGGCGTAGGAGCAGTATTATCGCATAAATTCTCTGATGGCTCGGAACGGCCGATAGCTTTTGCGTCACGCTCATTGAACTCAGCTGAGCGTAACTATGCCCAAATCGACAGGGAAGCACTCAGCCTGGTATGGGGAGTGAAGAAATTCAACCAAGAAATCCAAAGATGTGCGGGTTAGGTTGATTGGCTATGATAAATTGACCCTTAGTGTTAGGGGGATTAAATACGTGGGGTTACGGGGATAGGGTGGGATATGATGTAGGGGTTACAGGGATTGGGTGGGATATGTGTCGGTGCAGGCTCGATGGGCCGAAATGGCCTCTATCTGCACTGTGGGGTTTCTGTGATTCTGTGTGATTCTGTGATTACCTACACGGACAAAAATTTACCTTGTTGACTGACCATCAACCCCTCCTCTCCATATTCAACCCTAAAAAGGGTGTTCCCATTATGACAGCTCAAAGGCTACAGAGGTGGTCCCTTTTTTTAGGGGCACACCAATACAACATAGAATACAAAGGATCAAAACAGCATGGGAATGCTGATGGTTTATCGCGCCTACCGTTGCCAATGGTAGAAGAGGCACCTACAGTAGACCCAGTGGAGATGTTCCACTCAACCATAGTGGAATGTCTACCAGTAACAAATTCTGCCATTGAAAAGGAAACGAGAAATGACCCGACTCTCTCACGAGTCTACGACTTAACGGTGAAGGGATGGCCAGCACATGGCGAACCACTGTTGCCAGCATTCTCGCAAAGAAGAGAACAGCTGTCAGTATGCTGAGGAACCTTGATGTGTGGATCCAGAGTGGTGATTCCACCCAAACTCCAGGATAAAGTGCTAAAGGAGCTTCACGAGGGGCATCTGGGTGGAGTGAAAATGAAGAACCTAGCCAGAGCGTTTGTATGGTGGCCAGGTATCGATGGAGACATAGAAGAAATGACCAAGAGCTGCCTAGGATGCCAGAAGGTCCAAAACGCTCCACCCCAAGCCCCTCTACACCCATGGGAGTGGCCCTCATCTCCCTGGCAAAGGGTACACATCGACTTTGCTGGTCCATTTATGGACTCAATGTTCTTAATCGCGGTTGATGCACACTCCAAGTGGCCGGAGGTAATAAAGATGTCCTCCACCACCACGGAAAAAACCATCACAGTATTAAGGACCATATTTGCCAGGAATGGGCTGCCGGAACAGATCTGTTCTGATAATGGACCGCAATTTGTGTCCGAAGAATTCAGGAAGTTCTTAAAAAACAATGGGGTTAAGCACTACACGTCCGCCCCATACCATCCCGCCACCAATGGATTGGCTGAAAGGTTTGTCCAGACCTTCAAGAAGGCTATAAAGGCCATGTTTAATGAAGACATAAAACTTCAGCACAAGGTGGATAACTTCTTGTTCGCATACAGGAATGCAACACATATGGTTACCAACCAAACTCCCGCCATGATGTTCTTCAATAGAAGCCTAAGATGCCGGCTGGATTTGATCAAGCCCAACATCAGAAGGGACGTGGAGAACCGGCAATTTCAAGGCATGAATGAAAGGCCAACTAGAACCTTCCAGATAGGTCAACAAGTTTTGGCCCGGGACTACCGTACCGAGAAATGGCAACCTGGAACTATCTGCACACGACTAGGACTGCTGATGTATACCGTGGACATCGGAGAAAGCATAATAAGGCGCCATGCTGACCAGATCATAGAGTCATCCGAAAAGGGACAACCTACACCACAACTCTATACGCCTAACGATGAAGTAGAGATACCCGTATCTACCTCCGATCCGGTGATACTGGAACCCGATGAACCCGACACTGGCATTCAAGCCGAATCAGCCTTGCCAAAAGAACCTACTACACCACCAGAAACTACTACACCACCAAGGCGTTATCCGGACCGAGTCAGGAAGCCGCCAGAGAGACTGACTTATAATTAATTAACTGCAGCAATGTGTATATTATTTTTCTTATAACATGTAATTAATAATTACTTAAAATATTATGTACTGGTTAGCTAAAAGGGGAGGAATTGTAGTGTATGTGCCTTTAAGAGCCCCATGTGTGCTGTAATGCCGGTAATGGCCACTCGGGCTATATAAGCCTGTATATTGTGTTATATCCGTTAGTTCCCCTCCAGACTTTGCTTAGTAAACACCTATGAACCAATTCCTGTCTTCAGTGTCTCTATCAACACACAGGCACAACAGAAACTATTTCCTTTGGTGGGGGAATTCACAATAATAGTGAAAAATCTTAAAATTAGTGCTTGGCTATTTAGAAGTGAAAGCAGGAAGCACGTTTTCATACAAAGGCAGTGGAGATCTGGAACTCACTCACCCAAAACGCTATGGATGCTGGGTCAATTGAAATTTTCAAGACTGCGATCAATAAATTTTTGTTAGGTAAGGTTATCAAGGGATATAGAACAAAGGCAGGTAAATAAAGTCGAGGTTCAGATCAGCCATGATCGAATTGAATGGCAGAACATGCTCATGGGGCTGAATAGCCTGCTCCTGTTCCTATGTTCCTATCTCAGCGAGGCAATGAAAAACATAAAAAAAACTGAAAAAGGCGAATAAAAAAGCATGAGAGGAAAAAAGGAAAAAGGCCATCAAAAATTAAAAGTAAAAGCCCTGCAGATACAGGAGATTTTAAGTGGCATGAATGCATGAATGCAGGAAACAGAGTGGAGTCTATTCAATCGCAAAGATATAAGAGAGACCAGGGCTCAGACTGTGCTCTTTCCCCACCCCCATCTCCAACAAGAGAGAGTCTAACCATGTCTAACTTGACATTCAATGGCATTACCATCGTCGAATCCCCCACCATGCCACTCTCCACTTGCCTGGATGAGTGCCGCTCCAACAACACTCACGAAGCTCGACACCATCCAGGATAAAGCAGCCCGCTTGATTGGCACCCCATCCACCACCTTAAACATTCACTCCCTCCACCACTGGCGTACCGTGGCTGCGGTGTGTACCATCTACAAGATGCACTGCAGTAACTCGCCAAGGCTTCTTCAACAGCCCCAAATCCCCAATCTCCAGCACCTAGAAGGACAAGAGCAGCAAGCGCATGGGAACAGTACCACCTCCAAGTTACACACCATCTTTACTTGGAAATGTATCGCCGTTCCTTCATCGTCACTGGGTCAAAATCCTGGAACTCCCTACCTAACAGCACTGTGGGAGTACCTTCAACACACGGACTGCAGCGGTTCAAGAAGGCGGCTCACCACCACCTTCTCAAGGGCAATTAGGGATGGGCAACCCGTGAATTAATTTTAAAAATGGCAAAATATGCCACCATTTGGATTCGGCTAATTTAAAAAGGTGCATGCAATTTAAAAAATTTAGTTTCCAGCTTTTTTTTGTTGGATGTGTACGTCGCTGGCAAGACCAGCATTTATTGCTTATCCCTAATTGCCCTTGAGAGGTCGGTCTGGAGTCACATATAGGGTAAGGATGGCAGATTTCCTTCCCTAAGTAAACCAGATGGGCTTTTACAACAATCCGGTAGTTTAATGGTCACCAGCTTTTTATTCCAGTTTTTTTTTAATTAAATGAATTTAAATTCCCCAGCTGGGATTTGAACTCATGTCTCTGGATCATTAGTCCAAACCTCTGGATTACTAGTCCAGTAACATAACCACTATGCTACCGTACCCGCAGACATATTTTGGTTGTTATAAGTGAACTCTTTGGGCAGCCAAGGAATTGCAAGTGAAATTCTGGACAGCAGATGGCAGTGCAAGCCTAAATATTACCAAATAACATCCAAATTTTTCATTATACACCTCAGTAAACATTAACTTTTGCATTTTCTTCATCTATTCCTGACTATATTTAAGATGCAATTTTAAAATTAAACATTTGATTTGATTAATCTAACCTGCAGCACCCTTATGGTAGGATCCGAGCAGCCACACAATTCTGTGTTCTCTCACACATTAGTTCAAATACATTTGAAGCAAAAGATTTTCACACAAAACTAGCCTTTCCCCCAAATCACCACAACCATCTTGAGTATTTGCATTTTCCAGTATGGAGGCTTTTCATTCAACCAAGCCCAAAATGCCTTAGGGTAAAATGCAATTCCTCGAAGGATGAATTAAAACAATGTCTGCTCATTTACATTTTAAAATAATTAGCTATGCTAGCACACAACTTCATTAAGTATAATGATACAAGTTTATTGATTTATCTCTAGCAGTAAATACAATGAATACCTGAAGCAACTGAACATTCAGTGACCAATGACCCAGCGCACTTACATGCTGTAGGTCAATTTTATTTTCTTGTAAATTAGGTTTTCTCATATGGTATTTAAGTTTAATGGTGGAAATGATCACAACTCATTAACTAAGATTGTTGGAATTCCAGTATTCTTTCTACACTGTCAATGTAGTTTAAAGCTACAGTGCTCACATTTGTACCAAAATTAGCAAACAAGAGTAGCCTACTTATATTTTTTATATAGCAGCATCAGGTTTTGAAAATATTCAAGTGTTAACAGTGGTTTGTGCACTTAACCACGTAACCATGGTTCTTGGCCCATGTGTTCCGGCTTTAGAATTGGCAGAAATCCAGGGGTAAAGTGCAGAGGTTTGCAGCATAAGTGCATAAACTGTGTATTCTTGAAAATTACCTTCTCAAAAAAAAACTTTCCAACAGATGGTGGTAGGAAATCTCTAATTGTCTGTAAAATCATGCTGCAATACTACTTAGAACAATAAATTAAAAAATGAACAGAACTTTACCTCTCCCTCCCCACAACTTCAAATGAGAAGGGATTATTTTACCAGCATATACAGTGGGGCATTGTATATCTAACCTCATCAGTCAGCAGCCTTAGGTTGAGCTTAGTAATTGATTTCAGGAGCCACATTTACAGTATTATTCTTAAGTCTGACACTATGAATCAGCATGTGATACAATCTCTTTCTAGGGAAATTGGAAGTGTTCACTTATCTGACCTTAAACCCCAACAATGTCAGCAATCGGACATTCCATTGTAATACCTACGCTAGAAGGAAGATGACCTAACTGAAATGTTACAGAACTAATGGGTCAATTATCATTATCTACCTGTATCTTTGGTAGCTTATATACAGTGAGTTTCTTGCATTTTCAATATAACTGCAGTTACTATATGTTACAGTAATCATACAAAATTTGCTGGTTGAGATGTTCTGTTCAGAGTAAAGGAAGTGAAACATTGACATAAATTGTTCTTTGGCCTTTAGAGACTCATTATGATGCTACAGGTGCATGTCCAAGGTATCCTCACATAGATCCAAGACAGAGAGCATATATGGGTGGGTCACCTTCACAATAACAAAATAGTCTGAAATCAGTCCAAGTGCAGAGTAGCCAAATATAGATTTGGTCATTGTTTGTGTAAATTATAGGCATGCGTAGCATAACCAAGCTTTTTCAGGAACAACTTTCCTTTCAAAATACAATTGTGGGGGGTTGTGGAGGGGGGTGGTGGGGGTGGCGGTGGCAGTGGGGGGGGCGGGGACAGTTTAAAGATTCAGATCATTGTGAGTACAGTTGAGCCACTACTGGTACAAAGATCTAGATTTTTTGGCTGAATGGTCCTGCATTTTATTCATAAGATTAAGTGAGAAACAATGTACTATTAACATGTATGAGAATGAAGGTTACATGTTCAAGTACTGCATAATATCAAGGTTTTAAAAGTGAAAATCACTTAGGATTTAGAACATTCAAATTTTCCGAAAATATGAATACTCAAGAAGCAGATTGCGCACCTTAGATTTATATTTGATTGTTGATGAATAAGAGAGCATTCCAATATAGTCTTTTTGAAGTATTGCTGTCTTCTTATAATGAGTGGATTGAGGTGGCAGATTATCAGACAGTATCATTCATCAATCAAAGGAGCATCCAACTCCACAATTTTGTGACTGACCAATTCTTCAAGAACAGATCATATCTCATTTTTTGAAATGCAAAATGCTTTTCTCACGTTGTAAATTTCAGCATTTGTGATTAAAATAGTCTCTATTTTTATATGGTTATTTCACAGGCATTGGAGAAGGATACCAAGCATATGAATATTGTTCCATAGGAAAATTAATTCCATGCCACTTACAAATCAAAAGCATGTTTCTTATGTACTGCAGGAGTATTGTTGTACAATGTAGCATAGCAACCATGAGAAATTACTTGTGGTAACCAGGCAGTCATTCATGGTTGTTACTACGAAATTCTGTGTGGAATATCTAATGGCAGAAGAGGTTAAAAGAGTTTCTGTATAAGAAAACGTTAATTTTCACTTGCAAATGCCTAAATAAGTAACTAAATAATAATTAGTTTAAAGGAGGGTGTTTGAATTCGGTTTCAGGACACCCTTTCGGAGGAATATTTGTGATGTCCATTATTTACAGTGAAATTATAAAGGCTTTTATTAAACAGGCAATTATGATTTTGCTATAGACAGTGAACATCAGAAATCTTCCCCCATAGTTAATTACAATTTCACTCGTTGTTAAAAAATCAAGGAAGGCTTTTGAACACCAAAAACTATAAATATCATGTATTCTCATAAGATCCCCATGTAAAAATTGGTAAACTGTGGAAATCATTCAAGAAGTAGTTGAAACGTCATGAGAAGTACAACAAAATATGCCCAAGTTGACAATTAGAACAGCTGTTAGTTTCTGAAATGATCTGGTGCCAGATTTATTGTCTACTTGTAGAATTTCTAGCCCAAGTGTGTATTAGCATTACTGTACTGCAGCAACTCGCCAAGGCTTTTTCGGCAGCACCTCCCAAACCCGCAACCTCTTCCACCTAGAAGGACAAGGGCAGCAGGCACATGGGAACACCACCACCTCCAAGTTCCCCTCCAAGTCACACACCATCCTGACTTGGAAAAATATCGTCGGTCCTTCATCATCACTGGGTCAAAATCCTGGAACTCCCTACCGAACAGCACTGTGGGAGTACCTTCACCACACAGACTGCAACGGTTCAAGAAGGTGGCTCACCACCACCTTCTCAAGGGCAATTTGGGATGGGCAATAAATGCTGGCCTTGCCAGCGACGCCCACATCCCATGAACAATTTTTTTTTTAAACTCACTTTTTCCAAGTGTGAACCATTTTGCGCCAGCACTAAGCATTTGGGCATTTAGGTTGAATCAGTGATCAGTAAAGTCCTGATTACATTCATATTTTTCAATCAATTCATTGTGTCTTGAGCAGTAGCCCAGAGTTAGGGATAGCAGATCAATGTAACATTTCATAAATGGCAGACATTAGAAATATTAAAGGATTTAGACAATTGGACGAATTTCAGCGTGGGCGTCAGTGGTTTCAATGTTGGATATTCTGTATGCTGGTGAAAATTCTGAAATTACAGGGTTTAAATCTTAACTTAGTAAATTCAAAAGTAAGTGGTTATATACGGGTGGTTTTTAGTACATGGCTTTCAAAAGCAACCATAGGATTGCAAACCAGTAAAACCTTTTGCAAAAATCAAAACAAAGTTTGTAATTATTGGGAGGACACACTGGAGTGATTTTAGTTTTCGGTGTACATCGGGCAGATGGTGGGTACAGGGGCCCGCTCCACCCACCTAATGACTTTGGCAGAGGGCCCAATCGATTGTAGTGTCACTTAAATACAACAGGTGAGCTGCCAGTGTTAATTGCGCCACATAAAGAGAGTTTGTTGTTTGGGAGTTCGGGAAATCCAGTGGGTCTGGCGCTACTTAAAGGCAGCCTACAGTCCCTAAAAAGGGATTTTTTTCCCCAAGTGGAGAACAACCTACTGAAGTAGGCAGAATGTTGTCGACCAGGGCACCCCGATTCTCTGATACAGCCATGGAGGTCACATACCAGCCTGACTTGGACGTATATCGCCATTCCTTCATCGTCATTGGGTCAAAATTTTGGAACTCCCTACCAATCAGCACAGTGGGAGTACCTTCACCACACGGACTGCAGCAGATCAAGAAGGTGGCTCACCACCAACTTCTCAAGGGCAGCTAAGGATGGGAAAGAAATTATATTCAAAGAATAAAAAATTTTTAAAGGTGTTTGTGGAGCAATTGAGGAATAGGAAGGAGTTTCACTTTCCTTCAGAAGGAGTTTCACTTTCCTATACCTGCTACTGCCCTCATGGCTACTTCCCCCTCTTGCAAGTTAACCAGCAGCAGTGGAGAGAGATGGCTGGGCAGGTCAATGCCAGCAGCATGGTTCAAGGATCTGGCTGAAGTGCAGGAAGAAATTTGACAATCTTACCAGTACTGCCAAAGTAACACACCTCTTCACATCTCTCTTACTCGCTACACAGTCCTGTTAATTTAAATCTAGCACGAGCAATCCTTCCAGCTCCTGTTTTGCAAGCCACTTCTCCAATCACAACAGGACACTTCATTACACCTCCTTCTGCTTGCACTCACTCTCTCAACACCTGCTACTGCCCTCGTGTCTACTTCCCCCTCTTGCCCACATTTACCACCTTTCCAACATATTGTGTATACTATGCTTAAGCTGCCTCACACATCTTCAAAGCACTTCAACAGGGCACACATAACTCACTGCCAGTCTTCTTGCAGGAGAAGTTGACACTGATGCACGCACTTGCCATGCACCAGCAAGGAAATGACACCTAGGTGGTACTGATACTGAGTTAGAGGGACCTGCACCAGGTGATTCAAAACTGAGCAGGAGTAGGTGCAAGTGGAAAGGACAGCCTACGAAATGGCTCACCAGAGGGTAAGC
Source organism: Somniosus microcephalus (assembly GCF_052327205.1). NCBI lineage: Eukaryota > Metazoa > Chordata > Chondrichthyes > Squaliformes > Somniosidae > Somniosus > Somniosus microcephalus. Next base: position 188,452,992 of record NC_140997.1, read on the forward strand.
TTACGTCCCAGCTATGCTGAAGAAGACAGAGCTGCAGACTTTAGGGGCCCTGCCTTTAAAAGAAAAACGCTTTCTGTCCACCAGCAATTTCTGAATGTATTGGAATGTCTGCCAAAATGTCGGAGATGGTGAAGGGGTCTGCTACCAACTTGTGTGGAGTCCTGGTGCATGCACCGACACTCTGCAGTCAACCCTAGCTTTCTGTTAACCAAAGGTATTAAGGGATGTGGGCCAAAGGCGGGTATATGGAGTTAGGTCGCAGATCAGCCATGATCTCATTGAATAGTGGAACAGGCTCGAGGGGCTGAATGGGCTACTCCTGGTCCTATGTCCCTAACCCTGGCATAGTTGGTCACCTCAATGGATGCTGCAGATGGGCACTCCTTTCAGGAGTTAGTGGCACCAGAAATAGCATCCCTCAGGGATGGTTATACTGGGGCCATGCTGGTTCTAGGTTTCACCTTGGACTGGCTGGAAGACTGAATGGCTAGGGACTTAGTCAGATCATGGATCTCTTACAGTTCATTGAGCCACAGCCCAATGGGAGGGACACTCGGGCAATGGGAGTGAAGCACGTTGCCCTCTTCAAGATGACAGCAGGTCTGCATCCTCACCACCCCTTCAACCAATACTTTCCCTGATGCTAGAAAGCCAACTGGGCCAGACTTCCCTGGCAGCCGCCGAGTTCTTGCAGTCTGCAGCCAGGCCCTTGCTCCCAGAGGTTGAGCATCTTATGAGCACCAGAATCATCTGGGCAAGAGCAGCCTTTCGCCCCACCAACAATCCCCTCCCCCCCGACACCCCCTATGCCTAAGACACTGGGAGAGCACCTCATTCAAATAGTACAGCAGGTAATAGATCACTTAAGAAAGGCACTATGGGTTCACACCTGGATGATAGTGTGTAGGCATTTGTGCAAGTCAGTAAAATGATAAACCCTTTTGAGTGCAGTGTTCCTGTAGTAGCTGTTGGCCCTGCAATGTCAGGTGGCATCAATATCAATGCTGGTCTTTAGTGAATATAGTTTATTGGAGGATGGAAGGACTGTTAATACAGGGGAGCAGGGTTGTTCAGCTGAAGTGCTCTTCAGTGAGTTCTGGCAGGTGTTGGAACCCTCTCTGTCATCCTCTATGCAATCAGGATTGTCTCCTTCATCATGCTGAAGGTCCTCATTCAATGATGGCTCCATGTGTTGTGCCCCTTACAGAGAAAAGTTCTGCAGCATACAGCAAACCACTATCGTATTTACAGTATGCAGACGACTCTTGCCTCTTTGCACACTCGGAGGTCGAACTCCAAACCATCGTTAACACCTTCACCGAAGCATACGAGAGCATGGGCCTTACACTAAACATCCGTAAGACAAATGTCCTCTACCAACCTGCCCCCGCCACACAGTACTGCCCCCCGATTATCAAAATCCATGACAAGGCCTTGGACAAAGTGGACCACTTTCCATACCTCGGGAGCCTACTGTCAACAAGGGCAGACGTCGATGACGAAGTCCAACACCGCCTTCAGTGTGCCAGTGCAGCCTTCGGTCGCCTGAGGAAGAGTGTGTTTGAAGACCAGGACCTCAAACCTGGCACCAAGCTCATGGTCTACAGAGCAGTAGTAATACCCGCCCTCCTGTATGCCTCAGAGACATGGACCATGTACAGCAGGCACCTCAAAGCACTGGAGAGGTGCCACCAACGCTGCCTCCGCAAGATCCTGCAAATCCATTGGCAGGATAGGCGCACCAACGTAAATGTTGTCGCTCAGGCCAACATCCCCAGCATTGAAGCTTTGACCACACTTGATCAGCTCTGATGGACGGGTCACATCATCCGCATGCCCAATACGAGACTCCCAAAACAAGCACTCTACTTGGAGCTCCGACATGGCAAGAGAGCCCCAGATGGCAGAGGAAACGCTTCAAGGACACCCTCAAAGCCTCCTTGAAAAAGTGCAACATCCCCACCGACACCTGGGAATCCCTGGCCCAAGACCGTACAAAGTGGAGGAGAAGCATCTGGGAAGGCGCCGAATACCTCGAGTCTCTTCGCCGGGAGCAAGTGCAAACAGCGGAAGGAGCGCACGTCAACCCAAGCACCCCACCCACCCGTCCATTCAACCACCATCTGCTCCACCTGTGACAGAGACTGTAGGTCCCGCATTGGACTCATCAGTCACCTGAGAACTCATTTTAAATGTGGAAGCAAGTCATCCTCGGTTCCGAGGGACTGTCTAAGAAGAAGAATCGTACCGAATACTCCTACTGGGCTGTAGTGGAGAAAGGCACTAGATCTGTCCAGGCAACCAAATTGTTGCTTGAGAACTCCAATGTTCTGCTCGCTGAGGGCTTGGGTTGAACTATGGGTCTGAATGTAGCAATGAGCATGGGCTTCTGAGAGGAGTCACGAGCCAAAATTGCAGGGGATAGTCCTGGTCGCCAAGCAGCCAACTTTTCACTTGTTGTGCAGAGAGTGGGAGGATGGATAAAAACATCATGGCAACTGCCAGGAAAGTGGGCATAATACATTGCTGGTAATCACGCAGTTGCTGCAGATTAACGGAGTGGAAGCCCTTGCAATTCAGGAAAGCAGTGGGGTCATGTGAAGACATCCACATGGCGATGTGTACACAGTCAATCACTTCCTGCACTTGAGGAAAACCTGCAATCTTTGTAAACCCCAAAGTCCTAACCTGCTGTTTCTGGATGTCCATGTGGACCATGATGAAATTGGCATGAGTCACCTGTTTAATGCAAGCGTTAACTGCAGATTGACTGATGTTGCTGATGTCCCGTGTTGCAACCTGAGGGGAGCTGGAGGCAAAGAAGTTGAGGTCCTGTAGTAACTTTAACTGCAATAGACAATGCAGTTTCAGCTGTGGTAGTGGGTTGCAGGTCTTGTTGCAGGAGGCGACACAGGTGACAGCCTCCCTGGAGAAACACAGAGTCCTTCTACATCATTCCTCTAAAAAGGAAAGATATGTAACTCTGAGCCTATAAACCCTGTTGGGAGGGTAAGACTGTCTATGAGCTCTTCTGCTCCTCTGTGGTCCCCCTGCAACTGCTGCTTCATGTGGTCCTTCCACTTGTTGCTGCTGCTCCTCTTCCACTAGCTAAGAGTGAAATGGCTGAAAGGATTTGAATATTCAGGGGGAAAAAGCATTGCTAGTACTCCCTTAAGCTTCTTGTAGGTTGTCCAGCAAAACCCAGAAATGTTGCACTCTAAAACAACTGAGAAAGACAAGCAAGATGTCTGCCAAATGTTTACATTGATTCAAATTAGAGCAGGTGAGTGCCCCTTTAAATACCACTGAAACTGTTCAAGTCCTAATTGTGACATAGATCCTAATTCACATATATTTATTAGGCGCTCACATGTTTCAGAGGGAGCACTGGCCGCCTAAATCTCTGCCCACTTGAAAACCTCTGGCAGTAAGTCGGCGATTTTTCCTAATTTTCGCACCGATACTATCACGTTTGTGCCACAAAATGGGGCGGTAGGGAGAGGGAAATTGGCCCCATTATTACCTGCAAATGGGCGACAGGAACAGTTCTCAGTGTGCCCTGTGTTGGACTAATTAGGCCTGATGAGGAAAGACAACTTATGGAGTTAGTATAAAATCTGGCAAAGCATTTTTAAGATTCTGTAATGACAATTTTGTGTCCATGAGCCAAAGCAGTGCGCAGTGGTTCAAAACATGATTATTTCTGGAAGTAATTCAGAACATTGTTAGACTCCAAGTTGCCAATGTCATTTAAGGAGAAATGTACTATGGAATTTAAACTTCTAATTTTTTTTGTTTTTATTAAACATTTTGGTGAGGGCTAACTGTCTTTGTGAATGTGAATATGCTACTGACAAGATAATTAGGTCAGGGAGTTTTATGGTTTCATGACAGTTCAGTACTTAAAAGTACCTGCTGTTTAGTGAAGCTTGAACAAAAAAAGTGTTTCAGTTCCCAGGTGGCATTTGTGCGTCTTTGGACATATGGTTTCCAGAACGTCTGCTTTCAAAAGGAATCAACAGCATGGCAACAAGAAGCTGCTTTGTACCTTTGGTGTAAAATAAAACCAAAGTATTTTTAAAAGGTGAGTCTCGACATCACTGCCCCTTGAAAAAAGAGGAAATCTGAATTACGATTATTTAACTGTCTTTTCATACATTTTGTTCAAAGGCAGAGTGTTGAACACATTGTCGAGGCAATCAGGTGACATGAGTTATTGAGCTAAGTAGTAAGAGTAAGGAAGGCTCATAAACCAAAGTTAGTAGCAGTAAGTATTATAATTTCAAGAGTGTAGGTTAATTCAGCTTCCTTTCTCTGTTGGGTACAGTTAGTCCTTCCAGCTAATTCCCCAATATAAAGGATCAATACCCAGACAGTAAACATGTTTTTAAATTAAATCACTTCATGAGTAAGAACTGGTTAGTCATTTTTTAATAAAAGGTTAAAGCTTCCTCCAATATTTTTGGTGTTTTAAGATTGTTGTAAACAATTAGCATAATCATTGCCATTCCCCACATATAACTTTAACTTATCAGATGTGACTGTTCACTTCTGTCTTTTGCTTTGTTGCTAATTCAAACTGTAAAAGGAATCACAGCCAGCAAGATGTTTTTCCCCTCATGTTAAGTGGTTCAATCTTCAGGATTTCTCTGAGGGGAAAACTATTGATGCCATGTACTTGTCACTTCCAACTTATAAATCTTCCTGGTTGGGAAATTGCAATGAACAATGAAAACCCTCCACTGTACTAACATTTATTCAGGATTATGACAAAATTGATCTAGACTTAAAGATGGAGTTTCACCGTCAATATCTTTAAAAATAAAAATGCAAAATTATCTGGATGCAGAAATGAGTGATGGTGCAAAATTAATGGTCCAGGGACATAGTTGAAATGATATGCAAGATGTTTTGTTACAAATAAATTAATAACTCAAAAATAGATTTGCTATAAATGTGATCTGGTTTGAATGTTAATGGGGATTGCAAATGAGCACACTGGAAGATGGCACAGAGTTTAGTGTCTGTCAAATGAAATGCTGAGCAATAGTTTACTGATCAAGAGTTAACGTACAAAATCTCAAGACAATACAAGTTAATACTGAAATAAATTACACAAGAGAATAAGAAGTCAGGAAAAGGAAGTGGATGAAGAGGCAAAGATAGAGGCCCGGATTTTGCGGGGCCGATGACAGCGTACGCACAGCCTACACCATTGTAAGCCCTCAGAATAGTGCGAAAACCCGGAACTTACGATCTGTCAAGTTTCTCCTTGACATATCATCTGCATGCGCCCCAAAAACACTTTCATTGGCGCAGAGTTGCCCAACTACTGCCCAGCTAATGTCCACGAAACCCTTACGGTTGGTAAAAGCCGGAGTAGGGCCTGCTTTTACCAGCGTAAGGGTTAAAATAAATGTTAAATTAAAATTTTTTAAATGATTAAACCATACAAAAATATTTAATGTTAGTTCATGTGAATCTTGGGCCTAATTTAAATGTTTTTATTATTTTTCCAAAAATTAAATGTTTATTTTAAATGCTTAATCAAAGGGACTTTTAATTAATTTTGAATATGGGAATATTTATTTTTATTAGAATTGTGTAATTATTTATTTATTTGGGGATTTCTCAAGCGTATGGGGATTCTGTTCGTAAATGGAATCCCCTTTCTAATTGGATGGCCTGGCCCACGTGATCCCAGGGGCACTTCCGAATCGCCTGTGTCCCTGGGACTTTACCCGAAGACACTGAAGCTCCGGAGCCACCAAGTACTTAGATTATTTTTTTCGGGTCGGAGGCATACTCTGGAGGTACGCCTCCGACCGCAAATTTCAGCCCAGAGACTTTAGGCTGGATTTTCATTAAGCTGTCGGGAAGGAGGCGGGACTACAACTTTCGGGTTTTAGTCCCGCCTCCATCGATGTCCGGTCAATCGACGCGATTTTCCCTTGATTGACCTTGTTGAGCCCGCCCAGCGGGCTCAGCAGGCCAATTAAGGGCCACCCGGCAACAGGTGACGTCACAGACTGAAATTTCATCTGTCAAGAGTTTTTGACAGATGAAATATCAGTGTTTCACAGCTGTTTGAAGCTGTCAAACACTGACAGTCTGACTTCTAACATGAGTCCTTCTATGCAGACTCAGTTAGAACTCTCACCGGCACTAAAAGCTGAAGGCTGTCACTTTTGACAGATCGCAGCCATTCAGCTTTCAGTTCCGGCTGAATGATGGACTCCCGAAGCCTGGAGGAAGAAAGGCTGTAAAGGTAAGTACAGGTAATTTAAACTTCTTTACACACTTTAGACACACCAAACACACTTACCTTTGCACTCATGCACCCATCACTCGCCTGAACACCGACATCGCAACCCCTCCAAGTCCTTCAACCCGATGGCCCGCCTGCTCTAACCTGGTGTGGTTTGGAGCCATCGGGAATCCCACATGACACCCCTCAAAATAGGGATTAGGCTAAAAACTGCCTGTTAACAGGCAGTTAATTGGCACTAATCCCTTCCTGCTTCGGGTCGGCGGGTCCCAGTGCGGGGCGGGTACCCGCCTCCCTTGAAACTTACGTGGAGGCGGGTTTTGGGCGGGATGGTGTCGGGACCCCCGAATTTGGGATTTTTGCCCCCCCGCACGCCTGAAAGCCCGCCTCACGGCACACTGAAAATCTGGCCCCTATTTTCAGATGTATGTTGCAAAACCTCGGGGTTGAATTCCTGTGCTCACTAACAAAAGATACACACCAAATGGGTACACCCCAAGTGTATCCTAGAAGGAAACATGTATAATAACTACAGATTCCAAATGAAGCAGAAAAACATTTTTAATGCATTTGATTTTGCAATTGGTTGGCTATCTGTCTTTAAATGGGCTGTTTGTTCCTAAGTTAGGTAAGGGCAAATCTTTTGTGGAACCTGTTAGTTAGGGAACACTGTGCACTATTTGTCTAGCTTGTATTTTTAATAGAGCAAGGAAGGGATGTGTTCTACTGGAAAATTCAGAAATCTATTTCTAATGATTCAGATGCAGGTGTTTGACTTTGTGCAATTGATTTTCTGAAACAGTGGTTACTTAGACAACCTTAATTTTTATCCCCTAATTGGCCTTGGGTTTTTGATCTCTCCCAGGAAGCTACATGGCATGTAGTGGGTAGGGTGTCTTATGACCTGATGCATAAGGTATCATAACTTTATGGGACAGGTGGTCTTTTTCTGTCTGACCTTTCCACATGTTCATAATTGAATCCCTCAGTTAATATAACTAAAGGTTGAAGACAGTGTGGTGGCACAACACTTTCAAACAATAGTGTGTGCTACCATAAAATGGTAGGACACAGGTTCACATCTGTGATCTGTTGCCAATTTCAGCCTGGCTGTTGGCCTGGCAATCATTCACAGTGAAGCAGGAGAAAATCAAGAATAATGAAGAGTCCGACCTAGCTACCATCATGGGGGGAGGCCCACTGTCCACTCAGACTGAGATGGTGCATGGCATAGGGAGGCCAGGATGGAACAAAAAAGGCTTAAAAAGACAGACATTCTCTTCTCATTAAAAAAAAATCAGAATTGTTACAAAAATTGTTTTTCACACGGTCATGTACTTACACAGAACTAAATGGACCGTGCCTGGGTATTATAACAGTTGATATTCAAATACCATTGAGAGGCAGTAATTAACATCCTGTTATTTATTTTATAAATTATTTTTTCATTTCTTTCATTTTTACTTATTGCTAAAATCTCATTTACTATCATTGGCCACTGGCATTAAATATTCTATGAATGATACTTGTTTACGACATTATTTATACCTGCATTTATTATACTCTTCATGCAGCACTGCCACCAGGGACTCCTCATTAATGAGGTGATGCTCTTCAACATGTTGCTTGGGCAAAATACTCTCTAGAAACCTGCTAAGCCCAATCATTATAACCGTAAGCGATTCCAATTTACCATGACTTGCTGCATTTGGATGTAAGCAGAGTAATACTGTAGAAGTACTGCAACTGGCTAATAATGTAGCTACAGCACAAGGATTTCTGCAAATTTATAACAAATACCTGCCTTAATTCAATAACTGATAATTCTGCTTTATTTGATCTTTATGCATGCCATATTAATAATATTCTACTGAGGTCCATGATACCATATCTTGCAACCATCAATGCTAGTTATAAATCATGCATTTGAACATTCTAGTTTGTAACTTTTGAATGCAGAACAATAAATCTCTCAGCTTTGGGAAATTTGCAGGAAAGCAGTTTGTTTCCAGCTGATAGATTATTTGCAGCCATACCCCAATCTATCTGGCAGCCTGATAAATGCTTGTAGCAGAAGTAGGAATATACTGTGACTAAATGCCAAATAATATTTTCCTTGGGGGGGCGGAGGGAGTTTACTTTGACGAGTTGTCTGAATGATAGATGTGTTATGCAGAGTTTTAAAGAAGAAAACATATGGTACATTGGCTTTTCAAAACTGGTTACATTCTTTTTGGGCTCAGAGACAGATGAACTAGCAGCAAAGTGATTACATGAAAGGATGCAAATTTTGAAACACAACTGTGAACAGTACACATATTTTGTTGTAAATCAGAATAAAATATAATTTCACTAAGAAAAAAAAAGTAGAGTTCCAATTAAGTATAAAGCAATTTCTAATGCAAAATGAGTAAAATTTCTTTAAAGTTAGCGCAGTTGTTGCTGGCTTATTTACTTGTGGAATAACAACAGAAAATGCTGGAAATACTCAGCAGGCCAGGCAGCATCCGTGGAGAGAGAAACTGATGAAGGGTCCCAGACCTGAAACATTAACTCTGTTTCTCTCTCCACGGATGCTGCCTGGCCTGCTGAGTATTTCCAGCATTTTCTGTTGTTATTTCAGATTTCCAGCATCCGCAGTATTTTGCTATTTTATTTACTTGTGGTATATTCAGGTCAGTTATATGCGAGTGTCCGTGTCCTAACTCGCACCAAATCCCGTTCACCCATCACCCCTGTGCTCGCTGACCTACATTGGCTCCCGGTTAAGCAAAGTCTCGATTTTAAAATGGTTTTCAAATCCCTCCATGGCCTCATCCTTCCCTATCTCTGTAATCTCCTTCAGCCCCTAATCACGTCCCCCACCCCACCCACCACACAGAGATATCTGCGTGATACGCTTATCAATTACTTCATAAAAGGTGATGAGTCGAAGAAGAGATGACGAGTCGAAAGAAGAGATGAATAAGGCTTTTATTAGCTAAGAAGAGACCATGCTTCTTCGTGAGTGACTGAACAAGTCTGAACGAAACCCACACAGTGGTGGGTGGAGTCAGCTGAGGCATGCCTCCATACACAGCGCCACCCAGAGGTGGCAATATACAATACAGTGGTTTACCACATTCACCCCTTGTTTAATGTGAAGTCCGGCGGGGTGAAGGGTACTACAAGTTAAGTCTATCAGGAGGCCTTGTCTGACGTCCTGATCGTCGTGGTGGCGGCGGTGGTGTTGCAGCATCCGACGTCGGGTCTGGTGTCTGGGTGGTTGGCGAAGATTCCTGGGGCTTTGGCATGCCGTCTGCAGGGGTTGGGTTGGGAGGGGTGGTGGGGGATAACAGTGGTAAGGGGGATAACGGTGGTAAGGGGGATAACGGTGGTAATTCAGGGGTACCCGAGGGTGCGAGATCTCGTATGGAGACCGTGTCCTCCCGCCCGTCTGGGTATGTCACCCAGGCATACTGGGGGTTGGCGTGTAGGAGGTGCACCCGCTCGACCAGGGGGTCCGTTTTATGCGTCCTCACGTGCCTCCGCAGTAGGACGGGCCCAGGAGAAGTCAACCATGCCGGTAGCGAGGTTCCCGATGTAGACTTCCGGGGGAAAACGAACATTTTCTCATGAGGGGTCGCATTAGTGGCAGTACAAAGCAGTGACCGAATGGAGTGGAGCGCTGCAGGGAGGACCTCCTGCCAGCGGGAGGTCGGAAGGCCCTTAGATTTTAGTGCTAAGAGGACTGCCTTCCAAACCGTCGCGTTCTCCCTTTCCACCTGGCCGTTCCCCCGGGGGTTGTAACTGGTGGTCCTGCTCGTGGCGATACCTCGTTAGCAGGTACTGCCGAAGTTCGTCGCTCAAGAACGATGAGCCCCTGTCGCTATGTATATAGCTGGGGAACCCGAACAGAGCGAAGATGTCATTCAGACACTTGATGACCGTGGTACTGGTCATGTCTGGGCAAGGGATGGCAAAGGGGAAACGGGAGTACTCATCAACTATGTTGAGGAAGTACACATTGCGGTCAGCGGAGGGGAGGGGCCCTTTAAAATCGACGCTCAGGCGTTCGAAGGGGCGGGTGGCCTTGATCAGGCTTGCTCTGTCCGGCCTATAGAAGTGCGGTTTGCACTCGGCGCAGATTTGGCAGCTCTTGGTCATGGTCCTGACCTCCTCGATGGAGTAGGGCAGGTTACGGGATTTGATAAAATGGAAAAACCTGGTGACCCCCGGGTGGCAGAGGTCATTGTGGAGGGACTGCAGCCTATCACTCTGCGCGTTGGCGCATGTACCACGTGATAGGGCATCTGGGGGCTCATTGAGTTTCCCTGGCCGATACAAGATATCATAATTGTAGGTGGAGAGTTCGATTCTCCACCTCAAGATCTTGTCGTTCTTGATTTTACCCCTCTGCTTATTATTAAACATAAAAGCTACTGAACGCTGGTCAGTGAGCAGGGTAAATCGTTTCCCGGCCAGGTAATGCCTCCAGTGACGCACCGCTTCTACAATAGCCTGGGCCTCCTTTTCGACGGAGGAGTGTCTCGTCTCGGGGCCCTGGAGGGTCCTTGAGAAAAAGGCCACGGGTCTGCCCGCCTGGTTAAGGGTCGCGGCTAGGGCGAAGTCGGAGGCATCGCTCTCCACTTGGAAGGGGATGGACTCATCCACCGCGTGCATTGCGGCCTTCGCGATATCGTTCTTGATAAGAGTGAAGGCTGCACACGCCTCTGGTGTCAGGGGGAAGGAGGTGGCTTTGATGAGGGGCCTGGCTTTGTCTGCATAGAGGGGCACCCACTGGGCGTAGTAGGAGAAAAACCCCAGGCATCTCTTCAGTGCTTTTTGGCAGTGGGGAAGGGGTAGCTCCATTAGGGGGCGCATTCTGTCGGGGTCGGGCCCGATGACTCCGTTCTCCACCACGCAGCCGAGGATGGCCAGGCGCTTGGTGTGAAACATACATTTTTCCTTATTGTACGTTAGGTTCAGCCGTTGGGCCGTACGGAGGAAATTTGCTAGATTAACGTCGTGGTCCTGCTGGTCGTGGCCGCAGATGGTGACGTTATCCAAATAGGGGAAGGTTGCCCGCAGCGCGTTCTGGTCAACCATTCGGTCCATCTCCCTTTGGAAGACCGAAACCCCGTTGGTGACGCCGAAGGGGACCCTAAGGAAGTGGTAGAGGCGGCCGTTTGCCTCGAAGGCAGTATACTGGCGGTCCTCATGGCGGATGGGCAGCTGGTGGTACGCTGACTTAAGGTCGATGGTGGAGAATACTTTGTATTGCGCAATCTGATTGACCATATCAGATATGCGAGGGAGGGGGTACGCGTCCAGCTGGGTGTACCGGTTTATGGTTTGGCTGTAGTCGATTACCATGCGGCGTTTTGCAGTGGTTTTAACGACTACAACCTGGGCTCGCCAGGGGCTAGTGCTACCTTCGATAATGCCCTCCTTCAATAGCCGCTCCACCTCAGAGCTGATAAAAGCTCTGTCCCCGGCACTGTACCGCCTGCTTTTGGTAGCGATGGGTTTACAGTCGCGGGTGAGGTTAGCGAACAGGGGAGGGGGGGGGACTTTTAATGTGGAAAGGCTGCAGGTGGTTTGCAGCGGGCGATTTAAAAGTTGTTGGTTGCAGACTGTGAGTGGGGGGAGGGGTCCACCGTATGCTAGTGTGACACTCTTAAGGTGGCACTGAAAATCCAACCCTAGCAGGACGGCAGCGCAAAGACGGGGCAGGACTAGCAGTTTAAATTTTTTATATTCAGTGCCCCCTACTGACAGGGTCACCACACACAGTAGCCGCTGATGTCCATTGACTGGGACTTGGACGCCATAGAAATGCGATGGTGCGTTGGCAGAATCGTGAGGGAGTGGCTACGTACCGTGTCGGGGTGGACGAAACTCTCTGTGCTCCCGCTGTCGATCAGGCAACTGGTGGCGCGGCCGTTTACCGCGATATCCATCATGGAGCTGGATAGATGGTGAGGGAGGGCTTGATCCAGCGTCACGGAGGCCAGTATGTGGCTTAGTGAGTCACTATAGTCATCCGCCGAGACGGTGGTCGGTTCCGGTGACGAAATGGCGGTTGAGTGCGTTGGATACGATGGCGGCGGATGCCATGCGGCCGGGGGTACACAAAATGGCGGATAAGATGGCTGCTCCCACGGCCCGCACGCTGCGCTGCTGGCTGGCTTCCCCTTGCAGGCGTTAGCGTAATGGCCTTTCTTCCCGCAGCCCGAGCAGGTAGCTGTCTTAGCTGGGCAGTGCGCTCTGGGATGTTTTAACTGGCCACAGAAATAGCATTTTTGGGCCTGGTTACTGGGCATCGAAGCAGTTCTTACCGGAGGCTGCTGTCTCGGTTGGGTCGCTGCAGCGGTTGGTGCCGGGGGCGGCGGTCCCGTGTCCCACGGTTTCGATTGCCATGTCTCGGCGCCGTTACGGGGGTATGCCTCGAGGTTTCGGTGGGCCTCCTCTAACGAGAGCGCAAGGGCAATGGCCGTCTTCAGGTCGGGTTCCTTGCTTTCTAGCAGTCTCTGCCGGGTGTGGTCTGACTGGAGGCCCCTGACGAAGGCATCACAGGCGAGTCCCTGCGCGTGCTCCACAGCCGTTACCGCTTTACAATCGCAGTCTCTGCAGAGTGCCAGTAGCGCCCGTGCAAATGCCCCTACCGATTCTCCCGGTTGCTGCCTGCGGGATCCCAAGAGGTGTCGGGCGTAAATTGTGTTCACTGGGCGCGTATATTGCCCTTTTAGTAGCTCGAGGGCCGCCACGTACGTATTAGAGTCCCGGATTAGCATATATACTTGATGGCTCACCTGGGCGGTCAAAATTTTCAGTTTGTGATCCTCCTCTGTAACCTGTGAGATTGCGAGGAAGGATTCAAAGCAGCTCAGCCAGTGTTCAAACTTGGCTGATGCACCCACCTCTTGAGGGTCGAGGTCCAGGCGTGGTGGTCTGAGGGCTCTCAGCAATGTCTGCTGTATCCGTTGCTGTTGTTGCTCCTCAGGTGTCGCCATTTAACTTTTAGCTAATAAAATTGATACGCTTATCAATTACTTCATAAAAGGTGATGAGTCGAAGAAGAGATGACGAGTCGAAAGAAGAGATGAATAAGGCTTTTATTAGCTAAGAAGAGACCATGCTTCTTCGTGAGTGACTGAACAAGTCTGAACGAAACCCACACAGTGGTGGGTGGAGTCAGCTGAGGCATGCCTCCATACACAGCGCCACCCAGAGGTGGCAATATACAATACAGTGGTTTACCACACTGCGCTCCTCTAATTCTGCCCTCTTAAGCATCCCTGATTTTAATTGTTCAACCATTAGCGGCCACGCCTTCAGCTGCCTAGGCCTTAAGCTCTGGAATTTCCTGCCTAAACCTCACCGCCTCTCTACCTCTTTTTCCTCCTTTAAGTCGCTCCTTAAAACCTACCACTTTGACCATTTTGGTCATTTGCCCTTATTTCTCCTTATTTGTCTTGGTCTCAAACGTTGTTTTATAACATTCCTGTGAAACGCCTTGGGGCGTTTTACTATGTTAAACATGCTATATAAATACAAGTTGTTGCTGAGTCTGATTCTAAGGCTATTTTATTTTCTGATCTATTGCACAAAATTTCATTTCACTGTCTCCCCAATGCCCTAGTGGGTAAAAGCACCACCAAAAATAGCATTAAGCCATATAGTCCCAAAGGGTACAGGGGAGATTCTTGGTTTGTATTGAGTTAGCTAATCTGCTGGGGAAGCAGCATGGTCCTTCTTCCGATTGTGATCGAGCAAACCCTATTGGAAAGTGCCCATGTGTGGACATCTGGTAAGGATAGAACTGGACAGTTATGTTGTCCAGTTATGGTTGAACAGCCTCATTGTCTCGGCTCAAACATGAAGAAGGGTCAATTGGAGGAGATACTGGAGGGCTGCTGGCACCTCGAGTATCGTGCTCGCTCCAAGAGGCACTGCCTTTAGGAAAGAAACAGAGAAAAATGGAAATTAAAAGAAATATGATTTTACAAAGTTCCACTCTACGGCTGCGATTTCGCCTACCGAGGCGGCCTCAGCGCAGTCAAGGTAGGTGGCGGGTTGAGGCCCTGCTCCCGGTTCCATCCCGCTCTGTGAGAAGAATTTTCCATTGATTGGGGTTGTTAAGCCCGTCCTGCGAGGTTCCCGACCAATTAAAAGGAAGCGGGTCTGATGACATCATTTTATGACGTGTCATCAGCTGGTTTCCTTAAAGGGACCATGTCCACATTCATTTTGACAGTTGTGCTGTCAGTGTTCTGCAGCATTGAGGTGCTGCAAACACTGACAAGCACTGCACAAAGGTGCATGGCTACACCCAGGCTCTCCCATGACTCCCTCCATATGAGTCAGAGCACGCAGGGAGGTTCTCTTTCCTTCTAATGGGTGGAAGAAACCTCCCCAGGACGCCAACGTAGCCTGGTTGCACATTGCACAGGAGGACACAAGCAGGGATATCATCAGGAGGACCAGGCTGCAGTGGCACAAACCTTTCAATGATCTCAGTAGATCACGAAACGTTACTGCAAAACCACACTCAACCTCATCCTGCTGTGCCACTCATCACATCCCCATCACTCTGCCTTCCCTACCCTACTCCTGCACATCCTTACACCAACTTACCTTGCACCTCCACCCATCCCTCTCTCTCTATCTACATCATCACATCCCCATCTCACTAGCCACCCCACACACTCACCTCATCCTTGTCCAATCATACCAACTAACAACACACAAGGATAGGCACTTGGGTGTTTTTGCCAATGTTCATGTAAGGTTTCTGTTGATGTGTTGTCAAACATTGAAATCTTTATTTTCCACACTTTGGCTTCTTGGACAGATTTGTGTGCACCTTTGGAAGTGCCTTAGTGAGTTGCAGTGAATGGTGAGACATAACATTACCCCCCACAATGGTGATGAGTGTGAAAGGAATGGATTGGGCATTGCAGGGATGCTTTATGGTGCTGTTGTGGGGTAGTGCCAACCTGGCGCATTATGTGGCAGCCAGGGTGTACAGTGTCAAGTGAAGTAAATCTGGCCATGGTGAGGCCATCCCTGGCCTCCCGGGCAGCAATGTGGTCGGGTGCTGATGCCCTGTGTCCTGTGCAGCATCAGGTGATTGCAGAGCAGGTTGGTGTTGTTGTTGGTAATGCTGGTGTGCCTGGTGATGTTGGTGTTGGGGCAGATCGTGGTGGGATTCTGAGGACCAAGGTGAGATTTTTTCAAGGGTACTGATGCTGCTGGAATAGATGGCAGCTGAAGTTGAAATGACAGAAGCGATTTGTCAATGGTGAGAGAGGTTGCTCCAAGGAGGTGACAGTGGATAGAGAGTTTACTCCAAACACTTCCAAACTGCATAAAGCTGAAAAGTGTATTCCAAATCCTGAAGGCTCCAGCTTCTCAGATTGGAAAGTGAACAGCTGTGAAATGGCAGCTTTTATACCACTTTTGCAGCTGTCAACTATTCAGAGGAATGGAGTCATTGACAGCCCAACCTACTTACCTGACGTGATCCCCGAGGGCCGGGAACCTCGTAAAAAAGCTGGTAAAATGGTAAGTACATGGTAAAATGGTGTTTAAGTACCTTTTAACAAGCTCTTCAGTATCTGAATTGGCTCACCCGCCACTTTGTGTCGGGTCTGTAAAGCGTGAACAGACCCGACACTTGGGAAACTGACATGGAGGCCGGTTGACAGCGCGATCCCGACCCGTTGTCAATCTTTTCGATTTTGACAGCGGACCCACCTCCGAAGCCGCCCTCTGAGTGCCGGCAAAATTCCGGCCTAAATGTGTATGTAAACCCAATCTTAGCAACCTAACATATGTATGTCAAAACTACAAAGTTTATTTCTTGAAACATTCATCATTACTTGAAGTTTTAAGATTTCTATTCAAATGACACCAAATTTCCCCATTTGCAGTTTAAAGACCAACTTAGTCAAGTGGAAAACTTATTAATAACATTCTTACTGTGAAATTGTGATTAATATGGCAGTCTTAGGTTCTGAACAATTATAATTTTCTAATCTGATTTCAATTGCATGCATCACTCCAGCTCAGAAGAGAAAATATAGTGAGCGGCTACTGCACATTTGCAGATAGACATATCTTCTAATCAATTTGTCAGACCTAAATTAAATGAAAAATACAAAAAGTCGATGAATTGAACCTGAAAGTAAAAAGCTTTTGGAATGTATTTAAAAGTATTTTTAAAGGCTAGAAATGGTACAAGTAGTTTTTTTCGATATAAATTGATGCAGGATAGTTCTTGGTGCTTTCTCTGTCCAGAATCTTCTAATGCCCACCCGACCACAAACAAAAAAACAAATCAACAAATCAGCAAGCTAAAGCACACCATCTCCGAGACCACATGAGGATTAAAAAGCTTACTAAGTGAGGACAGGTAGGGTTTGCCTACTGTGGAGTAAAGAAGCTTACGAAGCAAAGCAAATCTCATCTTATGTCGCATTAACTGGGTTTGCCTTTAGAAAAACTGAAAGAGTACATGTGCATAAGACATGGAGATCTGGTTCTGAACACAAAAGAGTGTCACTTTACACTCAACAGAGTGGCTGATATCAATGAAATCTCAGTAGTTATCTGCGGCCGACCCAAATTTGTAATGGGGACCTCTGGCCTCCCGCCATGGTGGTGGAGGGAGGTGGGCGCGGTTGGGAGTAGTGATGGAGAGTTAAAGGTGAGGTGATTGATAGCAGAGCAATGGGGAGGAGAGATTAAAGGGGTTGAGTGGATAGTTTGAAGGGGAAGAGGTAGGGGGTAGTGATGGGAGTAAGGGATTGGTAGGAAAAGGATGAAATAGTGGGAAGGTGAAGGGTTAAAGGACATAATGGGAGTGCGGGGGGGATGGAAGCACAAATAACTGTAGAAAGTGATGGGAAGGGAGCCACTGAGGGCCACATTTGCCCCACAACCCCACTTTCAAATGCAGCCTGTAGCGGTCAGTGGCTCCTTTTCATGTCATGCCTAACCATCAAGAGGAAGACAGAGAGAGTGAAGCAAAAAAAGTTAAAGGGGGAAGCAGAAGAGCAGAGAATGAGAGAGACACAAGCAGAAGAGGAGAGCCAGAGATATACATCAATGCAAAGACATCTGTTACAGGTAAGAGAGTGGCCATATTCTCCAATTTGCTGTATGCAACTCCATGACAGTTTGACAAGTTGTCCAACAGGGACAGAAATTGGGTTTATACCCGAAGCAGGTGGCAGGTCAGCAGAGCAATCGCTCAGAATGCCGTTCTGTGCCGGTGCAAGGCCCGTGCTAAATTTGCACCGGGCCTCACCTGCATTTAACCGCCGAGCTTCGAGTGCCAAGCGAGTATCCGGAAGTAGCGCGCCATCAACTTACTCCTTCATATTGTTTGGCTTATTATCACTCCAGCAAGTTTCTCCGAATTATCAGCTTTCACTGTTTAAATGAAATTCTATAATTTATAAATCAACTCAAATATGGAGCGTTGAACTGAAGTGTACTTTTTTGAACACTTCTGTTTATAAGAGAGATATATTGTTGGACAATTCAATCTTTAAGTTACTATCAGTGTGAGCCTTCTCAGAATTCTTGAGCAGTCAGTGTCAGTAAAGTGGAATTTTTTCATTTCCCAACCAAGAAGAGTGATAAGGGAGAAATGACAACAAAATGGCATAAATAGGCAGTTTTCTGTTCAGAGAAGTGCAAAACAATGAACCACTTTGCAATGAAATCACTGGGGGCGGGGGGGGTGGAATAATAACCTCTCGCTGTGTCTGCTGCTGCAGTTTTGTACATGTTTTGTTTACACTGTCTTCCATTCAAAGGCTGCTGTAAACACTAACATCTGACGTGTTAAGGGGAGCAGCCATTGTTATTCCGCTGGGATTCTGGGGAGGATAGCAATTAGTGTAATGACTTAGAACAGCTTAGACTGATACCATATATTTTAATTGAGGTGGAGGCAAGATTGTGACTTTTTTCACAAAAAAATGGTTTAATATTCAACTACCAAATTTAGTAATAAAATGCCAAATGAAATTGCAGCTGATCTTTGACTGTGACATAGCGGCAACTATATATTGTGCACATTTACTGAGGACTATTTCTGGATTTACATCCAGCGGAATACTCGTGTTCGGTGGGTGTGGGTGGCTTCCCTCATTGCATCGGCAACCTGTTTTACATTTCAAGTCAATGGAAATGAAAATCAGGAGAGATGTAAAATGGGCTGCGGTTCACTATGGCCCATTTTATGCTATTGCACAAAGTTATGAGTTGTGGGAGCTCATAAAACTCTCTCACCATATCGGACTAACCACCCGATCAGCTGGTATAAGATGGTTACGACCATGGAAGGATTGGTCACGTTGCAGCTTGTCAGTTGTTAATCAACCTGCAAAATCTTTCCATTACTCCAAGGGAAGAGTGAAGGTACTCCAAGGGAAGGTACTGGTGGGTAGGCACAATGGTAAAAGAAGCAGTTGCTGTAACTGCAAATAGGCTCAGTATAACCATTTTGTGATATGAAGTCCAGTGTTCTGAAGTTAGTATGTTCTTTGTTTTGTGTTTCAGAGGATGTTTGGAGGTCAGTTTGCAAGGGGAGGCAGAGTTCCTTCCATGTCTCCTTACTTGAACCACTGCCTCCTTAAGCAGATCTTTTTTGAGACATCAGCAAGGGGGTTGGTGTGGTCCATGGTCTTGTGAAGGGTATCTTCTGGTTGGTCTTGTTCTTTTAATTTGCCTTATCCTGCATGCTACTGCTCCTATTCTGCCTCAATTATAAGTACATATTTATATGGGAATGGCCGTAGTGAATTCCTGGTAAAGGCTCTATGAAGGAATAGTGGGAAGCAAAAGGTTCCCCTGGTGTAACTCAAGTTTATCTGACTTCAGGAGAGATTGGGTCGATTGGGCTTATACTCGCTGGAGTTTAGAAGAATGAGAGGGGATCTCATTGAAACTTATAAAATTCTGACAGGACTGGACAGACTAGATGCAGGAAGGATGTTCCCGATGGTCAGGGAGTCCAGAACCAGGGGTCACAGTCTAAGGATAAGGGGTAAGCCATTTAGGACCGAAATGAGGAGGAATTTCTTCACCCAGAGAGTGGTGAACCTGTGGAATTCTCTACCACAGAAGGCAGTAGAGGCCAATTCATTAAATATATTCAAGAAGGAGTTGGATATATTTCTTAAGGCTAAAGGGATCAAGGGGTATGGGGAGAAAGCAGGGACAGGGTACTGAATTTGGATGATCAGCCATGATCGCATTGAATGGCAGAGCAGGCTCGAGGGGCCTACTCCTGCTCCTATCTTCTATGTTTCTATGACTTGCATGGATTTTGATGGAATGAAAATTAGGCAGGAACTATAAAGCGGGGGGTTGGGGGGACAGTGTAATTTGCTCTGCTAGATTACCAGGTGAAGGTGAAACATTTTATACGGATGCAAAAGTCTAAACAATTACACTTTTAGAGTTTACTTTGATAGATAAGAACACAGGCTGTCCTGCTGACTCCCAGCTTGGCCTATCCAACAACTGGCATATTTTGCAAACAGCTATCAACTGACATTGACTTGGGCTTTGTATTTGAGAGACCAATAGTCTCATACTAAAGCTACTGTGCCAACCTTATTCTGCATGAATAGTTAACAAAGACCCATTTCAATTAAGTGATAAAATGCAAATTCAATTGGTCAAACATGTGAAATCAGAAAGATTTTATTCAATCTATTATCACAACAAGCTCTGAAGGAGGCCTGAATATATAATGATGAGCTTTCAATGTTCCTTCTGAATCATTTTATCTCCTTCACAGTGCCTTATCAATAGTCAATAGACTGATAAACTCAGCCACTGTCAGTGTCAAACACAATTAATAGAATTTGCTACTATTTCAAATTAATCCTATATTTTTGCAATATGCAAAGATTTAGAAGAAATCAAGATACAAGCCATGCCATTTACTATGCTTTTCTACAAAATAAAGCAAAATAACACTGCGCCCTTTTTTGTGCTAAAGATACCCAAGTATAATGAACATTTCAATAAGAAAGGACTCAAATGGAAATTAAAGCAGAAAATGCTGCAAATAGCAGGGCCTTCAATATCCAAGAAGCTAAATGTTTTGGCTCCTTCAGAATTGAAATCTGGAAGATAAGTGAGCCTCGTAATAGGAGCTCGCTAATATTTCAATTTCCAGCTGAATCATTAACTTTTTTTCCCCAGATGCTGATGAATCTGCTTTGTACTTTGAACAGCTAGTGTTTTTAATTAAGATTTCCAATCTTTTTCTATTTATTTGTTTTTGTAGGATTCAAGTGGAGTTTTGGCAATATTAAGTTTTTCTCTTAACTGGTTACTAAGAAGAGATCAAGTCTGGTGGCATTGGCTATGCCTAGATTGGTTCAAATCTGCGGTTGCTCGATTTTAAATCAATTCATCATAGTTTATATGTATATACTGCATGCCTCAGTTCCAATTTAATTCCACTACAGTCAGTTTTCTTGAGAATGTTTAATTTGACTCAAATTGATTCTACCAGTAACCTCTAGT
The DNA here is from genome assembly GCF_052327205.1 of Somniosus microcephalus. Lineage (NCBI taxonomy): Eukaryota > Metazoa > Chordata > Chondrichthyes > Squaliformes > Somniosidae > Somniosus > Somniosus microcephalus. Next base: position 188,473,801 of record NC_140997.1, read on the forward strand.
GAGACACAATAACGTCATAGTCATAAACCCTTCACAAAGCAGACTCCAACTGGGTTTGCTTGCTGAAAATTGAACTCTTCATTCTCCACTATTTCAAGTTACAAGAAAGATAAAATAGAACGTATTAGCCTATGAGTCCTGCTAAATTATTTAAACATGTCTAAAAGCACATTACCATATAAAATATAAAAAAATACAAATCTACTTCTTCACATTTTCCTTCATGACAATAAAGCTAATTTAAGGTGGTATGGTCTTAAACAGTCATCTTGTCATCTTGTTCAGTCACATGTTGAAACATTTGAAAATGAAGTTTATGTTGTCATTTAAGGTCACATTAAACACAGTGGTCAGCCTTCTGCATTAGCCTGTGAACATTGTGCCGTCTTAACAATTGGTTCAGGCAGACTGCAGTGCTGGTGAAAACATTCTATTAATGAGTTAGATGAAACCAATGCGGTCATAATTATTAATACTGGCACTTGTCGGAGAATGTTCAACTCTAAACCAGTAAGCTCAAGTTCGAGCTCCAGCCTTTACTGAATGATCTTGTATAGTTGAAAGACTTTGCAGTTAGCAGAAAACTCCACTTTAGAATTACATACAATATACAGCACAGAAACAGGCCATTTGCCGCAACCAGTCTATGCCAGCGTTTATGCTCCACTCGAGCTTCCTTCTCTTTCCTCATCTAACTCTTATCAGCATAACCTTCAATTCCCTTCTCCTTCATATGCTTATCTAGCTTCCCTTTAAATGCAGCTATAGTATTTGCCTCAACTACTCCCTGTGGTAGCAAATTCCACATTCTCACCATTCTCTGAGTAAAGAAGTTTCTTCTGATTTCCCTATTGGATTTCTTGGTGACTATCTTATATTGATGGCCAGTAGTTTTGCTCTTCCCCACAAGTGGAAACACTTTCTTTGTGTCTACTCTATCAAAACACTTTCTAATTTTAAAGACCTCTATTAGGTCACCCCTCAGCCTTCTCTTTCCAAGAGAGAAGAAACCCAGCCTGTTCATCCTTTCCTGATAGGTAAACCCTCGCATTTCTGGCATCATCCTTGTGAATCTTTTTTGCACCCTCTCCAGTGTCTCTATATCCTTTTTATAATATAGCGACCAGAAATACACACGGTACTCCAAGTGTTGTCCAGCTAAGGTTCGATACAGGTCTTATTTATGGTCTTATTAACCTGTGTATTTGTATTCCCAGATCCCTTTGCTCATCTACACCATTTAGATTCTTATTTTTGAAATAATACGTTACCTCCTTATTTTTCTCACCAAAATACCTCACACTTATCTATGTTGAAATTCATTTGCCAATTATATGCCCATTTTGCAAGTTTATTAACATCTTCTTGTAATTTGTTGCAGTCCTCCTCAGTATTAGCTATACCCAACCCCCCACCCCTGTCTCACCCCCGCCCCTGCCAATTTGGTGTCGGCCAAAGTCTAAATCATTAATATAACATGTGAACAACAGTGATCCCAGCACTGATCGTTGTGGGACCCCACTTCCCACCTTCTGACACTTTGAATAGCTATCCTTTACCTCTACTCTCTGCGTTCTATCTTGCATCCAGCTAGCTATCTATTCTGCTACTTGTTTCCTGGCTCCGCATACTCTGACCTTAATTAGTGATCTATTATGTAGAAGGCCTTTTGGAAATCTAGGTATATTTCATCTACTGCATTACCCTTGTCTACTCTCTCTGTTACCGCTTCAAAGAATTCAATGAGGTTGGTCAAGCAAGACGTTCCCTTTTGAAATTCATGCTGGCTATTCGTTGTTATATTTTTTTTGGTTTCTAGATGTTTTTGTATTTGCTCCTTTAGTAGGGATTCCATTATTTTTCCTACCACCTATTTTAAGCTGACTGGTCTATAGTTCCCTGGACATATTCTATCTCCCTTCTTAAATATAGGAAGGAAAAACTTGCTATGCTCCACAAACATGCTCTTTGTCAGTGATCAAGGAAAAGAGGTATGCCCCTGATTGATTTAACTTCCTGGCTAAAGGAGAAAGTGCGACAGTGGAAAACAATATTGGAAGTCAACAGTAGTGAAACTAAAATTAAAAAAAGACTTCCCCAATATCTCAGTTGATAAATGCACTGCTAAGTCTGGAACTAGCCATATAGACCATAAAACCACAGAAGTTTATAGCACAGAAGACGGTCAATTGATTTTGTAGCCTGGATTTTACAATAGGAATAATGATGAGGCTAGCAGTGCTCACCGTTATTATGGAGTAAATCGGACAGCAACTTCTGGTGTCCGTACATACGCAGTTAAATCAGGAAGTTAATCAGGAAGTTGCTGTCCGATTTGCCCTGCTCCTCCACAGGATCCGCTATACCAGTATCTCACCAATAGACTTGGCACTGAAATCCATGTAAGGGCGTGAGGTTGCTGTACTTACCCACTAAACACGCCAGAAAAGCTGTGCATTCAAGTGTAAGTGAATTTTTAACACCGCGATAAGTCTTAATTACTGCCAAACAACCTCTCTGGCACTGAAAATTTAATTTTACAAGTGTGAAGCCTCATTCTTTCAGAATTTAATTACTGTAGGAGATTTTTAAAAATTAAAAATTATCATTTTTAAAAAACTTTTTCTTTGTCTCTTTTATCTCTCTTAATCCCATTTTTCTTTCCCTCTCTTTATTTCGCTTTCTGTACATTATTTTACAATTAATTAAATATTCTAATTTAGATGTCCTGGTTTATTCTCTGCATGGCTCAGTAAAGATTCTTCAATCTGATTGGTTGAAGAGCCACCTTGTTGCTTGTCCTACTCGCACACACCATAGATCCCCTGTAGTGGGCGTTGCACTGGATCAGATGCCAGATGACAGCAAGTTGACGCTCAAAAGCCCACGAAAAGTCTGTGGGCAGCTGTAAGCTTAGTGAACAGCAATCAGCTTTCCTTCGCTGCTCACCACAAAATCCGGGTCATTGTATCTGCTCTTTGCTAGAGCAATCCAAAACTGTCCTGCTCTTTCCCCATTTTCATGTATCTTCCTCTGCTTCAAATATTTATCCATGTTTCCCTTAAAAGATGCAATAGTCTCTCTGTTGACCACCTTCCTGTGCCAAAGGATTCCATGCTCCAACACCCACTATGTTCATACATTTCTCCTAATCACTCTCCTCACTTTCTTAGTAATAATTTTAAACTGATGACCACACATCACTGACTTCCCAGTCAGAAGAAATAGTCTTTCCCTATTCACTCTATCAAAATCAATAATAATTTTAACAGCTCTATTAAGTCTCCTCTTCACATTCCCTGCTCCAGTGGAAATAGTCCAAGTATCTTAGTTCTCTCCTACTAATTATTGTTTCTCATCCCTGGCAGCATGCTGGTGAATTCATGCTCTCTATGCCTTTAAAGCCCTTTCTATAATGGGGTGCCCAAAGCTGCACATGTGGTCTAACTCTGGCCTAACCAATGTTTGTACAAATTCATCATCACTTCTTTACTCTTGTACTCTATGCCCTATTTATAAAGCCCAAAGTTCCATTGGCCTTTTTAATGACGACCTGCAGTTGCACATTTAGGGATTTGTGTATTTGAACTGGTAGGTCCCTCTGTTCATTCACAATCTTAAGTGCATTTACATTAAATATACACTACCATTCATTTCTTGCTTTTCTCCAAAATTACTTTACACTTATCAACATTACATTAGCTACCTGTCTATTCCACTAACCTATGTCTATCTGAAGTCTTTTACAGTTCTTCTTGCTATGTGCCAAATCTTCTACTTTTGTGTCAGCAGAAAATTTTGAGATTGTGTTCCCAATAACCAGTCCAGATCATCTATATATACCAAGAACAAAAGCAGCCCAACACTGACCACTGGGGTACATCATTTCCAACCCTTCTCCCAATACTTATTTACATGTTCATTGTTTATCAACCAACTTTCTATCTATAATTCCACTGAGACACCTCATCGAATGCCTTCTGAAAATTCCATGTTTGTACCCCAGCATATGCTGAATTAGCTGATCTCTACTAGGGCAATGGTAGGTTCATTGCAATTGCATCTTGGATAGGAATGGGGGAAAAAGTCAGCAAGAGTTCCCACTCCTGATTGTTACCAGTGACTGTTTCTGGAAAGTGAACATTGGTGAGCACAAGGCTTTTCCCGCGGCGCATTCGACAATCAAATAGTTCACTGCACTCACTGGCTGGTCTCACATTATGGCCACGATGCCAGAGGGAGGCTTTAGGACTGTACCTCACCATGAATTAATGATGCTGGGCACTAGTGATGCTTTCGACCTCTATTATTTCAACACTGGAGCTAGTTTACAAGTTTATGATTTGGATTAAATTAAAACAGAACAAATGAAGATCAACTTTTCCACAGCGCTGTTGATCTTTTGGATTTTAGCTTTTCGTGACTTTTAAGGCAAACTAAAACTTGTAATACTATTTTGTATTTGGTATTCTTCACTAGCAACTGCATTGTTAACTTATTAGCATTTCTTTTTACTTATTTGTATGTGAAATATTAAAAAAAATTAAATTCAACAAACTATACATTATTATTTGATCAAACTATGGAAGACAGATTCATAGTATTGGAAAGATTACAGTAAGATTAAGTGTCAGTCTTGGTTCAGTAGTAGCATTCTTGCCTCCGAGTCAGAAGGTCATGAGCTCAAGGCCCATTCCAGAGGCTTAAACACAAAAGCCTAGAATTTGCAGTCAGCGGCGAAATCGACAGCGATCGCTGCTAACTGCGAAGAAAGCTGCTCATGAAGATCTTGTGATCTCTGTGGCGAAAACTTTAGCTTTCTCGATGTTAATTTGATTGTAACGCTGTCTATAGGGGATCTCCAGTGTCCAGCAGCAGTGATGTCATCAAGCTGGCTAAGCAGCCAATCACATTGAAGAATTCTCACACATAGCAACCAAGGAAATAAAAAGCAGCTTTTATCATTCACTTTTTAAACATTTTTACAGAGAGCGAAATAAAGATATCATAAACAAACTTTAAACAAAAATTTTAAAATATATATTTTTTATTATTTTAAAAATCTAGTTATTTTTATCATAATGGAGAAATTTGACATTCCACAAATATAAAATTAGATTTTCAGGGCCAGAACGGTTGTTCAGCAGTAGTTATTACTCAGAACACCGTTAAAACCCCAGTTACACCTCAATGAACAAGGCTTAACTTTTTATGGGGTTTTTAACAGTGATATTAAAGTGGAAAAGAGGAAGTTTTTGTCAATTCAAGTGATTTCACCGATTGCTGGCTATAGGGAGTTCCACAGCGCAACCTGTGGCGGAGCAGGGAATGACTAACTGACTGCAACTTCAGGACTTCCGTGTTTAACTGCGCATGTGCGAAATCCTGAAGTTACAGTCAGTTTCAGAGGGGTAATGACAGCAAACGCTAACAGCTTCGCCGTCATTACCACCGCAAAATCTGGGTGACACTCCAGTGCAGTATTGAGGGAATGTTGAACTATCAGAGGTACCGTTTTTGTAGACGAAACATTAAACTGAGGCCCCATCTGCCTGCTCAGGTAAACAATCCCATGCCACAATTTGAATAAGAGCAGGGATGTTCTCCTGGTGTCCTGGTCAACATTTATCTCTCAATCAGCATCACCAGAAACAGACGATCAGATCATTTACCTCACCGATGTTTATGGGACCTTGCTGTGTGCAAATTGACTTCTGCGTATGCCTACATTACAACAGTGATTACACTTCAAAAGTACTTCATTGACTGTGTTGCACTTTTGGATGTCCTGCCAAAGCCATTATATAAATGGATGGAAGTTCTTTATTTCTTCATTAAAGCAACTGTAGCATTTTCCATTGTCTTGAAATCAAACTGTTTTCTTGGCACTTTAAAAGGAAGGAGAAAGTGCTACAGGAAATGTTAGTTATCTATTAACAGTAATATTGAAAGCAGTGGTGTGCTTCATGCTGCAATGGGAGCACATTGAAACATTACATTTCACGCCAAGCCTTAAAGTGGCACTATTTTCATTTTTAAAAGTTCTTTGGTAATTTTTTTGTTGTTTGTTTAAAATCCACACCATAACATAAATCATGCTTAAGTTCATATAATACATCACTTGTACACGATACCATTGTTATAAAAATGATGCAAAGCTAGGTGGCAGTGTCAGTTGCGAAGAGGATGTGAAGAGGCTTCAAGGGGACCTCGACAGGCTCAGTGAGTGTGCGAGAACATGGCAGATGGAATATAGTGTGGATAAATGTGAAGTTATCCACTTTGGTATAAAAAATAGAAAGGCAGAGTATTTCCTAAATGGTGGAAGATTGGGGAAAGCAGATGCTCAAAGGGACCTGGGTGTTATGAATCTTATGATCCATGAAGAAAGACTCATGAACTAACACTGGACGGCTAGTTGGTGGCACCGTCCAAGGAGTATAAATACTCAGGCGTGGGCCCAGCTTGCCCAGGACATTTTGTAAACAGGAACTAGTGAAAGATAACTAGACCTCCATGTTTTGAAACAAGTTGATTGAAGCCTTGCTTTATACTCGAACCAAGTGCGTAGTGAGTTTTATTACGTCACTGGATGTCCTTGTACATGAGTCACTGAAAGTGAATGTGCAGGTGCAGCAAGTCATTAGGAAGGCAAATGGTATGCTGGCCTTCATTACAAGAGGATTTGAGTACAGGAGTAAAGAAGTCTTACTCCAATTATATAGGGCTTTGGTGAGACCACACCTGGAGTACTGTGTACAATTCTGGTTTCCTTACCTAAGGAAGGATATACTTGCCATCGAGGGAGTGCAACAAAGGTTCACGAGATTGATTCCTGTGATGGTAGGACTGTCGTATGAGAAAAGATTGAGTAAACTAGGCCTGTATTCTCTTGAATTCAGAAGAATGAGAGGCGATCTCATTGAAGCATACAAAATTAATACAGGGCTTGATAGGATGGATGCTGGGAGAATGTTTCCCTTAGCTGGGGAGTCTAGAACCAGGGGCTACAGCCTCAAGATAAAGGGTAGGCCATTCAAGACTGAGATGAAAAGAAATTTCTTCACACAGAGGGTGGTGAATCTTTGGAATTCTCTACCCCAGAGGGCTGTGGAGGCTCAGTCATTGGGTATATTCAAAACAGAAGTCGATAGGTTTCTGACTAGTAAGGGCATCAAGGGATATGGCGATAGGGCCGGTGAATGGAGCTGAGGTAGAAGATCAGCCATGATCTTACTGAATGACAAATGTAGGAAGTCACACAACACCAGGTTATAGTCCAACAGCTTTATTTGAAATCACAAGCTTTCGGAGCATTGCTCCTTCGTCAGGTGAAGTGAAGAGAAGCATACAGGCACAGCATATATAGTCAGAGAAAACTGCCAGATGATTACAGGTAATCTTTCAAACTGCCCTTTATCACACCTCGGCAGAGAGATAATCACAGCAATCAAAGGTGTGAATGGTGTCCAAACAGGTCAGTCAGGAAAACATTACATCAAAGAACAATGAGGTGGGGTCACAAGGGGCACTCATGAGGACGGCCTCAACCGGGATCTTGGGTTCATGTCATGCTACATGTAACCCCACCTGACGTAGAGTCATCCAGACTCGATTCGTCGTTGGCTTGTTCTCTCTGCACAGATGCGGCCGGACCTGCTGTGATTTCCAGCAAAGTTTTTTGGTTTTTTTCTGTTTTTCATACAGACCCCAGCATCTGCAACATTTGACCCCTTGTGACCCCACCTCATTGTTCTTTGATGTAATGTTTTCCTGACTGACCTGTTTGGACACCATTCACACCTTTGATTGCTGTGATTATCTCTCTGCCGAGGTGTGATAAAGAGCAGTTAGAAAAATTACCTGTAATCATCTGGCAGTTTTCTCTGACTATATATGCTGTGCCTGTATGCTTCTCTTCACTTCACCTGACGAAGGAGCAGCGCTCCGAAAGCTTGTGATTTCAAATAAAGCTGTTGGACTATAACCTGGTGTTGTGTGACTTCCTACATTTGTCCACCCCAGTCCAACACCGGCATCTCCACATCATTACTGAATGACGGAGCAGGCTCGAAGGGCCGAATGGCCTACTCCTGCTCCTATTTCTTATGTTCTTACTACAGCTCTTCTCCTCACGCCAGTGCATTTTTCATTCCGACAGCACTTCTTTAATCAGTTATTTATCTCTTATTCTAGCAAAGAGCTTAACTACCACAGTAATTGCTTCATTGCTGATTCAGGTATTTTAGTTTCAGTTAATGTTTAATAAGGTAACATTTTATTGGTGTATTGGTTTGACAATACAAGTTTTACTTACCACAACCATTGGTTCTCCAATAATTTCAGCAGATATTACAAGCAAAGGCCTTTTTGGAGAGAGAAGGTTTTCATGGCCTTAAACTAAGTGGTTTGTACTTTACCTTTCAAGATATTCACTAACCTCAAAGAAAGCAAGGCACAATTTCAGGAAATTCAACAAAGACTTGATGTTCCCTTTTTAAAACCAATTTAGATGAATCTGAATCTGGTTATGTAAGGTAGTGTGCTGCCATGTCTCGCTGACTTTCAATGCACAGACCATTTTACCCTCCATTCTGCACATTATTTTAATTAACGTGGCAATGTGATGAAAAAGCTTAAGGAAAGAAAAATACCTTCTGTAATATGTAGGATCCCAGGGTTCTCAGTCACCTGGCTCCATGAGTCTTTGACTACAGATTTGTAGACCACCCTGTCATTCAGATTCTGTTGTGGTCGGAAGTTGTTCCTCAAGTACTCTACTGATTTGACGTGATCTTGCTGTTCAGTAGTAAATATAGAATAAAAGGCATCCAGCTGTACAGAGCAATCAAATGGGAAGAAATTAATGCTCGTCAGAGAATAAATCATTCATAATGGAGTAGATAGGATGTAAAATGCCAGGAAATCATGATGCCAAAACTGATAGGTAGTAGAGGAAGCAGAGCTACCCACAGAATCAATGCCAGCGATCTTATCTAGCCCTCATTCCTATGCTGCCATGCTATGAGAAAACACTAAACTTGAAGTTCCAACAGTAGCTGTGGCCAAGCCCATCATTAAAAGGAGAGCTTTGTTCTACTGAACTGAACAGTTCTAATTTAAAAATCAGAGGAGAAATGTTTAATTTCACATAATATGTACACAGGCTCTTATCTAAAAATGATCTTTGAGAAACATGCACTGACTTATAGGGTGCAGTACATCGGCCTTTTTTGTTAAAATGATTTCTCTATTACTGAGGGAGCAATATGCAATGCATATTATATCAGGTTTCAGAGTGTATCAAAGAATGCTATCATGTGGGACTAATGCATTTTAACTACCCTTAAGCAAAGGTATAATATTACAATTGCAAAACTACCACTGCCATCTTCTTCAAAGCACTCCAGATAACTTTGAGATGTGCCAACTGTATTGGTGAAACATAAGGGGACTTTTAAAAACAATGAATTGTAGCTTCACTTCTTTCAGACATAGTCTAGACAAAACACTAAACAGAGTATGTGCTTAAATAACCAGCTGTTAGAAGTTCTGTTCATAACTGGAATCATAATCCAATCTGACACTGGTCCAATTAAATATTATACAAGTAGATTACCCATGACATTGCCCACGATCAGTTAATGAATACAAGTTGTTTTCATATACAAGATGACAAGAGAATTGGGAGAGAGACTTCAGAAACTTCTTCAGAAGCTTTAGCTATCTAGTGGCTAAAGCTTGCAACTACATCATGCCAGTTGAAACAGCAAAAACTGAATGGGAAATGTTAACATAGCAATTTACAGGAATAAATGTCAAGACAAAAAATTGTAACCTCAATGTTTGTGGACAGGAAGTACACATCTTAGGCAAGATTTTTAATATTTATACTGGTTGATCTTCCATGATCTTGTACACAGGAAGTGAAGACCAAGGTTGTTGTTGTTTTCATATCTTCGCACTATTCCTTTGGAGAAAAGTGTGAAGCAGTGGAAGGATTCGCAGGCTGACAGGCCATAACCATCTTTATACCAGCTGATAGGGTGGTTAGTTCTATATGGTGGAAGGGTTTTAAAGGCACCCACAACCCATTCGATGGGGGTGATTGGGGGTTGGGTGGCAGGAGCGCTCCACTGGATGCGAGTGTCCCGCTGGATGTCAACCCAGAATTCGCTGTGACTGTCTGGAACGGGGTTCCCACTCTGCACCTTCTGACTCAGAAGCAGAAACGCTACAACCAAGTCCAAGGCTCCTTCCCAGTCCTCAGGTGAAGCAGAGTAAGAGGGCAGACATAATTCCATTATTATTTTAAAGTCAGACATTCTATCCTTATTTTTATATAATTTGATTTTACTTTAATATTTATAGTCAAGTAGTGAAACTTACAGCAACTTGGGAAGCAGAGAAATAGAGTTGGTTGGAGTATTTCAGTTTCTCTAATATAGTCTGAGGAGCTGGGAGATCCAAAACTGAGGTGGTGCAGTGCCATCACTGGTGGGAGGGTGTAATTACAGTGTGACATGTCTACATAGATCATTCCCATTATAAATGTGAACATTAAAATTTATCACGGGAAAAAGTTGAGTCAAAAGCATTCCAAAAATGTGACAACAGAAAGTGCATGCAGCCATAAGATTTAAAAAAAATTAGTTGTAAGTAATGATGAAATATATTTTGGGGAAAAGAAAATGTTTAGTTCATAATTTCAAAATGTGGTTACAAAATTATTACAACTCCAGTGATGGTTAAATGCGTCAAAACAAACAATGCGTCTATGCATTTATCCAAAGCACCTGATGAGTAACTAACCTGAAGTAATGACAATGCTGTGCTTATATGCGTATATAAATGTGTTGAAGTGACACACGGTGGGATTTAACAGGTAAACATTAACAGATCACAAAGGAACTGTAATGAAAACTGTAACTGAAAGCAACTGATGCAAAATGATTAATCATAATAAAGACTGATAATCAGTGCAAATGTCTGCATTATGTACAAACATCTGACTGCACACGAATATGAATAATCCCATGTATTGGAGTTATCCTGGATTTAGTACGAATGCAATTAAACTATATTGCACGTTTTGTCACTATGAGAAAAATAATTTAAAAAAACTATAAGGCCTGTTGTCACCAATATCACTGCCCTCTTTAAAAGCAACAAAAATTATCACTCCTAAAACCAAATTAGGCAAACAAACATCTATAGTTACTGGCAATGACATAAAAGATAGTTTAACCTTTAGGAAGTGATGTTCCAGATAGTCCTTTCTACTCATCAATAATAATTTGCCCTTGTGACAGAGCTGATTGCTAAATTTCACTTTGAAAATATCTGCATGACTCAACATGACAGTAATAATTAGTTACTATAAAACCAGCCCGTTCTTCACATTCCAGGCATCTAGATACATTGTGCATTGTGCTGTGAAAGCTATTTAGGATTGGAATATACTCTTACATAAACGTTATTGCAGTTGGCAATGGAAAACAAAAACATTTTGACGACAATAACTATTATCATGTGCCAAAGAACATATGTCTGCTTCCATCTTATATCTCAATGCATCAGTGCAGAATGTTTTGTTATAGATGTTGAACACTGCTGACAATTTTAAATGCCCAGAGTCATTGTATTGTAAATGTGCATGGCAACATCTGGCAAAAAATGTACAAGATATATGTTTATGAAAGCAGTTTGTTTTATTGTAATTCTTTAATATGATTAAATCAGCTAGCTGACCTTCTCAAGGGCAAAACTATGCTGCAGATAAGCTTAAGTGCTCAATGTAAACGGGCAGACATGCATCAGCCTTTTTAAATCGCTGCAAATTTGTTCAATCACACATCTCTGTTTGCATGACAACAGCTATTCAGCAGTGAGATCTGTTCCAAAAGAGTCATTGGTGTTTGTGTAAAAGTAACACCTTCTTTAATTAAAATGAATGGTGCTTTAGAAATCTGCAGCCAAGGTTAAAGGGCAGGTTCATGCATTTCCATGTTACCAGTGATTACGCACCTGCTCAAGGGAGATGGAGATAGGCCTGCTGAAGACTATCCATTCTATAGATTCACTGCACGGTGGTGTTGTCAGGGAGCCAGAATATCTGTAATAGCTCCCAAGTGAGGCTGGCAGTAAACCTCCCAGTACAAAGGGATCCAGAAAAGTTTCTTTTTCTGTAGGAAAGAATGAGTACTAATGAAGAGAGTAAATAGTTGTAAATTGTTATATTATAACATGTGCAACGCAGACGTGTTAAATATTGGGAAGACTGAAGCCATTGTTTTTGGTCCCCGCCACAAACTCCGTTCCCCAGCCACTGACATCATCCCTCTCCCTAACATCTGTCTGAGGCTGAACCACACTGTTCGCAACCTTGGTGTCATATTTGACCCTGAAATGAGCTTCTAACCACATATTCCCAGCATAACAAAGACTGCCTCACCCCTTCCTATCTCTGTAATCTCCTTCAGCCCCACAACCACCCCCCCCCCCGAGATATCTGCGCTCCTCCAATTCTGCCCTCTTGAGCATCCCTGATTATAATTGCTCAACCATTGGTGGCCGTGCCTTCTGTTGTCTAGGCCCTAAGCTCTGGAATTCCCTGCCTAAACCTCTCCGCTTCTCTACCCCTCTTTCCTCCTTTAAGACGCTCCTTAAAACCTACCTCTTTGACCAAGCTTTTGGTCACCTGCCCCAATTTCTCCGTATGTGGCTCGGTGCAACACCTTGGGACGTTTTACTATGTTAAAGGCGCTATTTAAATAAAAGTTGTTGTTGTTGTATTTTTGTTTTGCAGTGAAAATTGAAGTTATATTGTCACCCCTTTATCTTGAGGATGTCATTGGTGCAATTCTACATCACATCTATTCAAGTTCAGAGCCAACGTTTGAAGGGAAGGGGGAGAGTGTTCTTGGATGACTGTTATTATACTACTGCTGTGAATGACATTTTAGAGCAATGTCTTATTTATATGGTTTGTAAACGAGTTATTCAATTTCTAATGTGCTCCAATTTACAATTGACAGGTTATACAACACAGACTGCCCCTGAAGCAGAATTTCCTGAATCTGTGATCAGTGAGGTCTGCAAAATCTGATTTATTTGTCTCTAGAAAGCAGTACAAATCGGCTCTCATACACTTGCTCATGGCTGGCTCTGCAACAGGATTAGCACTGGCCTACAGGCAGGTTATGTTACTATCTTCTTGGTTAAGGCAATGGACTGAGGTGCAGTAAGATCTTAAAGAGAGATGGCATAAAGAGACAACAACAACAACTTGCATTTATGCAGCATCTTTAACGTAGTAAGGCGCTGCACAGGGGTGTAATCCGACAAAAATTGACACCGAGTCAAAGGAGGAGACATCTGGACCGGTTTTAAGCAGCGTCCTGAAGGAGGAGAGTCAGACAGGCAAAGAGGTTTGGGGATGGAAATTCCAGAGCTTCGGGCCTAGACCCTAGGCTGAAGGTACTGCCGCCAATGCTGTGGCGAAGGGAAGTAGGGGCTGCACAAGAGTTGGAGGAACGCAGAGATCTCGGAGGGTTGTAGGGCTGGAGGAGGTTACTGAGATAGGGTGGGGCGAAGCCATGGCAAAAAATGTCAAACGAGTTGTTGGAAAGCAACAGGATAACAGGTTGTCTCACTCTCAGATTTTCCTTTCTTCCAACTTCCAAACTTAAATCAGAATGATAAAGCAGAATGAGTAAACATTACCTCAGGTTTAAAGTACTACCTCTCAAGTCTCAGTTATTTGAAGTTAGACTAACAAATTTCTTGTAAAATGTAATCCATATGTTTAAATGGGTTTTTGATCTGTATTAATCCTTCTGATCCCACCCACGCCATTTTCCTGATATTAAGAGTTCCCTGTAAATAAATCAGGAAGCCACATCCTCAGTGGAACATTCTTCAATCTGCTTCCTCAGACAACTTTACACAATAGGATTTTTGTATTCTGCAAGAATTTTCCACCTGCCAGTGGAGTACCCGTAACTGAAACCACAGCCTTTCCTGCCGCATGGTATAAAGGCTTCAAAGTCACAGATCTAACAAAAATATTGTACAAGAACAAAATGATGGGAGTTGGGAAGCATCCCCAAAGCCAACGTTTTTTCTATCAGGTAACATGGCATGAATGATTCAAACTTATGTAGCAAATTTCAGCTTGACTAAAGGCCTGATTTTAACACGGAGCGGGAATCGGGCGAGCAGGGAGTAAAGCGAGTGCCAAACGCCCCTTACCTCGCCAGCATGAGGCTGGGGCGATTTTAACTCCCAGGCTTAATTTGCATGTCCCTGGCAAATTGTCCACACAAAACCGGTGGGAAGTGACAATTGGCCAACAGACAGGGGCAGAATCTCGGGCAGCAGGAGGCCGCTGGCTGAGTCCGAAGGAACGGTCTCTGGCATCAGGTAAATTGTGGGGAGGGGTTTTGGGAGCTCTTGTGATCGGAAAGTTGGGTAGTCCGGGACAGTGGGTGGGGGTGCGGAATTTTCCTTTTGGGGCCCAGAGAAGCATTCCTGTTGCTCCTGGCCTCACACTAAAGTAAAAAAAAAGTTTAAAAACTTAGCTGTTTGGGTCTCTTCTGGCCCCGATCCTCTTCCCACTTTCTTCACTTCGTGATAAAGCCACAATTGCTTCCCCGCTCAAGCCAGCAGTTAAAATTGCAGTCAGGGCCAAATGATGTCATTGGATCCCGATCTGCATATTTAAGAAGGACCCCACTGGCTTCAGGCAGGTATCCTTCCCACCTGCTCAGAAGAACAAAGCGAGAATTTGATAGGCAAGTCTCCCGGGTCATTTTAACTGCCTGCGCACCCAGTTTCTGTCGAGTGGCTAGGGTTAGGGTCACCCTTAAGGTTCCATTTTAAATTTATATTTTCCTTCCGATTATTATTCAATGGGAAGGATAGGTACATTGGAGACTGGAAATGTTTTCTTTATGTGCACTTAGCAGTGTTTCACTGCCACATGCATTGTAAAGCACCCGCTATTCAGCCTTAAGGATGTGCATTCGCCGCAACCTTATAAGCACATCCTATTGCACAAGTGTGGTAATAGCTTTATGCCCTCTCTGCATGAAACTGGCATTTTAGTGCCAATTTCTTCAATCCCGGCAATGGCGGGTGGCCAGTTGGCTCCCCAGTATTAAAATCTGCCCCAAAGTTTTGGTTTGACTATCTGCAAAGACAAATTCAGAGGATAAATAAAAATGAATATTCTTCCTGACTTGATCCATCTTCACTCTTCTTTGCTCGCAAGCTCCCTCCAACAGCTTAAAAGATGAAGTGGTCTATGTAACAGACATTTTGTTCGTCAGGAATGGTATATCACAATCCAAAATTATTATTCTCTTTCTATTAAGAGGGGATGTTCTCCTGTTGCAGAGTGCTGCAGATCACAGCTAAGAATTGCCATAAAGAACCCAATTTGGTTCATCTATCAGTGAAAGGTAGAATTTAAGCTTAATTTGCAGTTGGAGCTTGGGGACAAGGAAGAGCAAAAGGATGTGTTACAAAGGTTTGAAGTCCACTGATACAGGTAAGAGATTATCCTTTCCGAAAGGCAAAAACCTATCCAAACTCGAACTGAATTCCCACTTTCTGGAAAGCTAAGCTAAATGCTATCCAAGTAGCTAAGATAATTTAAATCTATCTTAGCTATAGACATACATGTATGGATGGACTGGGATAGTGAAACAACCAGTCCCTAAAATAATTAAAAATCTATTCCACAGTGGACTAGAATAGTAAAAAATTTATGTATCCAGTCTTCAATATGAAAAAATCAATAGTACTGCATGCTAATCCCCATGCTGACCTAACATAACTAATTATATATACTTCAGCTGACAAGGTAAACACCATCATCAACCATTCTTCAATGTGTATTGTGTTTTCAGCTTACAAAGCAGTTTTTTGTCTTGAAATGCAATAAAGACATGAATTAAAAGAGAAAATTTATCTTTCCAAAATAAAACAAGAAAGCTATTATCTTGTTTTAATCTGTTGAAGTAGTAATTGTATTGCATCTTTTATTTATGTACAGTGACCCTGTGCTCCTTAAAGTAGAAGCGGCAACTCCTAAAAGAGGTTTAATATTACAATTCAGGACAAATAGAATTGTTCAGATACCAACTTCATCCACAGCAATGTATGCAACTTTATTGGTTTTTAATAATTAAATTCTTACTGTACATGAAGATTAAGTTCAAAGTAATTCAAATCAAAGAGATAAATTATGTATTTTCCAATTGCACATGCAAAGTTTCTAGTTTCAGTTCCATCGCAGACTATTAATACTGATTTACTGGAAGAATAAATCTATTAAAATAATAATTGTTTGTACAGTGCACAATAGGTTCTCTTACATGATGCCATGGATGCATTGAGTCAGCACGCAGTAGCAGGCTGTCCAATCACTGGAGGCATCAGAGTTGAGCTAAATCCTATACATGTGCATGTGCACATGCACACACGTACAGACACACACACTCTCTCTCTAGCGGGGATCTCGGCACAGTGATCAGGAGCAGGAACAGGAGGCAATTCTTCCCCTCACTAGCGTTTTCTAATTCCACTCTTACAGGTCAACAAAATGAACAACAATCCCTAACCTTTTGTTAACCATATCATTTGTATGACTTCAATAATATAATACCAAATTGCAACTGAGTGTTCATTTTGAATACATCATATCAGACATTTGAAAAAAATGCATATGTAAATTGTGGAGAGGTGAAAAGTCACCCAAACATGACAAATGCTTTAGGGGATCATCAAAGTGATGTGTGAAAGCTGCAAAGATGATGGAACAAACTACCAGTGGTAACAAACAAAAACAAAGTGTGTGTAGAAGATACATGATACCAATCAATGATAAAGCACCTACTTGGGCATCTCAACAATCCTTAGAGACTAACGCGACAGAAGTTATCTGTAAAGACATAACATCTGGTGAATATTGTCTTGAAAATTCTTTTCAAACAGTAACTATGTCAAATACACAAAACAGAAGGTTTTGAACTGTATGCACAGGCAGCTGGAGCTGAGGGAGATTGTGAATACATTTTGACACATGATTTTCCATCTGTCCAAAATCTCATTGTGCCAAAATCTTGATGGCACATTTTTTGTATGCGCCTGACACAGACGAACTTGTTTAGATTTTTCAGTTATCATAAAGATTTTCTGAAGTACAAATTGTGGAGAAAGGACTCTGACATACTAAAAAAATTAAACACTGAATCAATACTCTATGAACAATTCAAAATCACCAAAAATATAAACACTAAATACGACTAGAACAGACAGGAGGCGTTATAAGGCAATAATGTAATCAAACACTTAAGATGCAAGTGTAACTCAAGTGGTTTATGGATGTTCTACTGGCTAACATTTATCCCTCAATCAACACCTCCAAAGACAGATTAACTGGTAATTTATGTAATTTCTGTGGGACCTTTCTGTGCTCATATTGGCTGCCACGTCTGCCGACAAAACAACTTTGACTCCACTTCAGAAGCATTTCATTGGCTCTGAAGCACTTTGGGATGTGTTGAGGACTTGAAAAGTGCTATATAAATGCAAGTTCTTTTTCCAATACTCTCAAAGGTATACCACAACCATAAACTTCAGCCTACCTTTTTTGATAATATAACAGAGCTTCTCATAACATGGCCATTGGGGACCATGTAAATTACATTACAGCAGGGCGATGTTATATTGTTTCTCCCTCAATAAGGAAACCATAAATAATTTCTGCTGGATCAGAGTTCATAGTATCCTAAACTGCTTCAACATTGTTTCCCTGCTGTGTTGGTGCCAGGGGCTCCTGACACACAGCCAGTGACAGCTCTAAAGTAAACCTGCTAGATTTGCTAAAGCTGGGAATCTGTGTGTTGAGGGCAAATGGCACTAACGTGACAAAAAACCCAATATAGAAGCAGCTTTAGACTGTGGCTCTAAAATGCAGGAGTTACAATATGCACAGTTTCTTTATTTATCACTGGGAGTTGTGAATTGCCAAAGTCTTACTTGTGTTCAGAACTGTCCCTAACCCTTTGGCATAAAATTAACGCGTTATGTAATTCACTTCAGTACAAGGCGATTAAACACAGCCCTGTAGTTGTACAACACTTTACAGAAATAAACATTAAAGGATTGAATTTCTGTGGGAGTTCTTTCAACTGTCCGCAGCAATTGGCAGAAAAGCCGCAGAAACCCCGGAGTAAGAACGTTGCTCCTCCTAGGTTTCTACGGAACTTCTGCCGAAGTTATAGCAAATGTTTGGGACAACCCCCATGGAAATTCAACCCCTGCATAGTTTGTTTGCACTGGTTGTTGCATCAGGCTGTGCTACAATATTAAATTACCATGTTTGTCAATGGCTAGATTAGTAGGAGGAATTGGGAGTGCGTGGGTGGGGGGGAAGTGTGGTACAACATAGTCCAGAATATCTATGGGAGGGAATAGTAGAGTGCAAATAATTTGAACACTAGAACAAACTAGAAAAATGGCAGTAATTCAGTGAAAACTTACTGCCATGGTGTATTAAGATGACTTGCTGTGTACACTAAGCCAATATAAAATATACCAAGTAAATATATAGGGGGAGAAATTCGGTTGTTAGCGCCACCGATTAACACCTAAAGAGGCCGAGAAGTGGAGCGCTAGCCAATTTCCGGGCGGGCGCAAGGCGCCTCGTCCCATATTGAGCATGCACTTAGCGCCGGCGCCCACTCATGGGCGCAGGCTGATTATGACGTCATTTGAGTGTGCAACACCTTTTGGGCGCCCCCCCCCTCCGTAACGCCTGCCGCTAATAGTGACAGCTTACCTGGACCTTACCAAGTCGCTCTCGGGCTGGAGGAGCGTTATTTAAAGGGGACTGGTGTGGTTTAAAAGCGGCAGCCATTTTTGGAGCACAACTTCCTCGAGAGCTACAAAGAGTTGCTGAGCTGCACACTGAGAGCCATTTGACCACTGAGCTAGCGCAGGCAGACGATCTTCAGCCTTCTGACCATCACCTTGCTGTTGGTGAGCCTTGACAACGGGGAACTTTCCTGTGGGCACTTATTATGGGGGCTGCATTGGAGGGGAACGTCCTGCTGCTGAATCATCTGGAAAGGGCACTGAGACGCTGGGAGAGGGGGGCGGGCATGGCCAGACGGAGGAGGGCCAACAGACGTCACCACAGCAGACCTTACACTGGCAGGGTTTTCCGACAGCAGTTTTCCTACATGAACATGCCGGAGGAGCAGTGTGTCAGAAGGCTGCGATTTAGAAAGGAGGTGGTGACTGAGCTGTGCCAGCTGCTTCAGCCAGATCTGCAGCCTCAGATAAGGTGCAGGACATCTCTGTCGGTGGCTGAGAAGATGCCTGCTGGCCTGAACTTCTACGCGAGCGGCTCTTCTCAGGCTGCGCGTCAGAGGCTGATCAGAAGTAGCTTCTAGGCCCCTCTCACAGAATGCTTGCTGCCATTCCAAGAACAGGAATGGAACCGGTCTGATACCCCCAAGCCTGTGAAGGGCAAGATGCATGTAAATAGAAGGCATGGCCATTGTAAATGAAGAAAGTGTTTCATTACACAAAATGTGGTTCCTTCAAACATGAGAAAGCTATGGCAACAGAAAGCAAAACTATTACACTGACACATAACTGCCTCTCACACCCGGGAGACTGTCCAAAACAAAAATCACATTCCGACCATCTTCCTTGGCCTTGATTCCACTGCGCCAACCAAAGCATCCAATACCCCATCAGTGAGGCGTTCCGCCCTCTGCCTCACCCTTTCCATGTCTTGCTAGGCTGGTGCGCCACAGGTAGGCTCCCACTGCTTTGAAGGCCTACAAGGCATAGTGGTTAGCACTGTTGCCTCACAGCGCCAGGGACCCGGGTTCGAATCCAGCCTCGGGTGACTGTCTGTGTGGAGTTTGCACATTCTCCCCATGTTTGCGTGGGTTTCCTCCGGGTGCTCCAGTTTCCTCCCACAGTCCAAAGATGTGCGGTTAGGTTGATTGGCTATGATAAATTGACCCTTAGTGTTAGGGGGATTAAATACATGGGGTTACGGGGATAGGGTGGGATATGTGTTGGTGTTACGGGGATCGGGTGGGATATGTGTCGGTGCAGGCTCGATGGGCCAAAATGGCCTCTATCTGCACTGTGGGGTTTCTGTGAAGGCAGTGAGTGTGTCTGGTGATGCCAATTGACCTGCCCCTTTAAGAGCTGGCCGGCGCCAGTGTGTCTCAGGGAAAGTGATTATTGACAGCACCCTCGCTGCTCCCCGCCGCCGCAAAATTGGGTTGCGCCGCCGGGTTAGCGCCTTAAGAGTAGCGTGCAGCGCCTGATTTAGCGCTGCAATCACCTTTAGGGGCGCTGCAACCCAATATCACGCTAGGTGGCGCTAAATTGCGCCTGGCGCTAAACTTTGCGCATCGCCAGGACTAGCGCCCCAAACGCGGCTATACCGAATTTCTAGGCCATAATAATGTTTATAAATTGAGACAACAGCTAGCCACAACAAGCCAAATAGCAACTTGCATTTATATTGCCTTTTTAACATAGAAAAATGTCCCAAGGTGCTTCACAGAGGAGTTATCAGAAATAAATGGACACCGTTCCAAAGAAGGAGCTATTGGAAGGGTGACCTAAAGCTTTGTCAAAGAGGTAGGTTTTAGGAAGAGTCTTAAAAGAGGAAAGGAAGGTGGAGAGTTAGAGAGGTTTGGGGCAGGAATTACAAAACGTGGGGCCAAGGCGGATGAAGGCTCAGCCACCAATGATGGGGCAAATGGAGTGGGAGATGCACAAAAGGCCAGAAACAGAGAGTTAGGGAGGGATGGTTGTAGGGTACAGAGATAGGCAGGGGGAGGCCATGAATGGATTTAAGCACGACCATGAGAATTTCAATTTGGAGGCATCGGGGGACTGGGAGCCTATGTAGGTCAGTAAGGATAGGGGTAATAGGTGAACGGGTCTTGGTGCAGGATAGGATAGAGGCAGCAGAACTGTGGATGAGCTGAAGTTTGCAGAGGGGAAAGGATGGGAAGCCAGTCAGGAGAACATTGGAATAATCAAATCTAGAAGTGACAGTCTTAGATGAGGACTTCAGCAGCAGATGGGCTTAGGAAGGGGGAGGTGTACAATGTTACAGTGACTCAGTGACTTTGGAGCAGTGTAACATTTCTGCATACAACATTCAGTGCCTGCAGTCACGACTTGGCTTCCGGTTGTTTTGATTTCTTTTTGGGTTCAATAAAGACTCATTTCTGAAAGAGAATGTTGTTTAATCTAAAGTCTTGTTCAAGACTTTCTACAGCTTTTTACAGAACACACTATGCTGTGATGCATCTAGAATGAAACTGAAAGTAAAACTCCTCTGGATTGCTTGTCTCTCACATGACCTCTGCTGGTCAGGCACAAGTAATCAAAAACACAGACAAATATGCTGTAAGGCATAAGTAATCAAACACAGACAAATATCATCACTATTTGCTGATATCATTACATCTCCCTTTCTTAAAACAAAAGTATTTTACTTTTAACTAACAACATTTAATGAACTTACATTATCATTATCATGATCAAGGTTTTTTACCCTTGCTTTGTGTGTTCACATGAAATATGTCAATACACTAGAACTTGAAGAAAGAATAAGATAACATTACTTCCTTCGTTAACAATAGTCCTTAAATTTGCTCAATGAGTCTCTCAGGAGGCTTCACGTGTCTTGAGGATTTTCTGATTGATTGTCCTTGAATCTGAGTTGTTGCCTCAGATGATTGGTTCTCAGCTGTGTGATCAGGTTGTTCACCAGTATCAGTCTCTTGACCTGCTGTGGCTGGTCCCATGAGAAGATCGCGACGATTTCTTCTCAGAACAGCACCCTCATCTGTCTGAATGGTGTATGATCTTGGTTGAACTTTACTCAGGACAGTTCCCTTCTGAGTCCATGTGTTTGTTTTGTCTTTCAACCTTACTTGGTCACCAGTGTGGAGTTCAGGTAGGTTTTGTGTTCCTCTGTCATAGTAGTACTTCTGCTTTTCTTTCTGTTGCTCTTTGAACTTCCTCACTTTCTCCCCCTCTTTTGTTTTCAGGAGGTTCTCCGGGATGGGTAGGTTTGACCTTAGCCGACGTCCCATCAGGAGTTGGGCTGGTGACATACCACACTCGAGCGACGTTGTGCGGTATACAAGCATGCTTTGGTAGAAGTCAGTTCCACTGTCTCTTGCCTTGTACATCAGTCTTTTCACTGTCTGGACCGATTTTTCCACTAGTCCATTGGACTGTGGATAGTGAGGACTTGACGTTGTGTGGACAAAGTCCCACTCTTTGGCAAAGTGTCGGAAATTTGCATTGTTAAACTGGGGTCCGTTGTCTGTGAAGACCTCGCTTGCCACGCCATGTCTGGAGAATATGGCTTTCATACTTCTTATCACAGCTTCTGCAGTGGTGGTGTACAGTCTACAAACCTCTGGATACAGGGAGTAATAGTCTGTGACGACAAGATAGTCCTTCCCTTGACATACGAATAGGTCAGCGCCTACCTTCTGGTAAGGTCTGTCTGGTGCTGGGTGTGGCTTTAGTGGTTCTACCGGATTGCTTGCTCGATATTTCAGGCATATTGTGCAGTTTGACACCTCATTTGTCACATCTTGGTTGATTCGTGGCCAGTACATCACCTCTCGTGCTCTTTTCTTACACTTTTCGATTCCCAGATGTCCTCCATGGATCTTTTTTAGCATCTCTCTTCTCAGACTCTTTGGGATAACTATTTTACTTCCTTTGTAGATGATGTCTTCGACCACTGATAGTTCCGCCCTGCAGTTCCAGTACTCTGCTATATCAGGTGAGCAGTCTTGCTTCATGTTGGGCCATCCATCCAAGATGCTTTTTCTCAGTCGTCTCATTGTTTCATCTTTGTTTGTCTCAGTCTTTATGAGCTCTGTTTTTGCATCTGCTATTGGCAGTGCACTTGTGATCATATCCGCGCAGGCGTTCACTTCTTCATCCATTGTGGTGTTTGCGGGCTCACTTGGGTCAACAGCTCTGGACAACGTGTCTGCTGTATACATCAGCTTACCCGGTGTGTACGCAACATTCAGTGTATAGCGTTGCAGCCTGATCATCATTCTTTGTATTCTAAGCGGACAGCTATTCAGTGGCTTTTGGAACAATGTAATCAAGGGCTTATGGTCAGTCTCTACACTGATTGCTTGTCCTGCCACAAACTGGTGAAATCTTTCACAGGCGTATGTGATGCTGAGCAGCTCCTTTTCTATTTGAGCATATCGCGTCTCCGCGTCTGTCATTGAGCGCGATGCATATGCAATAGGTTGCCAGTAGTCATATTGTTGCAGAAGAACGGCACCGAGCCCACTCTGTGATGCATCTGATGATATCTTGATGGGTCTCGCTGGGTCATAAAACCTCAGAACTGGTTCCTCTGTGAGCAGTTTCTTTAGATCGCTCCATGACTTCTCATGCTCATGATTCCATTCCCATTCTATGTTCTTTTCAGTTAGTCTTCTCAGTGGCGCTATTTTTTCTGAGAGGTTGGATATGAATTTACCCATGTAGTTGATCATTCCATTAAACCTCTGCACGTCCTTTTTGCATTGTGGCCTTGGCATATTCTCAATGGCGGACACCTTTCTGGGATCTGGTCTGATGCCCTCACTGCTAAGGATATCTCCCACGAATGTCAGTTCTGTCACCCCGAGCTGGCATTTCTCTCTATTCAGCTTCAGGTTTGTTTTCCTTGTTGCTTCCAGCACTTTTTTCAGTCTCTCGTCATGCTCAGTTCTCGTGGTTCCCCATACTATGATGTCATCCATTGATGTATCAACTCCCTCCAGGTGCTCATAGATCATATGGATAGTCTTGTGATACACTTCAGGAGCTGAGGCAATGCCAAATGGTAACCTTAGGAATCTGTATCTGCCAAATGGAGTGTTGAACGTGCACAGTCTTGAACTTGCTTCGTCCAGCTTCATCTGCCAAAATCCTGAGGACGCATCTAATGTGCCATGATTTCCTCATGTGTATTTGTACATGAATAAAAGCAACAATTTAACATAATTAAATTTACAGTTCATACTTAATACATTACACCACATGGGCTGCAGCGGTTCAAGAAGGCGGCTCACCGCCACCTTCTCAAGGGCAACTAAGGATGGGCAATAAATCCTGGTCTTGCTAGCGATGCCCATATTCCGAGAATGAATTAAAACAGTGACTACACTTTAAAAGTACTTAATTGGGTGTAAAGCGCTTTGGGACGTCCTGAGGTTGTGAAAGACGCTATATAAATGCATGTTCTTTGTTTCTTTATTACATAAAATTAATGCAAAAAACCCAAATTATTTTGCGTGTAAAAGTGGTGGAAAAACAAATTGAGTGCCCCTGAATGCTGGGCAACTCCAGTTAAAAAGTTCTACCTATTGCCCTATTTATAGAAAGGGTTATGTGTATACCAAAGAAAAAGAAAAATCACTGATCAGTTCCCATCACACCTCTCCCCAAAGCCCCACCCCATTCTTTTCTTGATCTGTCTTGCTTTTACTGACAGTAATGTGCAGCATCCAACATATTAAGATTATATTCTGCCCCCAGAGTAGTTCAAACATTGTCTTAAGAGGTCTAAGCTATTGTACTTCTGCCTCACCAATATGCATTGTTATGGGATTAGGGAGTCCCATGGAGATGATGGCCCGGAGTTTACGGGGCCTATGACAGTGTACACGCGTGCGGGGTCATAACTGCCCCGCATGTTCTGGGATACCGCATTTCAGTTTTACAGATCACCCATATGCGAAGGAAATGGGACATTCGCTGGCGCAGGGTTGCGCTATTTGCCCAACTACTGCCAGCAAATGCCCACGAAACTCTTACGCCTGGTCACGGCAGGTGTTGGGCCTTCTTTTCCTAGCATAGGGGTTTAAATAAATATTAAAATTAATGTTTTAAAATCATTTAAACATTCAGAAACCTTTAAATTAGTTTAGGTTATTTTTGGTCCCTTTAAAAATGTTTAAATTTATTTTTCAAAAAATAAAATTTTAGTTTTAAATGTTTAATTAAATTGCATTTTAATTAATTTTAAACATGATGATTTATTTTTATTTAAGTTGTGTGAAAATGTATTTTTTATGCCATTCCTATTATGCTTATGGGGATTCCGTACATAAATGGTATCCCCATAAGCATAATGGGAATCCCCCTTTTTGATTGGTTGGGCTGCATGCGCCCCTGGGATACATGGGCCTTTATGCGGACGTACGCCTGCAGGCCCAGGACCGCAAGAGTCCAAAGATACAGAGGCATCAGGTAGGTGCGTATATTTCTTGTGGATCGGAGGCATTTGTAGTGTCCGTGTATCAATAATACTCGGAGTGCAGGAGAACAATAAAACAGGTATTTACTGAACAGAGGGGAACTTAAGACTGAAATACAGAAGCCTGCTATGGCTTTATATACAGGGGTGGTCACTGCCGGTACTGCAGTATAGAATCAGTTCTTCTCTTAAAGGCACATACACAACAATTCCTCCCCTTTTAGATAAACAGTACATAACATTCATTTAACAACTAAATAATAACTAATTACAATTACAATTTTCTCTGTACTATATACATCAACTGAAATAATCATTTATAAGTTCAGTCTTTGAGGAGGCTTCCTGATCCTGACTGGATAGCGCCTTTCTCGAGTATCCTATTCTTGCGGCGGAGTTGATTCTGGCTCATTGTCATTGGTTGGTTCGTCAGCTTCCAATACCACTGCTTCTGAGGTAGACGCAATCTGTACTTCGGGTTGATTACCAGGTGCACCTGCTCGTGGTATGGGTTTGGCTTGTTCCTGTGACTCTAGAATCTGGTCAGCATGGCGTCTCACGATGCTCTCTCCAACGTCCACTGTGTACATTAGTGGTCCCTGCTGTGTGCATATCGTTCCTGGCTGCCATTTTTCTGTTTGGTAGTCGCGGGCCAAGACTGGTTGCCCTATCTTGAAGCTCCTGGTTGGCTTCTCATTTATGTGCTGGAATTGCTTATCCTCAACATCTCGTCTTATGTTTGGTTTGAGCAAATCCAGGCGACATCTTAGCCTTCAGTTGAAGAACATTATAGCTGGAGCTTGGTTGGTGACTGCATGTGTCGCATTCCAGTAAGCAAACAAGAAATTATCCACCTTGTGTTGTAGTGGTATGTCGTCATTATGCATTCCCTTTATTGCCTTTTTAAAGGTCTGAACAAACCTCTCAGCCAATCCATTTGTGGCTGGATGATATGGGGCAGATGTGTAATGCTTCACCCCATTATTCCTCAGAAACCTCCGGAAATCCTCTGACACAAACTGTGGCCCATTGTCGGAGCAAATCTGTTCTGGCAAGCCATTCCTGGCGAAGATGGTCCGTAGGACTGCAATAGTTTTCTCCGTGGTGGTGGAGGACATTTTGATGACCTCTGGCCATTTCGAATGGGCGTCCACGGCGATTAGGAACATTGAGTCCATAAATGGACCAGCAAAATCAATGTGTACCCGTTGCCATGGAGATGAGGGCCACTCCCATGGATGTAGCGGGGCCTGTGGTGGAGCGTTTTGGTCCTTCTGGCATCTTGTGCATCTCTTGGTCATATCCTCGATTTTTTTATCGATTCCCAGCCACCACACAAACGCCCTGGTTAGGCTCTTCATTTTTACCCCTCCCAGATGACCCTCATGAAGCTCATTGAGCACTCTATCTCTCAACTTGGGTGGAATTACTACTCGGTATCCACACATCAAGGTCCTCCGGCACACCGACAGCTGTTCTCTCCTTGGCGAGAATGCTGGCAACAGTGAGTCGCCATGTGCTGGCCATCCCTTCACCGTCAAATCATAGACCTGAGAGTGTGTCGGGTCATTTCGGGTTTCCTTCTCTATACTTGAGTTTGTAACAGGTAGACATTCGACTATGGTCGCATGGAATATCTCAACAGGGTCCACTGCAGGTGCTTCCTCTACCGTAGGCAACGGTAGGCGCGACAGCCCATCAGCGTTTCCATGCTGTTTCGTACCCTTGTACTCTATATCGTACTGATGTGCCCCTAGAAAAAGTGACCATCTTTGCAGCCGTTGCGCCGTCATCACCGGAACGCCCTTCTTTGGGTTAAAAATGGAGACTAGGGGCTGATGATCAGTCAGTAGGGTGAATTTCTGCCCGTGCAGATAGTGATTGAACTTCTTCACCCCCCACACCAGGCTGAGGGCCTCCCTGTCAATCTGGGCGTAGTTACGTTCGGCTGAGGTTAATGAGCGCGACGCAAAGGCTATTGGTCTCTCTGAACCATCAAGGAATTTGTGTGACAGCACCGCTCCGATGCCATAGGGAGACGCATCACATGCTAACCGAATCGGTAGTGTTGGATTGTAGTGAGCCAATACTTCTTTTGAAGTGATTAGGCATTTACATTCCTGAAAGGCACGCTTACACTCATCACTCCATTTCCATGTTACTCCAGTTTGCAGCAGGGCGTTCAGTGGGTGCAGAATTGTAGATAAATTCGGCAAGAACTTATGGTAGTAGTTCACCAACCCGAGGAACGACCTCAGTTGCGACACATTTTCCGGTGCTGGAGCCTTGACTACAGCCTCAATCTTGTCCGGCGACTTATGCAACCCTTCCTCATCAATCATGTGGCCATAATACCAGATTTGTCTCCTGAAGAACTCGCATTTGGGGCGGTTGGCTCGTAGCCCATATTCCTGTAATCTCGTGAGCACCTGCTCCAGGTTGGCAAGGTGTTCACTGTCATTTTCGCCCGTAACCAGGATGTCGTCCAAACAACACTGGGTCCCCGGGATCCCTTGCAGGACTTGTTCCATCGCCCTCTGCCAAATAGCCGGGGCTGATGCTACCCCGAATACCAGTCGATTGTACTGGTAAAGGCCTTTGTGAGTGTTTATCGTGAGGTATTTCCTAGATGCTTCTTCCACCTCCATTTGTAGATACGCTTGGGCCAGATCAATCTTTCTAAAGCGTTTCCCTCCAGATAGTGAGGCGAAAATATCTTCTATCCGTGGAAGTGGATATTGTACTGTGTGCAGGACTGGGTTCACAGTTACCTTGAAGTCCCCACAGATGCAAACCTTCTTCGGTTCCCCAGGCGTGCTGCTCAATGATTTCTTCATTACAGGAACGATGGGTGTGGCCCACTCGCTCCAGTCCACCTTGGACAGCACACCCGAACGCTCCAGACTCTCCAGCTCTGCTTCAACGGCTGGGCGGATCGCGTAAGGTACCGGTCTGGCCTTAAAACATTTTGGGTTTGCGTTATCTTCGATTTTTATCGTTGCCGTTATTCCTTTTAGAGTCCCAAGTCCTTGTTGGAACACCTCTTTCGCGTCAGTTAGAATCTTTGACAGTCGTCCAGGTGTGACGTCATCATCCTTTTTATCAGTCACAGTTAGCGCCTGAATGGAATGCCAATCCAATTGTATTTTTCGGATCCATTCACGTCCCAATAATGGTGGTCCTCCATCTGGTAGTATATAGATACAGTTTCTGTGTTTCCTTGCCGTTGTATTCAACTGGCACCCTTATTTTTGCCCCGTGTATGTCTTCAATACAATGGATGTGTCCTTCAAGGGTATGTGTGGGAATAGCCGCTCATAGTCTCATCGATTCATGACAGTTAGGGCTGATCCTGTGTCCAATTCCATCTTTACTGGGGACCCTGCTATCATGAGGGTGACCCAAATGGTTCGGTGATCCTCCTTTGCGATCACGTTGTGTAACTTTAGACAACTTAGTCTCCTGCTCCCGGAGTCCTTATCACTCTCCTGATCTTGCGAACTACTGTCTGTCAATTTCTTTACTTTCTTGTACTTTTCCTTAGTAGTTCTTGTAGTGTTGGTTTTCTTTCCCGACCTGCAGACTCTTGCTATGTGTCCCATTTTCCCACATTGCCTGCATACTTTGTCCTTAAACCAGCAGCCCTTCTGATCATGGGTTGTTCTGCCGCAGCGATAGCACTTTTCTGCTCTATACGCCATTTCGTTAGCGCTGTATTCTTGTGGTTTCTGTTGTATTTCCGCAGCTCTCCGTGCTGCTGCTTCGTAGGATACTGCCACGCTGAAAGCCTGTTCTAGCGTCAGGTCCTTTTCCGAAAGTAGTTGTTTCTGGGTTCCTTCACTCTGGAGCCCGCAGACAAACTTATCCCGTAAGGTGTCTGCCAGTCCTGCTCCGAACTGGCAGTGCTTCGATAACTTGTGCAGTTCCGTAAGATAGTCAGCATTGCTCTTATCTATGTGCTGGTTTCTTTTATGGAACTTGAATCTTTCTGCTATCAGCAGCGGTGTAGGGTTTAGGTGTTCCTGTAAGGTATTAACAATCTCTTCAAAACTTTTCTCCATTGGTTCAGCTGGGGTAATTAAATTCCGCAATAGGCCGTACGTTCTCGCGCCCATCAAATTTAATAATACCGACACCTTCTTTCCATCGGCCACCTCATTTGCCTCGCAGTACACTTCAATTCTTTCCACATACGTGGTCCAGTCTTCTACCTCGTTGTCGAAAGCAGTGATACTGCCACTCTTCGGCATCTTGAGTGATTTAAAATGGCGCCTCCCGCGCTTTTTCTTCTTCCCCAATGGAATAAAATGGCGCCTCCCACGCTTTTCCTTCTTCCCCAATGGAATAAAATGTCGCCTCCCGCGCTTTTCCTTCTTCCCCTTGCTGCCACGCTGCTCCTAGCGTTCTACAGGGTAATGGCGGCGACTCGCGGCTTCAGCGCGTATCACTTTTCCTTCCCCTCGTTCTATCCTCTCCACGCTGCCCAGTTCTTGAGCTCCACCCTCTCTCTCTCTCTTCCTCCCGACGACGCTGCACAGCCCCTTTGCAGAGCCGCTCGATTGAGCCCGAGCCCGCCGCAGTCCGGAAGGGTCAGCGCACTACCTCTACCAGCACGACTTGCTGGAACACCTCGACTGGGAAGCCAGGCCCAGCTCTCCACAGCCTCCCCTGCAACTCTCCGATGGATCCCTGGGCGGTTGCCCGCGGTCGACGCCCGCCGTTCTGACTTTGACCTCCAAGAAGCTTCTCTTCAGGGAAAAGATCCCCGTGAGGTGATGCAGTACCGCAGGTGAGTTCGAACCTGCCCGTCGCCAGTGTAGTGTCCGGGTATCAATAATACTCGGACTGCAGGAGAACAATAAAACAGGTATTTACTGAACAGAGGGTAACTTAAGACTGAAATACAGAAGCCTGCTATGGCTTTATATACAGGGGTGGTCACTGCCGGTACTGCAGTATAGAATCAGTTCTTCTCTTAAAGGTAGATACACAACAGCATTCGCCCGCGGGAAGCCTCCGACCGCAATTTCAGGTCCATTATAAAGGTTTGTATCCTATTAGAACAATGCCGCAGACGGTCTGCAATGTTACATTTTTAGTCTGCTACAGCGTGAACAAATCAATTGATGACCCAATTCCTCCCCATAGCAGACCTATGAACCAGAGTATATCGTTACCTGTCCAACAGCAAGACAAATATTAGAGATACTCAGAGATCGAGCAGAGAACCTTTCCCATTGTACATCAGCTTACTGGAATGTATAGAATCATAGAAAGTTACAGCACGGAAGGAGGCCATTTTGGCCCATCGTGTTCGCGCCGGCCAACAACGAGCTATCCAGCCTAATCCCACTTCCCAGCTCTTGGTCCATAGCCCTGCAGGTTATAGCATCTCAAGTGCACATCCAAGTACTTTTTAAATGTGGCAGTGAGTTCCAGACCCCCACAACCCTCTGCATGAAGAAATTTCCCCTCAAATCCCCTCTAAACCTTCCCCCAATTACTTTAAATCTGTGCCCCCTGGTTTTTGACCCCTCTGCTAAGAGAAATAGGTCCTTTCTATCCACTTTATCTATGCCCCTCATAATTTTATACACCTCAGTAAGGTCTCCCCTCAGCCTCCTCTGTTCCAAGGAAATCAGACCCAGCCTATCCAGACTTTCCTCATAGCTAAGATTCTCTACTCCCAGCAACATCCTTGTAAATCTCCTCTGTACCCTCGCTAGTGCAATCACATCTTTCCTGTAATGTGGTGACCAGAACTGCACGCAGTACTCTAGCTGAGGCCTAACGAGTGTTTTATACAGTTGAAGCATAACCCCCCTGCTCTTGTATTCTATGCCACGGCTAATAAAGGCAAGCATTCCGTATGCCTTCTTAACCACCTTATCTACTTGGCCTGCTACCTTCAGGGATCTGTGGACATGCACTCCAAGGTCCCTTTGTTCCTCTACACTACTCAGTGTCCTACCATTTAATGTGTATTCCCTTTCCTTATTAGCCCTCCCCAAATGCATTACCTCACACTTCTCCTGATTGAATTCCATTTGCCACTGTTCTGCCCACCTGACCAATTTATTGACATCTTCCTGCAGTCTACAGTTTCCTTCTTCATTATCAACCACACAGCCAAGTTTAGTATCATACCACCTATATTCAAGTCAAGATCGTTGATATGTACCACAAAAAGCAAGGGACCTAGTACTGAGCTCTGCGGACCCCCACTGGAAACAGCCTTCCAGTCACAAAAACACCCATCAACCATTACCCTCTGCTTCCTGTCTGCCAGTTTTGAATCCAACTTGACACTTTGCCCTGGATCCCATGGGCTTCATGTGGAACCTTATCAAAAGCCTTGCTAAAGTCCATATACACTGCATCAAACGCACTACCGTCATCTATCCTCCTTGTTACCTCCTCAAAAAATTTAATCAAGTTTGTCAGACATGACCTTCCCTTTACAAATCCAT
Organism: Somniosus microcephalus; assembly: GCF_052327205.1. Taxonomy (NCBI): domain Eukaryota; kingdom Metazoa; phylum Chordata; class Chondrichthyes; order Squaliformes; family Somniosidae; genus Somniosus; species Somniosus microcephalus. The sequence goes on from NC_140997.1 coordinate 188,505,619, forward strand.
GCTGACTGTCCTTGATTAATCCATGTCTTTCTAAATGAAGATTTATCCTGTCCTTCAGAATTCTTTCCAATAATTTTCCCACCACCGAGGTTAGGCTGACTGGCCTAACATTAAATCCTCACGTGTAGCACGTGATCCTCTCATTAAGCCTCACATGTAGCATGCGGTCCTCTCATCTTCAGTCGGCAGATGACTTTACCCTCTCTATCAGACAGAAGCGCAAACTATAAACCAACAGACAAATGTATTTAACACTAATGGGTAAATAAACAGTACTCAGCACGGTGTACTTACATTAGTTACAACCTTTACTATTCTCCACAAAAAATGTGCTGTCAACATAAAAAATGGTTGCTCACTTCTTACATGGCAAAATGCAGCCACAGAGCTAGGGATTTAGCTCAATCTTTCTGCTGGCTTCAGAAGATTGCTGACTGGCACAAAGTCCACCACAAACATATACATTACTTGCCCTTCTTCAAAAGCCAATTCCTCTCAGAAGTTCCAATACTGCGGTGTCTCATGGTTGGCCTGGAAATCCTTCCACCACTTCTGTAAGGACTGATCTTGTTCAGCTTTGGTTATTATCTTGCCTGGTCTTGTGACAACAGAAGCCAGTACAGTATGCACACAGTCTTTTGTCAGTTTCAGGAAGGTAGTTTCAACTCAATGCATCAGTTATATTTGTCTGCCTTTTTTGTATTGTACTGTCAAACTGTATGCTCCATAACTGGTGAAAAAAAATAAAGCCTGCCTCATCAGCATGTCCTTGTTGAACTTGATGTATGCTGATGTGTGATAAAAGGGGGCACCTGTTACCTCAGGGATGCAGCAGTGAACTGATGACCCAACTTCTCTTGTTGGTGCTTTTGTTTTCACTGACAGTGCTCTGTGATTGCATGTCTGGTTCAGGAGCTGACAAAGGTTGGAGATTGTATCCCTGCTCCAAGTAAATCACATGGAGCTCATGTTGGATCGGGAAGTGTTGAGTCCAGTAAATTTGCCTCCTCTGGCCTCAACCCCCCTGCTCCTCTTCCTCTTCCAAGTGTCTGACAGAATGATGCAATACCTACACTGCAGAATTTAATGAAAGACTCTTCCTTTAGGCAATAGCTTCGGCTCTGTTCACCACTGGAACTCTATTGTTCCCACTGGTACTTTAATAATGGATAAACTAACGCAATGTAATATTTAAGTAAATGCGGCGTAAATTTGGACAATCCACATAAATTGCTGCTTAACAAGTAGTTTATAAGCAAAAAAATGCATTAATAGCAGGTGTGTCTTGTTAGAAATGGTTACTCCCAGGAGAAAATGTAGGAGCCTGAACAAAAGTTAACAGCCACTCAGTGAACACCATATCATGAAATGACTGTTACCCATTAACACGCAATTAGCGTATGTGCTAGCTCTAAAACACAGAGCAAATTAAACTCCGAAGTAGGTTTTTCCTCAGTAAGCCACAAAGTCTCATTGCACATTTTCTGAGGTGCTTTGAGGTAAATAGTTTATTTACTTGTGTGACCTACAGCTCAACACTGAGAAATTAACCAAGGGACTGAACGTAACCTGAAGCACTTATTATTTCCATGCGCCTAAATCTTGACACCAGACTCTGAAATTCCTCACTGTTATCCTTAACCTTCCCTGGACCTATCTGTATTCTAAAAAAAGCCTAGCCAGTACAGAGCATTATTTCTTGCAAACTTCTTTTTTTGCCATATATCAGATCTATTTAAAAAAATGACATTAGTATGTTATAATGGGCCGGATTTTCCGACCCCCATGGGTGCATACGCACCTGTAGGGGTCGTGCAAGTGCCGGGTTCAGGCTGAAACCCGGCACTTGCGATCTGTCAAGAAGTCTCTTGACAGATCATCTGCATGCCCAAGAAAAGTGCCTTTGCGGGTGGAGAGTTGCGCTTTCTGCACAACTTCCGCCCGCTGAATGACAGTCAAATTCTTACTGCTTTTACCAGCTTAAGAGTTTTAAAAAACAGAAAAATGAAATTTGATAACTCATTTATAAAATAAAAATACTCTTCAAAAAGGTAAGTTTATTTTTATCCCCGTAAAAACATGTAATTTCTTCAAAAAAATTAAAGTTTTGTTTAAAATATTTAATTAAATGACATTTTAATTAATTTTGAAAATGTAATTTTTAAAAAATTTATTTAATGTGTTGGTGTATTTTTTAGGTGATCCCCATTCATACGTTTGACAGTTCCGTACGTACAGAACTGTCAAAAGTATGAATGGGGAATTCCCTTCTTACATAAGAACATAAGACATAGGAGCAGGAGTAGGCCATTTGGCCCCTCGAGATTGCTCCGCCATTCAATAAGATCATGGCTGATCTGATCTTGGCCTCAACTCCACTTCCCTGCCCGCTCCCCATAACCCTTGACTCTCTTGTCATTCAAAAATCAGTCTACCTCCAACTTAAATATATTCAATGACCCAGCCTACACAGCTCTCTGGGGAAGTGAATTCCAAAGATTCACAACCCTCTGAGAGAAGAAATTCCTCCTCATTTCCAATTTAAAAGGGTTTCCCCTTATTCTGAAATTATGCCCCCTAGTTCTAGATTACCCCACGAGGGGAAACATCCTCTCTGCATCTACTCTGTCAAGTCCCTTTAGAATCTTCTATGTTTCAATAAGATCCCCTCTCATTCTTCTAAACTCCAATGAGTATAGGCCCAGCCTGCTCAACCTTTCTTCATAAGACAATCCCTTGATCTCCGGAATCAACCTCGTGAACCTTCCCTGAACTGCCTCCAATGCAAGTATATCCTTCCTTAAATAAGGAGACCAAAACTGTACGCAGTACTCCAGGTGTGGTCTTGCCAACGCCCTGTACAGTTGTAACAGGACTTCCCTACTTTTATACTCCATTCCTTTTGCAATAAAGGCCAACACTCCATTTGCCTTCCTAATTACTCGCTGTACCTGCATGCTAACTTTTTGTGATTTATGTACAAGGACCCCCAGATCCCTCTGTACCTCAGCATTTTGTAATCTCTCCCCATTTAAATAATAATTTGCTTTTTTATTTTTCCTACCAAAGTGAATAACCTCACATTTTCCCACATTAAACTCCATCTACCAGATTTTTGCCCACTCACTTAGCCTATTTATATCCCTTTGGAGATTCTTTTCATCCTCCACACAATTTGCTTTCCTACCTATCTTTGTATCATCAGCAAATTTGGCTACATTACACTCAGTCCCTTCATCCAAGTCATTAATATAGATTGTAAATGGTTGAGGCCCCAGCACTGATCCCTGTAGCACCCCACTAGTTACAGTTTGCCAACCTGAAAATGACCCATTTATCCCGACTCTCTGTTTTCTGTTAGTTAACCAATCCTCTATCCATGCTAATATACTACCCCCAACCCCATGAGCTCTTATCTTTTTTAGTAACCTTTTATGTGGCACTTTATCGAATGCCTTCTGGAAATCCAAATACACGACATCTACTGGTTCCCCTTTATCCACCCTGCTTGTTACATCCTCAAAGAACTCCAGCAAATTTGTCAAACATGATTTACCTTTCATAAAACCATGCTGACTCTGCTTGACTATATTATGATTTTCTAAATGTCCTGCTATCACTTCCTTAATGATGGACTCCAGCATTTTCCCAATGACAGATGTTAGGCTAACTGGTCTATAGTTTCCTGCTTTCTGTCTCCCTCCTTCCTTAAATAGGGGCGTTACATTTGCAATTTTCCAGTCTACTGGGACCTCTCCAGAATCCAGGGAATTTTGGTAGATTATAACCAATGCATATATTATCTCTGCAGCCACCTCTTTTAAGACCCTAGGATGCAGGCCATCGGGTCCAGGGGACTTGTCCACCTTTAGTCCCATTAGTTTGCCTAGTACTTTCTCTCTAGTTATAGTGATTGTTTTAAGTCCCCCCCCGACTTCAATAGCCCCTTGATTATCCATTATTGGGATCCTTTTAGTGTCTTCTACCGTGAAGACTGATACAAAATATTTGTTCAAAGTCTCTGCCATTTCCCTGTTTCCCATTATTAATTCCCCAGACTCATCCTCTAGGGGACCAACGTTTACTTTAGCTAATCTCTTCCTTTTTATATACCTGCAGAAGCTCTTACTGTCTGTTTTTATATTTCTTGTTAGCTTACTCTCATAAGCTATCTTCTCTCTCTTTATCATTTTTTTAGTCGTTCTTTGCTGGTTTTTAAAAATGTCCCAATCCTCTGGCCTTTCACTATTCTTTGCAACATTGCATGCTTTTGTTTTCAATTTGATACCATCATTTACTTCCTTAGTTAGCCACGAATGGTTCATCCTTCTCTTAGAGTCTTTCTTTCTCACTGGAATATATCTTTGCTGAGAGTTATGAAATATCTCCTTAAATGTTTGCCACTGATTTTCTACAGTCTTACCCTGTAATATATTTTCCCAGTCCATTTTAACCAAGTCTGCCTTCATACCTTTGTAATTACCTTTATTTAAGCTCAGGACACTAGTTTGAGACCTAACTTTCTCACCCTCAAACTGAATTTGAAATTCTACCATGCTATGATCACTCTTCCCAAGAGGATCCTTCACTTCGAGATCATTAATTAATCCAGCTTCGTTACACATTACCAGACCTGAAATAGTTTTCTCCCCAGTTGGTTCCACAACAGATTGTTCCAAGAAACCATCCCGTATACACTCTAAGATCTCATCCTCAAGTCTACCTTTGCCAATTTGCTTTGTCCAATCAATATGAAGATTAAAATCTCCCATGATTATAGCCATACTTTTCTTACAAGCCTCTATTATTTCTTGATTTATTCTCTGTCCTACAGTGTGGCTACTGTTTGGGGGCCTGTAGACCACTCCCACCAGTGACTTTTTACCCTTATTATTTCTTATCTCCACTCAAACTGATTCTACATCTTGATCTTCTAGGCCAATATCATTTCTCATTACTGCACTGATCTCATCCCTTATTAACAGAGCTACACCACCTCCTTTTCCTTTCTGCCTATCCTTACGAAATGGCTAATACCCCATAATATTTATTTCCCAGCCTTGGTCACCTTGCAACTACATCTCTGTAATGGCTATCAGATCATACCCATTTATTTCTATTTGTGCTGTCAACACATCTATCTTGTTACGAATGCTGCGTACGTTCAGATAAAGAGCTTTTAATTTTGTCTTTTTACCATTTTTCCCTACTCTGAGCCCTCTTTCTGATGCACTCTTATGTGTATATGGTCTGTCCCTTCTGTCACACTCTGGTTATCATTACCCCATCGCTACCCTGCACTTTTGCCTTCTCATTTTTCTTTGGCTTTTTAAATTTCCGCTCAGCGTATCCCTCCCCCCCACTATTCAGTTTAAAGCTCTACCTACAGCCCTAGTTATTCGATTCACCAAGACACTGGTCCCAGCCTGGTTCAAATGAAGCCCGTCCCGACGGAACAGCTCCCTCTTATCCCAGTACTGGTGCCAGTGACCTAGGAATCAAAACCCATTTCTCCCACACCAATCTTTGAGCCACTCGTTCATCTCTCTGATCTTATTTACCCTATGCTAATTTGCACGTGGCTCAAGTAGTAATCCGGAGATTATTACCTTTGTGGTTCTGCTTTTTAATTTAGCTCCTAGCTGCTCATATTCCCTCAGCAGAACCTCTTTCTTTGTCCTACCTATGTCGTTGGTACCTACATGGACCACGACAACTGGATCTTTTCCCTCCCACTCTAAGTTCCTCTCCAGCCAGAGAAGATGTCCTTTATCTTGGCACTGGGCAGGCAACACAGCCTTCGGGACTCACGCTCTTAGTTGCAGAGAACAGTGTCTATCCCCCTAACTATACTGTCCCCTACCACATTTCTTTTTGCTTCCCCCACTTGATTGGTTCCCTGTACCACGGTGCTGTGGTCAGTTTGCTCATCCTCCCTGCAGTCCCTGCTCTCGTCCACACAGGGAGTAAGAACCTCGTAACTGTTGGATAAGAGCAAGGGCTGAGGCTCCTCCACCACCACCTCCTGGTTCCCCATACCTGCCTCGCTCGTAGTCACACCCACCTGTCCCTGACCACGGACCAAATTATAATTAATTAATCTAAGTGGTGTGACTGCCTCCTGGAACACAGCGTCCAGGTAACTCTCCCCCTCCCTGGTGTGTTGCAGTGTTTGAAGCTCAGACTGCAGCTCATCAACATGGTGCCGAAGTTCCTCGAGCAACCAACACTTATTGCAAATGTGGTCGCCGTGGAGCTCAATGGTGTCCACCAGTTCCCACATGTTGCAGCAGTAACACATCGCCTGCCCTGCCATCTCTAATGTATTTAATTAATTAAGTGTTTAAGTTTTGATTGGTTGGGCCAGCCCACGTGATCCCAGGAGCGCCTACGAACCGCTTGCGCCCCTGGGATACGCGGGGCTCTGCCTGCGCAGACCTGGAGTGACCTAGGAGCGCAAGCCGCCATTCTTCCCGGGCCACCAGGTAATTTCATAGACATTTTGCAGGTCGGAGGTGTCCGCCTGCGGAAAGCCTCCGATCGCAAATGTTGGCCCAATAATTAACATTTAAGGATACAATTACAATTCTTGGCTTAGCTTTGAAATTGAGTCCATCATTAAGGTAGCAAAGAAAAATAAATTGTTCTGTTAACGATCAGTACAACTGGTAAAATAAACATTTTTCACACATAAGGGGCCTTTTACAAAATAAGTACTGATAACGTTTTAAAATCATAGTAATACTAACAAGGGATTATACAACTGCTTCAGCATTAAACAAAAAGCAAAAAAATCACAGATGCTGGAAATCTGAAACAAAAACAGAAAATACTGGGAAAATACAGTAGGTCAAGCAGCATCCGGGGAGAGAGCAGGTGATTTAGCTTCTCAGGTGTAGACTCGTAATCAGAACTGGAGGAAATTACAGATGAGCAGCATTTAAAAATGAATATAACAAAGAGAAAGGGGATGGAAAAAAGTGATTTCTTTCACCCCTCCATCTTCCCTTTGTTCTGTTCCTTTTTAAATGCTGAAGATCGCAGCGGGGCCAGAGAGACCGCGGCGGGGGCAGGGCGACCGCGGCGGGGGCAGGGCGACCGCGGCGGGGGCAGGGAGACCGCGGCGGGGGCAGGGAGACCGCGGCGGGGGCAGGGAGACCGCGGCAGGTTTGCTTGAGGGGCCGGGGGGAGAAGCACTCCTGCTCCTCCTGGCCCACAAGCAGCATCACCTGACTTTTGAACTGTATGCAACAATTTTCCATTTTTATATATCTGCACATCTTCCTCATCTTCTGCAAGTAGATATATACATATTTAGGATCAAGGATTCCATTTTCTCGTTATTTTCCACCCACCAACTGTTGTGGATCTTTCCACTTGGTCTGACCGCACCCACCTCAGCCATACCAGCCTACTTGATGAGTTTTAAGACATAAATACTTAACCCACTATCCTATTGAACTGCTCAGCACTAAGCTAAAATACCTTAAGCACTATATAGCTCTTGTCTTCAGCCTTAAGCGACATTGCCTTGGCAAAATGAGCTCTGTTTTATTAAGATAAAAATGCATTTTAATTGATCACGTTAATGGATTGGGGTTGACATATACTGCAAAACAAATTCTAATTGGCTAAATACCCAAGCAGACAATGGGCCAGAAATTCCAGGCCAGAAGCGTGAGTACGGTCGGCTTACTCACGCTCCTGGCCGTTGGAAATGCCGGCGTTCAGCATGAACAGCGCATGCGGGGAACGCCGGCATTTCCAGACCTCGAGCGCGTGCGACTGCACAGGCAGCGCTTGCGCAGTGAACTTCGTGGATTTCATTCATGAAATCCGTGAGGTTAAGTCCTTAGAAGTTACACTTGAAAAAAGCAAGTGTAAAGTTGTTCATTGGCTGCGGAGGAAGATATATTTTATCGTGGAGCTTTTGAAATGCAATATTTTTGTTTGGGAAAGGGAGGGAAGTTATTTTAAGAAATTTTAAGTAAGTTTAAAAGTTTAATTTTTTTTTTTTTTAAAAAGGGTTTTCAGAACGGTAGGTGGAAGGAGCAATTGTGGCTGTGTGAATGGAATGTGAGAATGAGTTATGTATGTATGTCCACATATATTCCTTTACGTATATGTATGTATGTTTTATATTCCTTTACTAATGTGTATGAATGTATGTTTTTAATTATGATTTTCCAATAAGTTACTTTCTCTGAAAGTCATAATTAAATAATACATTCATACACATAAGTAAAGGAATATATACATAACACGCAAAGGAATATATACAGACATACATACTTTCAGAAGCTCCACGATAAGAAATATCTTCCTCCGCAGCCTCTGTAGCAACTGTACCCATGCTTTTTTCATGTGTAAGTTGTAATGACTTGACCTCACTGAAAGCATTAATGAAAGCGGCGAATTATACTGCGCACGCGCTGCCTGTGCAGTCACACGCGTTCTGCCTCTGAACCCCTTCGTTCAGAGGACAGGAAATGCCGGTTTTCCCCACATGCACTGTGCATGCTGAAAACCGGCATTTCATCCGGCCAGATGCGTAAGTACCCCGACCGTACTAGCGCATTTGGAAGGGAATTATTGGGCCAACATTTTACATGTCAATAAAATAAAAAATTTAACAATTGCACGACTTGCCCCCTCGCATCTGCGACTGAGGGTCCAAGGAGGTGCATTGCGCAAGAGGTCATCATCGGACGTATCCTCACACTGTTCCCTTTGGGGAACTGTATGAAGTGGTGGAAGGATTTATGGCCGTGATTAACGCTCATTCCGTGACCGTAACCATCTTTGAACCAGCCATTAGGGTGGTTAGTCCTATGGCGGGAGGGTTTTACGGGCTCCCACAACCCATCTGAGGGGGGGGGGGGGCCACCAACACCCACGGACGCAAGTATCCCGCTGGATGTCCACCCAGAATTTAAAGTTGGAGCTCCGACTCCACTTGCCGGGACTGTCTGGAGTGGGGTTCAAAACCCTACTCCTTCTGGCCCAGCGGCGGGGATGCTTACTGCTACGCAAAAGGCCCACTCCGCACAAAAGGTGACACCCATACGTTTCCTGCGCCTTTTCCCTCCCCGTGACTGGAGCCCTATGCTGCCATTTCACGTTGCTAATCGGATTGGGCCTTTGTCATAGCGGTAGGATCCCCGCCGCTGGGCCAGATCAGGGTAGGGTTTCGAACCCCGCTCCAGACAGTCCCGGCAAGTGGAGTCGGAGCTCTGGCTCTAAATTCTGGGTTGACATCCAGTGGGATATTTGCGTCCGTGGGTGTGGGTGGCCCCCCCTCCTTGTATAGCTTGTGGGAGCCCGTAAAACCCTCCCGCCATAGGACTAACCGCCCTAATGGCTGGTTCAAAGATGGTTACGGTCACGGAATGAGCGTTAATCATGGCCATAAATCCTTCCACCACTTCATACAGTTCCCCAAAGGGAACAGTGTGAAGACACGTATGACGACGACATTGCTAAATAAATAAATGGAATTAAAAAAATTCTTTTAGGGCTTTTAAAAGTCTTTAAATTGCTTTAATTCTCTTTAAAACTACTTCAGATTACTCAAAATAATGTAAACATTTTAAAAAGTTTATAAAAGTTACCAAAATCTTCAAAAAACTTCCAAAAACCTATTTAAACTGCTGCTTTGCATGTAAAAAAGCAAAGCAGCTTGACAGAAACATTGGGGGCGTGTCCAGTGAAACTGAGACCTCAAGGGGCGTGTCTCACTTACACTGCACGCTCCTGGCTCCGCGCTGGCTGCACTCCTGGGCGGTGTGACGTCATACGCTGCCCGGGATTCTTCTTTCAGTTTCTGCAAGTGCAGGCGTCCCTGGAGCTGATCGGCAGGAGTGCGGGGTAAGTGCAAATACGGGGCTTGCACGCGCTGCAAGCCCCGTTCTGGAATTTCTGGCCCACTAAGGCATCGCGAAAGTTTTATCCATTCCATGTTAATGTATTGGACTTTATAAATGCAAAATGTGAAATATTGTGATATCTTACAGTTCTTCAAGTGTGCTTAGATTTTTATTGCCTTTCAGAACCTCAACAATTATCTCTCACAGTAACAGAGTTATTCTAGAAAAGTTTTTATTTAAGGTTGTATTTTTTGTCAATTTCTGCAGTTGGAAACAAAATTGTGCCACAGCACCAGAAGGACTCAGAAATGTTACAGCAGACTTAAAACTTAATTTATGATGATTTATCATCACAAAACAGATGGCACTGTAATTAATCAATTTTTCATAAGAAAAATAGTAAACGTTAATGAAAGGATACTTTATGGTGAATGTAATTACAATTATAGACTTAACGTATGTACAAAATATTTCAAGTTTAACAATGGTAATAAAATGATGAAATGTGCACATTTAGATTTTCTTGCACACTGGGAATGGGTAAATATCCCAACTGGTGAAGGACATAATTGCAACCAATCTCTTTTTTCTATAAAAGGAACTCTTAAGTAGCTTACTCACCATGATGCACGACTCGCTTCAGCCCCCTGATAATAGGAACCAGTGCTAGGTTGTCCTGGAGGGTGACCTATGTGTAAAGGATATGCATTCTGTTAAATCCTTCCTCGTAACAGATAAAATGATCTTCAAGTTTAATCTTTAAAGAAAAGATGCTATCTGGCCACCAGCTCTGCTTTCAAAGTTATCCATGGAGATTACACCTAAATACAGAAGATTAAAAGTATAAGGAACTGACACTAAACAAATCTTACAAAAAAGAATTACATTCTGGAGGACCAACTACTATTCTGGGAGATAGGTGACGTTCTATCTGACCTCATTAAAACTCAAGATAATAGAACCTTAAAACACGTGCAGCAGGATCGCTCCACGATATTTATTATTTTGTTAAAAGGGATTGTTACTGTGTTTCTCAATATCCATTCATCTCAGAAAAACCACAACAATCTATAGTACATAGACAGTGCTTGAAAATTTAGGTACAATTTTCTGTACGTGGTTTTGTAACTCAGATGTCATAAGCAATACGGCATCATCAAAAACCTTCCAAAAACATTTACACTCAGAACTTTTCTTTAACCCAAAAATTTGCAAATCTTTGCCAGTTCTGTTGCTGACCAATGAAAGTCTTCAAACTGGTTTACTTATTGTGGTGAACTATAACTCTCAAAACTCATGCTTTTAACTTGTATTTCTCTCATTTGGTTCAGTTGGTAAAGGCAGGAAGGATACAGGATTGAGCAGTGGCCTGCACTGGACCAACCTTAGCACTCTTGGCTGCAGGGGGAAGAAAACTATTGAGGGTTCCCACTCCTGCTGGAAACTGTAATTTTCTTTGGAGTTTATATCCAATCTTCATATTATCAGTTGTTTATTTAATAGTAAAATCACTACACCTAGAAAACATAAACTCATGTCTTTAATGCACCTCCTATTACGAATGCAGTTAAATAACACTCAGAAAAGGTTGAGTATGCAATGATTCAGAGGGGTCAGGCTGCAGAAAGGCAGAGTTGTGGAGGGGAGTGTGAAGTTGGGTATAGAAGACCTGGAAGATTCAATGGAGAGCATGAAGGAGAACCACAGAGAGAATGTGAATAAGGTGAAAGACAAAGACAGTGCTGTTGCATTGGCTGACTTGTGTCGTAGTTACTAGTTATTATCAACTACACTTTATTCCTTCTATCGATATTTCTTCACACACATACAACAGCCCCTGTCTCCACCCCTACTTCAGCCTATGTTATGCTGATACTTGTGGGTGCCACCACCAGACTCGACTAGTCCAAGGGACAGAGACTTGAACGGATATGGCGGACAACTGGTTTAACCATTCACCGTCAGATCTGGTTGAACCACATAAAGCATTATCAGGTCCAGCTCTCGTCTGCCAAAATTGCTCACTGTTCCAGAATCATTCTGGAACACAAAGATAAACCCTGGCTTCTATTCTCCACTGCTAACCGTCTTCTTAAACCCCTCTCCCCTGTCTCCTCCACCCTCACCTCCTACAAGTGTGAGGAGCTCATGGACTACTTTGTCTCTAAGACTGAGACCACCTGTTCAGTTGCCTCTGCCACTTCCCTCCCTTCCCCTAGCCCACCGGGCCAAACTTCCTCTAAGGCTCCCCCCTGCCCTACCCCTGAACTCACATCTTTCTCCAGTTTCTTTCCGATCTCCCCTCATGACCTCTCTGTGCTCATCTTGTCCATGAGACCCACTTCCTGCTCCCACCAAACTGCTGACCACCCAACTTCCTTTGCCGGCTCCCATGTTAGCTGGCATTGTTAACGGTTCTCTCCCCTCAGGCACTGTTCCCCTTTCCCTCAAATCTGCCGTCATCACCTCTCTCCACAAAAAAACAACCCTTGACCCCTCAATCCTTGCAAACTACCGCCTTATCTCCAACCTCCCTTTCCTCTCCAAAGTCCTTGAACATATTGTCGCCTCCCAAATCCGTGCCTATTTTTCCCGCAACTCCATGTTTGAATCCCTCCAATCCGGTTTCCGCCTCTGCCGCAGTATTGAAACAGCTCTCCTCAAAGTCACAAATGACATCCTTTGTGACTGTGACAAAAGGAAACTATCCCTCCTCGTCCTTCTTGACTTGTCTGCAGCCTTTGACACGGTTGACCACTCCATCCTTCTCCAACGCTTCTCCACCGTCGTCCAGCTGGCTGGGACTGCACTTGCCTCGTTCCATTCTTATCATAGAAACATAGAAAATAGGAACAGGAGTAGGCCATTCGGCCCTTCGAGCCTGCTCCGCCATTCAACGAGATCATGGCTGATCATCCAAACCCTAGCACCCGGTCCCTACACCGACAGCCATCCCATCCAAGCCCTATCCCCGTAACCCCATAACCCCACATATTTAATCCCCCCTAACACTAAGGGCCAATTTTTATCATGGCCAATCAACCTAACCCGCACATCTTTGGACTGTGGGAGGAAACCGGAGCACCCGGAGGAAACCCACGCAAACACGGGGAGAATGTGCAAACTCCACACAGACAGTCACCCGAGGCCGGATTTGAACCCGGGTCCCTGGCGCTGTGAGGCAACAGTGCTAACCACTATGCCACCGTATCTATCTAATCGTAGCCAGAGAATCACCTGCAACGGCTTCTCTTCCCGCTCCCGTATCATTACCTCTGGTGTCCCCCAAGGATCTATCCTTGGCCCCCTCCTATTTCTCATCTACATGCTGCCCCTTGGCGACATCATCAAAAAACACAGCGCCAGTTTCCACATGAACACTGAAGACACCCAGCTCTAACTCACCACCACTTCTCTCGACCCCTCCATGACCTCTAACTAGTCAGACTGCTTATCCGTCATTCAGTTCTGGATGAGCAGAAATTTTCTCCAATTAAATATTGGGACGACCGAAGCCATTGTTTTCGGTCCCCGCCACAAACTCCATTCCCTAGCCACTGACTCCATCCCTCTCCCTAACACCTGTCTGAGGCTGAACCACACTGTTCGCAACCTTGGTGTCATATTTGACCCTGAAATGAGCTTCCGACCACATATCTGTGGCATAACGAAGACTGCCTACTTCCACCTCAGTAACATCGCCTGTCTCCGCCCTTGCCTCAGCTCATCTGCTGCTGAAACACTCATCCATGCCTTTGTTACCTCTAGACTTAACTATTCCAACGCACTCCAGGCTGGCCTCCCACATTCTACCCTACGTAAACCTGAGGTCATCCAAAACTTGGCTGCCCATGTCTTAACTCGCACCAAGTCCCGTTCACCCATCACCACGGTTCCCTCTAAGTGCGCGCCTGCGCAGCCACGCACACGTTCCAGAGGTCCCGCGCACTTCAAATGAAATGCAGCGCAGAGAACTGGACAGTAGCTGGTGCGGGGGAGGGTCCCAATACACAATGGTCCCGAGAATCCAGAGGTAATCGTTTGTGAGTCACGTGACCTCAGAGCAGATCCCAATTGCAGCTCTTGAAGTGTTGAAGGGTTAATGGGTTGCTGTGTAACGCCAGGAAGAGTTTGGTTTTCTCCCTTGAACTTCGACCTTTCAGCGGGGCAGTGGGAGAATCCCCCGCGCTCTGATTCTTCGCCTTTCACACTTGAGCGCCGGCTCGCGGGATACCTGGGCCGCACATGCGCAGTATCCAGGTGGGCCACGCTTTCATCGGCTCCGTGCAGAGGTCAGGGGATCTGTTGGTGGCCGGTGGGGTGGGGGGCGGGGGGGGGGTGGCGGGGAGATTGAGGATCGAAAGGGAAGAGAGGGAATCGGAGGGGGGAGAGAGAGCGAGACTGGGAGGGGGAGAGAGAGAGAGACTGGGAGGGAGCAGAGAGAGAGACTGGGAGGGGGGAGAGAGGGAGAGACTGGGAGGGGGGAGAGAGGGAGAGACTGGGAGGGGGAGAGAGGGAGAGACTGGGAGGGGGGAGAGAGGGAGAAACTGGGAGGGGGGAGAGAGGGAGAGACTGGGAGGGGGGGAGAGAGGGAGAGACTGGGAGGGGGAGAGGGGGAGAGACTGGAGGAGAGAGAGAGAGACTGGGAGGGGGAGAGAGAGAGAGACTGTGAGGGGGAAGAGAGAAAGGGACTGGGGGAGAGAGAGAGACTGGGAGGGGAGAGAGAGACTGGGAGGGGGAGAGAGACTGAGAGGGGGAGCGAGAGAGACTGGAGGAGAGAGAGAGAGAGACTGGGGGGGAGAGAGAGAGACTGGGAGGGGGAGAGAGACTGGGGGGGGGGGGAGAGAGAGAGACTGGGGGGGCAGAGAGAGACTGGGAGGGGGAGAGAGACTGGGAGGGGGCAGAGAGAGAGAGACTGGGAGGGGGCAGAGAGAGAGACTGGGGGGAGAGAGAGAGAGAGACTGGGGGGAGAGAGAGAGAGACTGGGATGAGAGAAAGTGTTACATAGTTATGTTGGGACTACATTGTACAAATGTACTCACACTCAAATCAAGTGTAGCAGCAATACGATGCTGGGAAAGTAGCGCACAGGCGCCGCACAGGGCACTTGGAAATATCACCCCGCACCATGCGGCAGGCAGCCATTACAACTCAAATAAAACAGTAGTTTATAATTACAAACTACCGAGTCCAGAGGCGTCTTTACAAAGCACTACGAGCGCTAGAAGACATAACAGAGAGACTGGGGGGAAGAGAGAGAGACAGGGGGAGAGAGAGAGAGAGACTGGGGGAGAGAGAGAGAGACTCTGGAGGAGAGAGAGAGACTGGGGAGAGAGAGAGACACAGAGAGAGAGACACAGAGAGAGCGATATGGAGAGAGACTGGTGAGAGAGAGAGAAAAACGGGAGGGGTAGAGTGAGAGGCTGGCGGGGGGAAGAGAGTGAGACTGACAGGGAGAGAGACTGGGGAAGAAAAAGACTGGGGGAGAGAGAGAGACTGGAGGGAGAGAGAGAGAGACGGGGAGAGGGAGAGAGAGAGACTTGGGAGAGAGAGAGAGACTGCGGAGAGAGAGAGAAAGAGACTGGGGAGAGAGAGAGAGAGACTGGGGAGGGAGAGAGAGCGATGGGGCGAGAGAGACTGGGGAGAGGGAGAGAGACTGGGGAGTGAGCGAGAGAGATGGGGAGAGAGAGACTGGGGAGCGAGAGAGAGAGAGACTGGAGAGAGAGAGAGAGGCTGGAGAGAGAGAGAGAGAGAGACTGGGGAAGGGGGGAGAGAGAGAGAGAGAGAGAGACAGGGAGAGAGAGACACTGGGGAGAGAGAGAGACTGGGGAGAGGGAGAGAGAGAGACGGGGAGAGAGAGCGAGAGAGACTGGGGAGAGAGAGAGAGACTGGGGAGAGGGAGGGAGAGAGACTGGGGAGAGGGAGAGAGTGAGACGGGGGAGAGAAAGGGGACGGAGGGAGAGAGGGGGAGAGAGAGAGGGAGACGGAGGGAGAGAGCAAGAGCGAGAGAGACAGGGAGAGAGAGAGAGGGAGAGAGAGAGGAGTGAGGGTCCAGACGCGAGTAGCCCATCCCTGGAGACAGAGTGGTGGCCGCACTTTGGAACAACACAGGTGGAGATGCAGCACATGTACAATGGCCGCTGGAAGGAGGCTAAAGCAAACAAGTTTTAGGCCTCCGGTGAAACAAAATGAGAATTTAAAATTTTTTTTGGAAAATTGTTTAAAGCCGGAAGAAATTACGGGAAAGTGATGCTGAATGTCCCGCAGTAAGTTCCAGTTAAATTTTGCCAGGTATTGTCCCCTTTTTGAAAGAGTTTATCAGGATTA
The DNA here is from genome assembly GCF_052327205.1 of Somniosus microcephalus. Classification (NCBI taxonomy): domain Eukaryota; kingdom Metazoa; phylum Chordata; class Chondrichthyes; order Squaliformes; family Somniosidae; genus Somniosus; species Somniosus microcephalus. The sequence continues at coordinate 188,521,812 of NC_140997.1, forward strand.
TTTAAATCATTGTTATGAGAGAGGGGAAAAAGTTTGTGCCCCTGTTTGTACCTCAGAGTCTGTGAGAGGTGGAGGGAATGGCAGCAGAAAAAGAGGAAACCACTTCTCCAAAACTGTTCCCAACTCATTGCCAAGGCTGGGGATAGATAACCTCACTGCCTTCTTAAGAAGTTTAGCAACTTCATTCAGTTTCTTATTTGAGCTCCGTTTGGAATTAGAGTTTTGACGTGCCTCAATAACTTCAAGACTCGAAGTTAGCAGAATAAAACAAGGCTTTTATTAGCAAAGAAAAGATGCCGGTGGCTGCACCTAGCTTCACCTGGCGTGCTGCTGTTCTACTGCAGGACAAGCCTGGACTTGTCTTAAGTAGGGCCAGGTATGGGCGGAGCCGACACACAAAGGGGGCGGTGCCCTACACACAATACAAGGTACAAACACCGGAGCAGGCAATACAATATATACAGTTAACTACAGAGTCTGATGAATGACATATTTCATCACAAGTTTATTTTATAATTTTTTGTTGTATGTTTAACAACAGCGTTGAAGAGGGAAAGAGATACTTGGAGCAATTCTGTCAAAGCTGCAACGAAACTTGAAAGAATTTAAAGATTTTTAATGAACTATTCACAAAAAATGAGTGTTAAACACTTTTTTCCCCCTAAGTTTCGAATATGATTTTGGAAGAAACAGAAACAAAAATCAATTTTCCTCTCATCTAAACAAGTTTCAACTAGGCTTTGAAGTCCAAATGCTTTTAAAGAGGTTCTGAAATGCTTAATTAAGCATTTTAAAATTGAAATTTCTCAGTATTTGATTTTGAATGATCAACAGAAGTGAGTAACTTTGCACAAACATGCAACTATGCTGTTGAGGAGGGGGAGGGCGGGGAGGATTTGTAGGAGTTACATATTACTTTTTATTGACTTAAAAAAAAGATAATTAAGGGATGGGCACTAAATGCAGGCCTAGCCAGCCAGCGACGCCCACGTCCCATCAATGAATAAAAAAGAGAACCAAAAAAAGGGAAAAACACAAGCCATTTTATTTTGTCTGTCGTTCTATAGTCCTAACAAGTCCCAGGAATAATGTAAATATAGATTTCCTCTTAAATGTTTACTGGAGTGTTAATAGAAACATGAGTTGTGTAATGATGTATAAAAATTGCAGGAAGCTACTTTAGAGGGTAAGGAAAGAGGCATACATTAAGTACATAGACAGCAGGGGAGTGAATGATAAGGGAGAATATGAAGAGATTAGGAGAGAAGTCAAAAAAACTATTAGGAAGGCAAAAAGGAACTATAAAATTAAATTATCAAGGAACATAAAACAAAATAGTAAAATATTTTACAGGCACATCAATAAAAAAAAGGAAGGTTGGGATGGGAATAGGGCCATTGAGGGGTAGACAGGATAATATACCACAGTTAACGATAGAGAGATAGCAGAAATATTAAATCATTATTTTGCTTCAGTATTTACCAGGGAGATAGAACAGGTGGACATGACATTAGATGATGAGATTAGTAATGAAATAAGTGCATTTAAAATAAAAAAGAGGGGATATATTAAATAAACTAATCAAACTCAAAGAGGATAAAACCCCTGGCCCAGATGGATTGCATCCATGCATTTTAAAAGAATCTAGGGAAGAGATAGCGATGGCAGTACTACACATATTTAATAATTTGTTAGAAAAAGGTGTAGTGCCAGAGGACTGGCGGATAGCTAATGTAATACCTATATTTAAGAAGGGGGGATAGAACATATCCAGGGAATTATAGACCAGTCGGCTTAATATTGGTGGTAGGAAAAATAATGGAATCCCTACTACAGGAGAAAATAGGAGAACATCTAGAAACCAATAACATAGTAAGGAATAGTCAGCATGGATTTCAAAAGGGAAAGTCTTGCTTGACCAACCTCATTGAATTTTTTGAAGGGGTAACAGAGAGAGTAGAGAAGGGTAATGCAGTAGATGTAATTTATCTAGATTTTCAAAAGGCCTTTGATAAGGTACCACATAATAGACTATTGAATAAGGTCAGGGAATGCGGATTCAGGGGCAAGTAGCAGAATGGATAGCTGGCTGGCTTCAAGACAGAAAGCAACGAGTAGGGGTCAAAGGTAGCTATTCACAGTGGCAGAAGGTGGGTAGTGGTGTTCCACAAGGATCAGTGCTGGGACCACTGCTGTTCATAATTTATATTAATGATTTAGACCTTGGAATCAAAAACACAATTTCTAAATTTGCGGATGACACCAAGTTGGGGGGGGGGGGGATAGTCAATACTGAGGAAGACAGCAACAAATTACAGGAGGACATTAATATATTTGCAGGATGGGCATAGAATTGGCAAATCAAGTTCAACACAGATAAATGTGAGGTATTGCATTTTGGTAGGAAGAATAAGGAGGTCACTTATTACTTGGAGGGTGCGAGTCTAGGTGGGGTAGAGGAACAGAGGGATCTCGGAGTACAAATACACAAATCACTAAAAGTTGCGACATAAGGCCATAAAAAAGCAAACCAAGCACTAGGGTTTATTTCTAGAGGTATAGAATTGAAAAGTAGGGAAGTTATGCTAAACCTGTATCGAACCTTGATTAGACCATACATAAGAGTACTGCATACAGTTCTGGTCGCCATATTATAAAAAGGAGATAGAGGCACTGGAGAGTGTGCAGAGAATATTTACAAGGATGATACCAGAAATGCGAGGGTATACATATCAGGAAAGGATGAACAGGCTGGGTCTCTTTCCTCTTGGAAAAAAGGAAGGCTGAGGGGTGACCTAATAGAGGTCTTTAAAATTATGAAAGGTTTTGATAGAGTGGATACAGAGAGAGTGTTTCCAGTTGTGGGGAAGAGCATAACTAGAGACCATCAATGTAAGATAGTCACCAATAAATCCAGTAGGGAATTCAGAAGAAACTTCTTTACCCAAAGAGTGGTGAGAATGTGGATCTCACTACCACAGGGAGTGGTTGAAGTGAAAAGTATAGATGCATTTGAGGGGAGGCTAGACAAGCAGATGAGGGAAAATGGAATCGAGGGTTATGTTGATAGATTTAGAGGAGGAAAGACAGGAGGAGGCTCGAGTGGAGCATAAACACCGGCAGGGACTGGTTGGGCTGAATGGCCTATTTCTGTGCCGTATATCCTATGTAATCCTATGTAGAAGAAACTAATATTTATTGAGAATGACACAGAAAATACTTAAATTAAACTGATAATGTACAATTTTGATTTGGTATATATGTTTGAAATAGGAGACTAAAAATTGAGAGTACAATGAAGTTTGTTTCCCGCTAGTTAATTGCAAAGTACTTAAAATAATTCAACACTTTGTGATAAGAGCAGGGATTAATATTGTGGAGAATGTTTGAGAGAAAATCATTAGAAGCGAAATTCGTAAATTAACATCTTTACGTCAACATATTAGTAAACATTTCCAAGTCAGTCTGATTGGTTCTCCTGTCCAGGAAGAAAGATGAATGTTTATTTCTGTTAAATCATAGCTTTTCTTGCTGTTTGTTTTTAATTCGGTGACGCAAATTGTGTGTGTTTTTCTGCACTTGTGAATAAGTGCTGCATTTCGGACATGTTACATGGGATGTGTTGGTTCAAGAAGACCACGTTTATTAATGGAAGTGATTGAATTTGAAAATACGGATACCCGTTCTTGTTCAATTGTTCAATTGTTCAATTCTTTTTAATACTGTGAACTAAAGAACTACAGCACTTTATATTTGTTGGTTGTCTGGTTACATTGTGATTAATACTCTAATTACAGGTAGACTACCCTTTATCCGGACTTCCGAAAACCAAAACCCTCTAAAAACCGAAGGTTTTTTCGGTCAGCGTAAGTCGTGCGCACGACATGACCAGAGTGGCGCACGACTTACAGGCCTAGCCGGATAAGGGATAGTGTAGCATTTTTCCGCACTTCTGAAAACCGAAATCTTTATCCGCACATCCGAAACCAGAAAACCTCTGAAAGCCGAAAGTGGAGCAAAGCATGACTTCTGAAAACCGAAATGCGCACGACCACGACCCCCGCCGACCCCCACCCCCGACCCCCCGGCCGAACCCGACCCCCGACCCCCACCGACCCCCGACCCCCCTGCCGTACCCCACCCCCGCCGAACCCCACCCAATTTCGGATAAGAGATAGTGTACCATCCTTTATCCACACATCCGAAACCAGAAAACCTCTGAAAGCCGAAAGTGGCGCAAAGCATGACCCGACGCTGCCGATGCTTGACCCACGCAGGTGTTATGCTGCTCTGTGTGATATTTGCTGCTCTCTTAGATATTTGCTGCTATTTGCTGCTCTCTTAGATATTTGCTGCTCTCTTAGATATTTGCTGCTCTCTTAGATATTTGCTGGCTTTTAACAATTTGTGAAAATGCTAAAAAGAGCTGCAGATACCCCAATGGGTAACAGTGAGAAGCAGCGAAGGAAGCATCGCTCATTATCGATATCGCAGAAAGTGGAGTTATTGCAGAAGCTTGATCGTGGTGTGTCTGTGCGACATCTTACTGAAGAATATGGTGTGGGAAGTACCACCGTATATGACTTAAAGAAACAGAAAGACAAGTTGTTGAAATTTTACACTGACAGTGATGACCATAAACTAATGAAAATTAGGAAAACATTGCATAGGGCAAAAAATGAAGATCTTGACCGTGTGCTGATTGAGTGGATTCGACAACGCAGAGGTGAACGTGTGCCACTGAGTGGTTTGATGGTCATGAAGCAAGCTAGAATATACCATGAAGAACTGAACATTGAAGTTGAGTGTGAATATTCAGAAGGTTGGCTGCATAAATTTAAGAAGCGTCATGGTATAAAATATCTGAAAATCTGTGGTGCAAAAGCTTCTGCTGATCATGAAGCAGCTGAAAATTACATAGATGAGTTTGCAAAAATAATATCGGATGAAAACCTCGGTCCTGAACAAATTTACAATGCTGATGAAACAGCTCTGTTCTGGCGCTACGTTCCTAGAAAAACATTAGCAACGGCTGATGAGAGTGCACCAGCAGGTTTTAAGGATGCTAAGGACAGGTTGACTGTTCTTGGGTGTGCCAATGCTGCAGGCACACACAAGTTAAAGTTGGTAGTGATTGGAAAAAGCCAACATCCGAGATGTTTGAAAGGTGTATGCAATTTACCTGTGCATTATTATGCGAGCAGGAAAGCATGGGTAACCAGAGGAATATTTTCTCACTGGTTCAATAACCACTTCGTACCAGCGACACGAGCTCATTGCAGGCAAGTTGGACTGGAAGAAAACTGCAAAATTTTATTGTTCCTGGACAACTGCTCTGCACATCCCCCTCCTGAACTTCTTGTGAAAAGTTATGTTTTCGGCATTAACTTTCCCCCTAATGTGACATCTTTAATACAGCCTTGTGACCAAGGAATTTTACGCTCCATGAAGAGCAAGTATAAAGACGTTTTTTTGAACTCTATGCTTGATGCAATCAACAGAGGCGAAGGAATCCAAAGCTTCCTGAAAGAATTCAATGTTAAGGATGCCATTTATGCAGTTGCTAATGCTTGGAACGATGTTGACAAACCAACATTAAAAAATGCTTGGCACAGACTTTGGCCTTCAACGATGTTTCATGAAGATGGACCTGCAGATGACGAGTTTGAAGGATTTCCTGTCAGTCAGGAGAAGATGATGATATCAAACCTCCTCACTTACGCCAAAGGTTTATCATCCGAAAGTGTAAATTCGTTAGAGGAAGCTGACATCGAAGAAGTGCTGAACATTGACAATGATGCACCTGTTGTGAATTCGTTGAGTGATGGGGAAATTGCTGAAATGGTGTTAAATAAAGACAAGCATGAGGACAGTAGTGATGATGATGATGACATTGTGAACACAGGTGACAAAATCCCCATAGACGATATGGTGACAATGTGTGATCAGTTAATTGCTGGCCTTGAAAAACGTGCATTTACCAGTGAGCAAGAGATTATGCAAGTTTACTCAATTAAAGAGAGACTGCTTAGACAGAAACCAATGTTAATGAGACAGATGACACTGGAAGAAGTCTTTAAAAAGGCCGTCTGTCGTAGTCATGCTTCATCACTTGAGAATCCTGTTCCTGGCCCATCTTCAGATGTCCAACTCCAACCTGATGACAATGATGACAACACTGATGTACCATCTTCTCCAAGATCCTCAAGCCAGATGTAATGTACCTTTATTGCATGTTTATGTACAGGTATTTAGCTTAGTTTGTACCTGTACATGTTTGAAGTTTTACTGAATGTTTTCCTTACAAATAAACTGTACTACAGTATTTATCCCTGTAACTACAGTATTTATAGTCGTTATTTTCGGATAAGGGATAGTGTATCCTTTATCTGCACTCCCGAAAACCGAATTACCTCTGAAAACCGAAGTGTTTTCGCGCACCTTCCGAAAACCGAAATTTTCCTAAAACCGAAACACGGCTGGTCCCGAGGTTTTCGGATAAAGGATCGTCTACCTGTACTTATGTGGACATACAGCACGTCAGCGCCATAGGAAAGCCACTACTCCTGCAGCTTGTGCAGCCATTGCTATAGTGACATGAGGGATGGGCTAATACATTGAAAACTTTAAAATTAATACAAATTGCATGAATAGATATGCCTCTTTCAGCTCACCTTGGGCTTTTGGATTGTTTATCGATGCATAACTGTGTAACTGAGCGACATTTCTGAAGTGTTAATGCATTATTATGCAGTTCTTTTATATCGCAGTCACTTCTGACAAGTAATTTTTTTATTAAATAGAGTTTGTACATCACGAACAAAAAGCTTTAAATTAATTCTACCGCAAACAAACTTGCAGAATGGGCATGTAAATGACAAATGAATTTCAATATAGATAAGTGCGAGGTGGTGCATTTTGGTAGGAGGACTAAGGAGATGACCGACTCCTTGGAAAATAAGAGTCTAAATGGGGTAAAGGTGCAAAGGGATCTAGGGATATAGCTTCACAAATCATTAAAAGTAGCAACACAGGCTAAAAAAGCCATAAAAGTGTAAATAAAGCACTGGGGTTCATTTCTAGAGGAATAGAATTCAAAAGCAGAGAAGTTATGTTAAACTTATATAGAACCTTGTCTGATTGTCTCATGATTTGAAACGGTGGGGTGACAATATGGCATTACTGTATATATGCTTTTAAGTGATTGCTGTTGGTCATTGTTGTTGTAAAGTTGTTGTTTTAAAATTTGCTCATGGATGAAAAGGTCGCACAAAAAGGAGTTTGTCGCCCACTTAGTACAAAAAAAAATTAGAGGGAACATTGCCCATCACCCCTGTGCTCGCTGACCTACATTGGCTCCCAGTTAAGTAATGCCTCGATTTCAAAATTCTCATCCTTGTTTTCAAATCCCTCCATGGCCTCGCACTGAAAGTCCTAGCCCCTTTCGGGCTACCCCAGATCAGGCATATACACCAGACGTTCACTTTCAACTAAAGTTAGAGGTAGCCGAATCCTAAAGACGCTTAATTGGATCTAAAGGTCCAGACTATCTCTCCCTAAAGGAAAGGAACAGCCTGAAGATGTTACTGTCCTCCAGATAGCACTTTTAATAAGTTTAGCTTCCTTCCGGATATTATAACTCTCCCAGAATTCTGCAACTCCTCACCAAGGAGTGTACAGAGGTTGAGTTTGCGAGTTTGATACAGAAGTACTATGTGAGACAATTCTAAAAATATATATATTTATTAAAGAACCGACATGTAATTACATTAGTTATTTCAATCACAACATTAACAGTTCAAAATACAAAAAGCTTTTACAATCTTATTAGAGATCCTTATTCTCAAATCTTAACTTCATTACATTTTTACATTTCTTAGTCTTATTCCAGGATATCCACCAAAATCAAATACAAGTACCTTGATCCCCGAGACTCAAAGAGTTGTAGACTTACAGAGCTTGCCTCTGAAGCCGAGAATCGCTTTGCCCCTTACAGCGAATCTGTCTTCCCATTTGAAAATCCAGTTTTTATACCCTTTTTCAGTGGTATGTCCTTTGAAGTTTTCTGCTGATGTAAGTTAATTATCTCTAGTCATTTTTCTGTTGACTTCTGCTATTCTTACAGTCAGTTCAGCTGGTAACATTAAGAATCATGTCTCTACCTTTAGGTGTTCAAAACTTATCATAAAAAACAGTGTGGAGCAGATGTTTCTATTTGATGTCATTCTTACCAAAGTCTTCTGTTTATATCTTTTTACAACATGTAAATTAAAAACCTCAACCAGATGCACCATTGTCTTCTTAGTTACCTCAATTATTTGTAACACTGGTTCGTGTATCCGTGTTTCATTTGATGTTATTTTTATGAAGGCGTATGTTTCTTTAATTTATGTGATTCTTTCCAAGGCTTCAAACTTTCTGGGACCTCTAACCTTCTGCTTCAATAAGGCTATTGATTTAGTGTCAACAACTTATCTTATCTCAATATCCTGCATGTTGTTTACAGCTTTTCCATTGTTAAGGCTTTTAGATTTTCAAGCCCAGTTTGTCATGTTTTAATAAAGTCAGAATATTTCATAGAATGGTGTATTTTTCTGAATAGGTATATTGCTTATTCCTTCACAGCCCCTCCCTATCTCTGTAATCTCCACCAGCCCCACAACGTTCCGCTCATGTACCCCCCGCGCCCCCCCACCCTTGAGATATCTGCGCTCCTCTAATTCTGGCCTCTTGGGCATCCCTGATTATCGTTCCTCAACCATTGGTGGCCGTGCCTGCTGTTGCCTCGGCCCTAAGCTCTGGAATTCACTGTCTAAACCTCCCCGCTCCTCTACCTCTCTTTCCTCCTTTAAGACGCTCTTTAAAACCTATCTTTTTGACCAAGCTTTTGGTCACCTCCCTAATTTCTCCTTATGTGGCTTGGTGTCAAATTTTTTGTCTTATAATACTCCTGTGAAGCGCCTTGGGACGTTTTACTACGTTAAAGGTACAATATAAATACAAGTTGTTGTTGTTGCTGCTGTGGCTCTCCTGGTCATCCTCCCATCTTCCAACCTTCATGAACGTTTTACATAATTTCTCCGGGAGTTCCGCTGATCTTCAGCCCAAGATACAGCAGTAGATCAGGAGAGCAGCCACTGAAATTTTGGACAATGTGCTCAGGAGAAGGAAGCAGATAGTTTGAATAACGCTTGAGAGATGCTGCGAACAGTCTCTTGAGACAAGTTGTTCAACTCGGCTACCGATTTTTGCAAGGTATTGGAACTGGGAATGGAATGTCAGATTTAAAATTCCCAGATCATAGGAGACTTGAAGGAAATGTTGTGGAAGTGAAAACAAAATGAAAACAATACTCTGATTTGTTTGCAACAGCAACTGGCTTAGGAGAATATCAAACAGCATTACAGTATTGTACTTTATTCCATGGAGTAGGTGAGGAAACAATAGAGATGTACGTTTACGTATGGTGAGGTAGAAGAGTTATGGAATCTGAAGATATTAATGGGCAAGATTGTGGAATAGTTCACACCACAGAGAACATCACGAATTAAAGACTTGTTTTTAATACCGCCAGACTCATCTATTCCAAGGTTTCAAGCTCAAGGAGCATTTGTCAATATGTAATAAGATTTACATTAAAAAGTCAACTCTTGAGAGTACAAAGCCCTCGTGTACAGCCTCGTTAAAGACAGAATTGTAGTTTGCTTAATCGAAAATAAGGTCGGCTAAATTGCCAAGAAAAAAGAAACCCAATCTGCAGAGAGCAGTTGATTTCTGCAGAGCAGCTGAAGCCAGCATGACATAGTTAGAACCAGCAATGTCATAAGTAATGTGAGTGGAGTGGAAATGTCAATGGAAAAAAAATCAGATCTTCCTGGTCGACAACAGGTCATGAATTGTAAGTACTGTGGTAAATTACCTGAGAGAGAAAAAGGCCAGTGTCTGGCCAAATGTTGATGAATTGTAAAAAAAAAATTGCTAAATTATGCAAAACCAAATCAAAATCATCTTCGTCAAAGAATAAAACTAGTTCATAGAATGGAAGAGCATCCTGAGAGTGAGAGAAGTAATTTTAATGGATGCAATTCAGACAGATGAGGTTGAATGTGCAGTCAACCTGAAGATGAACAACACAACTGTTTGTTTTAAGCGAGACACAGCAGCTGAATTTATATCATGCCACAGTCAACTTACAAGAAGCTAAGTACAAAATTGACAAAGTCTAATGCAAATTTGATGGATAAAGGCAAATACCAAAGTTCTGAAACAATGAGTACAGCCAGTGCTTGGATTCTGAGGATGCAAACAGCTGGGTTGTCCAAAAGAACTGGTATAATCACTAACAACAGATGCTTAAAAGTGACAGAGAAGTGTGCTGTCCCATCTGAAGACTCGGAATAGATAGCAAGAAAGCACAGCATGCAGGAAGCCAGATATATAAACACTCAAACGTCCACCAAGAAAAGTGCCAGTCACACTTGATGATCAAGTTCATGTTGAGCTAAATAAAATGGAGAAACTTAGGGGGTGGATTTCCTCATGGCTTCTCCCACTCCACCGGCAGAACTTACGCCAAAGTTACATCAGTGGAAAAAGAAAGACTTGTATTTATATTGCGCCTTTCACGACCTCAGGGCGTCGCAAAGCGCTTTACAGAAAATTGAGTACTTTTGAAGTGTAGTCACTGTTGTAATGTAGGAGCAGGAGAAGCCCCCCAGGAAAATCACCCTTTTGGTCGAAGAACCAAGCTGATGGGTCAGTTGTACTGTGACAATAGTCAAGCCAAACAGTAAAAGAGTGAGAATATGTTTGGATCCTTTAGATCTAAGTGCCACCCTTAGCTCAGTGATACAACTCTTGCCTCTGATTCAGAAGGATATGGGTCCAAGTCCTACTCCAGAGACTTGAGTACATAAACTAGGCTGACACCTCAGTGCAGTCCTGAGGGAGTGCTGCACTGTTGAATGTGATACCAAGGCCTTGTCTGCCCTTTCAGGTGGAAATAAAAGATTCCAAGGCACTGAGTGTGTGTGTATGAGAGAGAGAGAGAGAGAGAGAGAGAGTGCGTAAAAGGGAGTCAGTGACCCACTGTAGATGTAGATCAATGGAATAGGGACTCAGATCACCTCAACCCCCTGCTGTATGCATGGAACAACTCCTGGTCACAGAGTGTAATAAGGAGCCATTTTCTCACAGCCTAATTAAATGGTTGAGATTGTACATAATGATCCTAATTAACACTTAAAATCATTATTGTTTGGACTAATTCCAAGCTGCTGGCCTATTGCTGAGAAAAAGGTAGTTGAATCTAGCATTAGCAAAATATTACATGTTTAAAAAATCCAGCTCAGATAACCTAGGCAAAATCTAATTTGCCAGTGATATTTTGATTTTCAATATACCAAGCTGACCATCGCTTCCCTAAACTTTACCTGAACGGACAGGCTACCACATCCAAGCTCCCACCACCCCAGTTCATAGAGGCACTCTACCGCCTTCACAGCTAGTCCAGAAAGACATTGACCTAGAAATTCAATCGCACCCAAACACTGCACGCATGTTTAAGGGGAGGGAAATTAGGCATTTCTTAGCCATTTAAAGGCAGCCAGCACCTCAGGTGCACTTTGGCTGCAGACAGCAGGAAAGGCTCAGAAAGGTATAAAATGACTGAAGGAGATCCAGAGAGAGCACCCAGGTTATCCAATGCAGCACTGGAGGCCTTGATCCAGGTGGGCAGGAGGAGGGAGATCCTGTTCCCCCTGGGAACAGAAAGCCCTCAAGGCAACATCTCCATCGATCAGTGGGAAGAGGTTGCTGAGGAGGTCAATTCAACAAACTTAGCTCCCAGGACATGGCTACAATGGCAAAAGAACTTTAATGACCTCTCCAGAGTTGTAAGGATAAGGGAGGGGAGTGGGACTAGCTGAGAGTCAGCACGGGCTTGACGGGCCAAATGGCCTTCTTTCGTGCTGTAACCATTCTATGATTCTATGTTAGTAAAGTTTCAGTGCCTGTGTGTTAGTTCCTGATACTGCAAGTTTTATTTAGTGATTTGAAGGTTCTTTGGTATCAGGAGTGTTGTGGCAAGTAGAAAAGTGCAAAATTTATTCTTGAAAGATTCAACCTACAATACAAGCTAAAAGTCATGGGGGCTGTACTGGCAGTCCACCTCGCCCTCCAGGATCTATGGCAGAGGGAGCAGAGGCAACGAGGAAGATGGGAACATGTGCACAGAGGGAGGAGGAAGAAGATGAGGAGGAAGAAGACGAGGAACAGAAGGGAGGGAGGAGGTAGCTAGAGAATCGAGCTTCCAGGCGCGCGGTCCGTGACTGGCTCATCAGACTCTCATTTTAATGAATGAAACCCCAGATCCCCATAGCTTACCACATGCCCATCATACTATCCCTGTGTCATGCCATATCTCAGCATCTTCCTGGGCGTAAATGTGAAATGACAGAGACCACAAAATATTCCAAACTCTATTAATAAATTTATGCATAAACGTATCACACATATCACATGCTTTCTAATAACTAATTACCCTTGTGCCTTCCATAGTTGAATAGCTGTCATTGTGTGCAAGGCATGAGATGTGGGTGTGAGTGTTGGTAGGTAGAGATTGTTGGTGGGTGAGTGCTGGGGTATGGTGCAAAGGGCAGTGTGTGATGCTTGTGGTACAGATGGTGGTATGTAGCATGTGTTGAAGCCTTCACTCACCCTGACCACCTGTGTGAGCTCGTTAAACTTCCTCCTGCACTGTGTGTGGGTCCAAGGGACCACAGTGCTGCCCGTGACGTGGTGTGCTACCTCCCTCCATATAGTCCGGCAGACTTGTGGCGAGGCCTCCTGCCAGCTGGTAAAGGGCCGCCCGCCTTCTCTCCACCGCTAAAACCAATGCCTCCATAGCTTCCTCGGAAAACCCCTGGGCTCTCTCCCTTGGGCGCCAATCTGCCATCAGCATTTGTAAATAAGTGCTCCTACTCTTTGTCCTTCTTCTTATGGTTGTTGAGGCAGCTGAACAACCAACAATGCTGAGAATGAGATGCTGCAGCATCAAGGACGTCCTCTTTAAGCAGTGAAAAAAGCCTGTGGCAATCATTACTTGTAAGAACATAAGAAATAGGAGCAGGAGTAGGCCATTTGGCTGATCTTCTTCCTCATCTCCACTTTCCTGAACTATCCCCAAATCCCTTGATTCCCGTAATATCCAAAAATCTATCAGTCTCTGTCTTGAATATATATACTCAACGACTGAGCCTCCACAGCCCTCTGGGGTAGAGAATTCCAAAGATTCTCCACCCTCTGAGTGAAGAAATTTCTCTTCAGCTCAGTCCTAAATGGCCGACCCCTTATTTGTTTAGACTACACCCGTTATTGGTCCATCTTTTCGTGTAACGCCAAACAGCTTGGGTTTTTAGGTTAGATTTATGCCTCCAATCATTTTAATGAGGCGTGAAGACGAATTTTGCGTGCAGTCTGGACAATTTTCACTTGGCGCTAATTCACCATTTTTAGTCAAAACACTGCCCGTTCCTTGGCTATAACAAATTTCTAGCCCCTTAAGAATCCTAGATCTCACCTCAATTACTCTCTTCTCACACCTCGTCAGTGCCACTCAGCCAGCTGGACAAAATCTGTTGAGGGATGGCTAACATGCATGTGCCAGACATGCTCACGTGCGTATCACTTAGAATTGTCGGAGTGAAGATACAGGCCATACCGGAGGAATGATCGGGAACGGTAGCATAATGGTTATGTTACTGGACTAATAATCCAGAGGCCTGGAATAATGATCCAGAGACGGGAGTTCAAATCCCACCACGGCAGCTGGGGAATTTAAATTCAGTTATTTAAATAAATCTGGAATAATTACTAGTATCAGTAATGGTGACCATGAAACTATCGGATTGTCATAAAAACCCATCTAGTTCACTAATGTCCTTTAGAGAAGGAAATCTGCCGTTCTTACCTGGTCTGGCCTATATGTGACTCCAGACCCACAGCAATGTGGTTGACTCTGAAATGGCCTAGCAAGTCACTCAGTTGTAACAAACCGCTATGAAAAACAATAAAAATAATAAAACCGGGCGGATCACCTGGCATCGACCTCGGCACTGGCTTCAGACACGACAACAGCACACCCAGCCCAGTCAACCCTGCAAAGTCCTCCTCACGAACATCTGGAAACTTGTGCCAAAATTGGGAGAGCTGTTCTGCAGACTAGTCAAGGAACAGCCTGACATAGTCATACTTACAGAATCATACCTTTCATACTCCATCACCATCCCAGGGTATGTCCCGTTCCACTGGCAGGAGAGACCCACCAGAGGTGGCAGCACACTGATATACAGTCGTGCGGGAGTGGCCCTGGGAGTCCACAACATTGACTCCGGACCACATGAAGTCTCGTGGCTTCAGGTCAAGCATGGGCAAGGAAACCTCCTGCTGATTACCAACTACCGCCCTCCCTCAGCTGATGAATCAGTACTCTTGGAGGAAGCACGGAGAGTAGCAAGGGCACAGAATGTACTCTGGGTGGGGGACTTTAATGTCCATCACCAAGAGTGGTTCGATGGTACCACCACTACTGACCGAGCTGGCCAAGTCCTGAAGGACATAGCTGCCTGTCTGGGCCTGCGGCAGGCGGTGAGAGAACCAACATGAGGGAAAAACCTACTTGACCTCATCCTCACCAATCTACCTGTCGCAGATGCATCTGTCCATGACGGTATTGATGGAGTCCCATCTTCACACTGAGGACACCCTCCATTGTGTTGTGTGGCACTACCACCGTGCTAAATGGGATAGATTCAGAACCGATCTAGCAGCTCTAAACAGGGCATCCATGAGGCGCTGTGGACCATCAGCAGCAGCAAAACTGTATTCTGCAACAACCTGTAACCTCATGGCCCAGCACCAGGTGTACCTAAAAATGAGGTGCCAACCTGGAGAAGCTGCAACGCAAAACTACATGCATGCTAAAAAGCGGAAGCAGCATGCTATAGACAGAGCAAAGTGTTCCCACAATCAACGGATCAGATCAAACCTCTGCAGTCCTGCCACATCCAGTCATGAATGGCGGTGGACCATTAAACAACTAACGGGAGGAGGAGGCTCCATGAATATCCCCATCCTCAATGATGGCGGCGTCCTGCACGTGAGTACAAAAGACAAGGCTGAAGCGATTGACCAAACACTTAACTGGACCAGCTACATAATTACTGTGGCAACAAGAGCAAGTCAGAGGCAGGGTATTCTGCAGCAAGTGTCTCACCTCCTGAATCCCCAAAGCCTTTCCACCATCTACAAGGCACAAGTCAGGAGTGTGATGGAATACTCTCCACTTAGCTGGATGAGTGCAGCTCCAACAACACTCCAGAAGCTCAACGCCATCCAGGACAAAGCAGCCTGTTTGGTTATCAACCACCTTAAATATTCACTCCCTCCACCACAGGTGCACCATGGCTGCAGTGTGCATCATCTACAAGATGCACTGCAGCAACTTGCCGAGGCTTCTTCATCCGCACCTCCCAAACCCGTGACCTATACCGCCGAGAAGGACAAGGGCAGCAGGCACATGGGAACACCATCACCTGCAAGTTCCCCTCCAAGCTACAGACCATTCTGACCTGGAAGTATATCGTCATTCCTTCATCGTCACTCGGTCAAAATCCTGGAACTCCATCCATAACAACACTGTGGGAGTACCTTCACCACACGAACCGCAATGGTTCAAGAAGGCGGCTCATCACCACCTTCTCAAGGGCAATTAGAGATGGGCAATAAATGCAGGCCTTGCCAGCAACGCCCACATCTCATGAACGAATAAAAACAAATTATTACGCTCGAGACAATACAGGTTTTGCTGAAGGCAAATGAATCAAAGGTGGAGGCAAGGGAGTGGTTGAGTAAATCACAGATCAGAAGAAACATGTGAAATGGATGTCAAGATGTTTGGCTGTTTTTTTGCAAGGGTAATACAGAACAATGCCTTCAAATTTATCGGTTAAAAAATGAATCATTCTCCCCAAGTGGCCTGGGTAATTAGGCAGAGAGTAACTAAGCCAAACAGACCATAAGAAAAAAAATCAAGGACAAGAAGGCCACAGGGTCCATCCAGCTCATTCCTCATGTATTTCAACTCAGCCCAGCATCAAACATTTTTGATTCCACTAACTTATGCGATGGATCATTCCAAAGGCACTTTGAGTTAAGATATTTTTCTCTAAGATCTGTTTTAAATTTACTTTTCACACATTTAAATTCATGTCCTTTTGTTCTACTGGCCTGACAGAAAGTCGCATTCTGGTTCACCTTATCTATGCCTCTGCAATCAGACTGCACTATTGATAGGTACCCAGCTTTTTATTTGCTTTTTTAATTGCTTCTTCACATTGTTTCAACATTGAAAGCATCGAGTCATCGAGTGTACCGTCAGCCCCTGGTACTGTTTCTTTAATTGTATACATTCTTCTTTCCAATATCCAATACTTTGCATTTGTCAATACAGGTACACTATCCCTTATCCGAAAGTCTTGGGACCAGCTGAGTTTCGGTTTTCGGAATTTTTCGGATTTCAGAAGGTATTGGGAAATTTGTCGGGGGTGGGGGTCGGCGGGGGGTGGGGTCGAAAAGAATATCGGACGGGCCACGGTTCGGGTCGGGGGGGGGTCGGGTCGGGTGGGAGGGGGGAGAAAAGAATATCGGACGAGCCGCGGTTCGGGTCGGGTCGGGTGGGGGGGGGGGGGGGAAGAAAAGAATATCGGACGGGTCGGGGGTCGGGTCGGGTCGGGTGGGGGGTGGAGAAAAGAATATCGGACGGGTCGGGGGTCGGGTCGGGTCGGGTGGGGGGTGGAGAAAAGAATATCGGACGGGTCGGGGGTCGGGTCAGGTGGGGGGTGGAGAAAAGAATATCGGACGGGCCACTGCAGCTATCGGACGGGCCGCTGTATTGTTGGGTTCACTCTCCCGGTATCTCCTTTACACTGCCCAGCTCGGCCTGCAATCTCCTACCCAGGAGGGAACTCTGTGACCCTCTGCCCTGCTCAGCGTAAGTCGTGCGCCACTCTGGTCATGTCGTGCGCACAACTTACGCTGAACGAAAAAACTTTCGGTTTTTAGAGGTTTTCGGAAGTTCGGATAAAGGATAGTCTACCTGTATTAAACTTAGTGTTATTTGTGTCCCCAATCGCAAAGGCCTTAATTTTAACCCTCTAACTGAAATGCTCTCCTACTTCAGTCTTGTCTACACATTGAACAAGCTTACTATTGGTATCCAGATCATCATTTATATAAATAAGGAACAACGAGGGTCTAAATGTCCAGCCCCACAGTACTTTACTCGACATCTGCCCCCAATCTGACACAGCACTCTCAAAGGTACTTTGTTTTCTATTTTTTATTCAATTTCTTATTCAGTCCCACATTCTACGCTGGATTCCGATGGATTTTAGCTTAATTAGCAGTCTTTCACAAAGGTCCCAAGTTCAATCCCTGCTGAGCTAGCTGATCTCAGCAGTGGTGGTAGGAGCACTATAATTGGCCTTCGCACCAGGAAAATTGGCCAAGTTTCCCACTTCTGATCTCTATTCTGCAGCCTTCACTGGAAGTGCACATGTGGAGATTAATTGAGTACAGGAGTGGGGTTGGCTGCAATGCCTGTTGTGGTTCAACTTCACTGTCTGGACTTACAAATAAATATTGGCCAATCGGATGAGGTACCAGAGGGTGGCTAGAAATCAGAGAATTGTACTTCAGCGAAGGAATCATAATTTTCGAGAGAGGAGGGAAATCTTGGTGGAAAAAAAATGCATTGTTAACCCCATCCAGTGATATTCTAATAACACCTGGTATGAAGAAATTACAGTCATGCTACTGCAAGTTCTCAAGTGTTGACAAGTTCTAAAGGTGTAAATTATTTTTTTAAAATATAGAGAACTATTCTCTAGCCACCTGAAAAGAGAATTCAGGATGTGCCTCGGCAAGGCCTGAGAAGACACACACTGATAAGCAGCAGCAGTTCACCTAAAGTAGCGCAGATCTATGGAAGATAAACAGAGCGTTGTTGAAAGCCAGCCGGGCAGAATCCCAGCCCTAAGATTATGTGCAATCATGTAACCAAACCTGCAAGAATGAATAGCAATATGATGACTTTTTCCCCCACAATATAGTAGCAGGAAACTTGCTTGCAAGAGGTCCACTATTCTGTGAGGCAGAGTGCTACTCTGAGAAATTAAGAGCTTTCCCTGTGGACAATACAGTCAGTCTACAACAGCAACAGCAGGCTGGTTCTCTCCTGCTAACCCAAAAAGCAATTGGGCTTACGTACCGCAAGGATCGGTGCTTGGGCCCCAACTATTCACAATTTATATCAATGATTTGGATGAAGGGACTAAATGTAACACTTCCAAATTTGCTAATGACACAAAGCTAGGTGTCAGTGTCAGTTGTGAAGAGGATGTGAAGAGGCTTCAAGGGGATCTCGACAGGCTCAGTGAGTGGGCGAAAACATGGCAGATGGAATACAATGTGGATAAATGTGAAGTTATCCACTTTGGTAGAAAAAACAGAAAGGCAGAGTATTTCCTAAATGGTGAAAGATTGGGGAATGCAGATGCTCAAAAGGGACCTGGGTGTCCTTGTACATGAGTCACTGAAAGTGAATGTGCAGGTGCAGCAAGCCACTAGGAAGGCAAATGGTATGCTGGCCTTCATTACAAGAGGATTTGAGTACAGGAGTAAACAAGTGTTACTCCAATTATATAGCGCCTTGGTGAGACCACACCTGGAGTACTGTGTACAATTTTGGTCTCTTTAGCTAAGGAAGGATATACTTGCCATAGAGGGAGTGCAACAAAGGTTCACGAGATAGATTCCTGGGATGGCGGGACTGTCGTATGAGAAGAGATTGGGTAAACTAGGCCTGTATTCTCTTGAATTCAGAAGAATGAGAGGGGATCTCATTGAAGCATACAAAATTATTACAGGGCTTGATAGGGAGGATGTTGGGAGAATGTTTCCTTTGGCTGGGGAGTCCAGAACCAGGGGCCACAGCCTCAGGATAAAGGGTAGGCCATTCAGGACTGAGATGAGAAGAAATTTCTTCACACAGAGGGTGGTGAATCTTTGGAATTCTCTACACCAGAGGGCTGTGGAGGCTCAGTCATTGGTTATATTCAAAACAGAAGTCGATAGATTTCTGACGAGTAAGGGCATCAAAGGATATGGTGATAAGGCCGGTGAATGGAACTGAGGCAGAAGATCAGCCATAGAAACATAGAAGGTAGGAGCAGGAGTAGGCCATTCGGCCCTTCGAGCCTGCTCCGCCATTCAATGTGATCATGGCTGATCATCCAAACTCACTACCCTGTCCCCGCCTTTTCCCCATATCCCTTGATCCCTTCAGCCTCAAGAAACATATCCAACTCTTTCTTGAATATATTTAATGAACTGGCCTCCACCGCCCTCTGTGACAGAGAATTCCACAGGTTCACCACTCTCTGGGTGAAGAAATTCCTCCTCATTTCAGTCCTAAATGGCTTACCCCTTATCCTTAGACTATGACCCCTGGTTCTGGACTCCCCGGCCATCAGAAACATCCTTCCTGCATCTAGTCTGTGCAGACCTGACAGAATTTTATAGGTCTCGATGAGATTCCCCTCTCAATCTTTTAAACTCCAGTGAGTATAAGCCCAATCGACACAATCTCTCCTCATACATCATTCCTGCCATCCCAGGTATCAGCCTGGTGAATCTTCGCTGCACTCCCTCCATGGCAAGAACGTCCTTCCTCAGGTATGGTGACCAAAACTGCACACAATACTCAAGGTGCGGTCTCACCAAGACCCTGTACAACTGTAGCAAGACATCCTTGTTCCTGTACTCGAACCCTCTTGCTACGAAGGCCAACATACCATTTGCCTTCTTAACCGCCTGCTGCACCTGCATGCTTACCTTCAGTGACTGGTACACAAGGACACCCAGGTCTCTTTGCACTTCCCCTTCTCCCAATCTATTGCCATTCAAATAATAATCTGCCTTCCTGTTTTTGCCACCAAAGTGGATAACCTCACATTTATCCACATTATAGTGCATTTGCCATGTTTCTGCCCAATCACCCAACCTGTCCAAATCGTACTGGATTTTCCCGACATCCTCCTCGCAGCTTACCCTCCCGCCCAGCTTTGTGTCGTCTGCAAATTTGGAGATATTACATCCAATTCCCTCATCCAGATCATTAATATATATTGTGAACAGCTGGGGTCCTAGGACCGATCTTTGCGGTGCCCCACTAGTCACTGCCTGCCACTCGGAAAACGACCCGTTTATTCCAACTCTTTGCTTTCTGTCCGCCAACCAGTTCTCTATCCAAGTCAATACCTTGCCCCCAATCCCATGTGCCTTAATTTTGCACGCTAATCTCTTGTGTGGGACCTTATCGAAAGCCTTCTGAAAGTCCAAATACACCACATCCACTGGTTCTCCCTTGTCTATTTTACCAGTTACATCCTCAAAAAATTCCAGTAGATTAGTCAAGCATGATTTACCTTTTGTAAATCCATGTTGACTTTGTCCGATCCTGTCACTGCTTTCCAAGTGCTCTGCTATTACATCTTTTATAATAGACTCTAGCATTTTCCCCACTACCGATGTCAGGCTTACCGGTCTATAATTCCCCGCTTTTTCTCTACCACCTTTTTTGAATAGTGGGGTAACATTAGCTACCCTCCAATCCATGGGTACCGTTCCAGAGTCTATCGAGTTCTGGAAGATGATCAGTAGTGCATCTACTATCTCTAGGGCCACTTCCTTAAGTACCCTGGGATGTAGACCATCAGGCCCTGGGGATTTATCGGCCTTCAGTCCCATCAATTTTCCTAACACCATTTTCCTACAAATACTGATTTCTTTCAGTTCCTCGCTTTCATCAGACCCTATGTTCCCCGGCATCTCTGGGAGGTTATTTGTGTCCTCCTTTGTGAAGACAGAACCAAAGTATGCATTTAGTTGGTCTGCCATTTCCTTGTTTCCCATTATAAATTCCCCCGATTCTGACTGCAAGGGATCTACGCTTGACTTCACTAATCTTTTTCTCTTCACATATCTATAAAAGCTTTTACAGTCAGTTTTTATGTTCCCAGCTAGCTTACTCTCATATTCTATTTTCCCTTTCTTAATTAATCCCTTTGTCCTCCTTTGTTGACTCCTAAACTGCTCCCAATCCTCAGGATTATTGCTTTTTCTAGCCAATTTATATGTCCTCTCCTTGGATCTTATGCTATCCCTAATTTCCCTTGTTAGCCACGGTTGAGTCACCTTTTTTGTTTTATTTTTGCGCCAAACTGGGTTGAACAAATTCTGTAGCTCATCCATTCGGTCTTTGAATGTTCGCCATTGCCTATCCACCGTCAACCCTTTGAGCGCCATTCCCCGCTCAATCCTGCCCAACTCGCTCCTCAGACCATCGTAGTTTCCTTTATTTAAATTGAGGACCCTTGTCTCTGAGTCAACTACTTCATTCTCCATCTTAATGAAGAATTCGATCATATTATGATTGCTCCGACCCAAGGGGCCTCGTACAACAAGATTGCTAATTAATCCTTTCTCGTTGCATAATACCCAGTCTAAGGTGGCCTGATCTCTGGTTGGTTCCTCGACATATTGGTCCAGGAAACCATCCCGTAAACACTCCAGGAATTCCTCCTCCACAGTATTGTTACTAATTTGGTTGGCCCAATCTATATGTAGGTTAAAGTCACCCATGATGACTGCTGTGCCCTTATTGCACGCTTCTTTAATTTCCCTTTTAATGCCATCCCCAACCTCCACCTTACTGTTTGGAGGTCTATATACCACTCCCACTAATGTTTTTTTCCCCTTAGTATTTCTCAATTCTACCCATACAGATTCCACATCATCAGAGCTAATATCCTTCATTACAATTGTATTAATCCCCTCTTTAACCAGTAATGCTACCCCACCTCCGTTTCCTTTTTGCCTATCTTTCCTGAATATCGAATACCCCTGGATGTTGAGTTCCCAGTCTTGGCCATCCTTGAGCCACGTTTCTGTAATCCCAACCAAATCATATTTGTTTACCTCTATTTGCGCAGCCAATTCATCCACCTTATTACAAATGCTCCTCGCATTAAGACACAAAGCCTTCAGGCTTGTTTTTTTAACGCTCTTAGACCTATTAGAATTATTATTTACTGTGGCCACGTTTGATTTAAACCGTTGATTTCTCTGACTGCCACTTTTGTTTTTCTCCTTCCTATCTTTTGCTTTTATCCCTGTTTTCCTTTCCTCTGTCTCCCTGTTCAGGTTCCCAACCCCCTGCCATTTTAGTTTAAACCCCCCCGAACAGTGCTAGCAAACCTCCCCGCAAGGATATTTATCCCGCTCTGGTTCAGGTGCAACCCGTCCGACTTGTACAAGTCCCACCTTTCCCAGAAGCAGGCCCAGTGATCCAGGAAACTAAAGCCCTCCCTCCTGCACCAACTCTTTAGCCACGCATTCATCTGCTCTATCCTCCTATTCCTATACTCACTAGCACGTGGCACCGGGAGTAATCCAGAGATTACTACCTTTGAGGTCCTGCTCTTTAATCTGCTACCTAGCTCCCTAAATTCTTGTTGCAGGACCTCATCCGTCTTCCTACCTATGTCGTTGGTCCCAATGTGAACCACGACCTCTGCCTGTTCCCCCTCCTCCTTCAGAATGCCCTGCAGCCGTTCAGTGACATCCTTGACCCTGGCACCAGCGAGGCAACAAACAATCCTGGAGTCACGTCTACGGCCACAGAACCGTCTATCTGTTCCCCTTACGATAGAATCCCCTACCACTATTGCTCTCCCACTCTTTTTCCTCCCTTCCTGAGCAGCAGCAACACCCCCGGCGCCAGGAAGTTGGCTGCTGCTGCCTTCCTCTGGTGAGTCATCCCCCTCAACAGTATCCAAATTGGTATACCTGTTTAAAAGGGGGATGGCCACAGGGGTCTCCTGCACTACCTGCCTGCTTCTACTGCTCCGCCTGGTGGTCACCCATTTCCCTCCTGCCTGTGCAGCCCTACACTGCGGCGTGACCAACTCATCAAACGTGTAATCCACGACCCTCTCAGCATCGTGAATGCTCCACAACCCATCCATCCGCAGCTCCAGCGCCTCAATACGGCCCGTTAGTAGCTGCAGCTGGATGCATTTCCGGCACACGTGGTCATCAGGGACACTGGCAGCGTCCCTGAATTCCCACATAGAGCAAGAGGAGCATAACACGGGGCTGGGCTCTCCTGGCATGACTTACCCCTTTAATTAATTTAAATTAATTCAATACCACCAGTTAAAGATACACTCTAGGGCGCTTATTTACCAACTGTCCCCACTACACCACAGAGACCCAAGAAAATATAAACCGCAGAATTTAAGCTTGTAATAAAAGAGATACTCGCCAACCAATCACTTACCTGCTTCCTGGTGACGTCACACTTGGATTACTTTTTACCTCTCTCCTCTGCTGTTGAATTGGTCACTGCCCCCTCACAGGTCCGATGCTCTGATCGGGCCTCACCTCGCAACTGCCGCCGGTTTGAAACTGCCGCCGCTTTTAAGCTCTGCTGGTCACTGCCCCCTCACAGGTCCGATGCTCTGATCGGGCCTCACCTCACAACTGCCGCCGGTTTGAAACTGCCGCCGCTTTTAAGCTCTGCCGGTCACTGCCCCCTCACAGGTCCGATGCTCTGATCGGGCCTCACCTCGCAACTTCATTGAATGGCGGAGCAGGCTCGAAGGGCCGAATGGCCTACTCCTGCTCCTATTTCTGATGTTCTTATGTTCCTAAAACAAAATAGTATAATTTTCTCAAATAGATGCCAAGTGACATCTTTGTGAGACACAATAGGAAGAAAATGCTTTGCTTGCCAACAAACTAAAGTGCTTACAACATAGGAACAGAGCAACAGGAGTAAGCCATTCAGCCCGTTGAATCTGTTCTGCCATTCAATGAGATCATGGCTGATCTGTATTTTAACTCCATCCACCTGCCTTGGGTCCATATCCTTTTATGCCCTTGTCTAGCAAAAATCTATCGATCTCAGATTTAAAATTATTAACTGAGCTACAATCTGCTACTTTTCGTTGGCGAGAGTTCCACACTTCTACCACCCTTTGCGTGAAGAAGTGTTTCCTAACTTCACTCCTGAATGGCCTGGCTTTGAGTTTAAGGTTACGTCCCCTTATCCCAGACTCCCCCGCCAGCGGAAAAACTAAAAGATTACATACAATGAATATTCTGCATTGGAAGCTGTCCACCCAGTTGTATCTTATGCCATCAATGTTAATACCCTTCAGAAACTGTTTATGATTAGAATAGAGGGTCTTCGTGTTGCCCAACATTTAAATTATCCAGCATTTTCTGTTTTTATTTCAGATGTCCAGCATCCGCAGTATTTTGCTTTTTTTTTAATTATCTAATCTCTTTAGAATAACAGTGGCACAATGATACAGAATGCTCGATCTCCAATGCTACTCACTATGAAATGATAGTATGTGGTTCCCTACATATGGAGTTCCTGTTCTCAACTACCTTACAATAGGAAAGCAGAGGTACAAAGGTATTTCGTTTTTGACATACCAGAACCAGCATCCAGAAGCAGGAAGGATGGTGATGCTCATCTCATTAACAGCCAGCTGCAAAGGAACTCGATGGATACATCCTCCAATTAGGGTTTCTTCCAATTAGGAAGCTCAGGTGCTTTCTGACCTGCACTGATGCAAAAATCTCTTCGAACAGGCTTTATGGAGAGAACTACTTTGCTGTCAAGGCACCTCTCAGCACCACCACCAAACCCTCCTTCCACTGAGCAGCAATGTACCCTTGCAAATAAAAAAACCTCCTGGAGTTGCACAGTAATACCTAATCAGCACAAAGGAGAAGTACAGCGTGGAGCACAGATAGGTTTAAAATACACCATCAGAATAAATGAATCCCTGTGCTCCACAATAGCTCAGCGCCAGTGTGCAGATAATATAAATAAGATTTTATCTGACCACCAGTGCCCAAGTACACAATCATAGAACCTTATAGAGCAGGAGGAGCCCATTCAGCCTCTCTTGCCTGCAGCAGTGAATTAATTCTGACAGTGTTTTGACTTATGGGACTGGCCAATGTAAGGTATTGATCGTCTGGATACCCAAACCCAGATTCAGAATATTGTTTAGATGGTTTCAGTTTGTTTAGTAAAACAACAATGCACAAGAGTAAAATTTTGCTTCCAAGTAAAGAGCTAGGTAATATGAAAGGCAGGTGCGGTGTAATGACATCATACTACAATTTAGCACAGTATTCATGTAAGGCATCTATTAGGAGAACAACACAAAAACAGTATAATGTGATTGTCTTGTCAGAAGCATTCAGTTATTCCATAAAACAGGAGCAAAACTGAAGCTCAAAACATTGGCCTAGAAATTCAGCTGTTTGCGCCAGACGTTAGCGGCAGATTTCCGGCGCTATCCACTTAGCGCCCGGGCACCGCCGGATCTGCGCCTACGCCGAAATTCAGCTGGGCTTTAGCGCCGGCGCAAAGTGTTAGCGCCCGCTCAGCTGCGCGCGCATCTTATGACGTCATTCCGTCGTGCAACGCCGTTTGTGCGCCCCAAACCGGAAATTCAGTGGCGCCCGGCCGATGTTGGCGTGGCGCTACTAAGAACTGTGAAATGGAACTCAACAGAGGCCCTGTGGGATTCGGGGAGCGCTAATTAAAGGGCACATCCACTCACCCATAAAAGCTAGCCATTTCGCTGCAATGACTTGACTGGTTTGGATTTCTGCACAGAGAGCAAGGCACAGAGATTACTGATTTCGGACACCATAGGAGAGGTCTTTTTGGCTTCTAGCCAGTGCTTTGACATTTGCATCCTTGTGATTTTGCTGGTTGGAACTTTGTAATGGGGGCTGCATGGGGGGCCAACCCTCAGTTGCGACATTTTGTGCGAAGGGCTGGCATACGCTTTGAGACAGGCCCAGGCATGGCTAGACGCAGAGGGGCCATTAGGCGTCGCCAACGTAGGCCTTACCCAGTCAGGCAATACCGGGAGCAGGTCTCATATCTCACCATGACTGCGGCGCATTGTGTTAAGAGGCTGCGCTTCAGAAGGGAGGTGGTTGAAGAGATCTGCCAGCGGCTTCATGCAGATTTGCAGCCACAGCTCATGTCCAGGGCGTCTCTCTCGGTGGAAGTGAAGGTCACGGTGGCTCTCAGCTTTTATGCAAGCGGCTCCTTCCAAGCCGCTGCTGGGGACATCGCGACCATCTCCCAGTTCGCCGCGCATCGCTGCATCCGACAGGTCACCGAAGCACTTTTCGCGAGGAGCCACCAATTCATCTCCTTCCCCATGACCCAACACAAGCAGGAGCAGCGTGCATTCGGATTTGCCAGGATCGCGGCCTTCCCCATGGTGCAGGGCGCCATTGACTGCACGCATGTGGTTATGCGGCCACCTATCCGCAATGCCGAGCAAGACCGCAACCGGAAGGGCTACCATTCCCTAAATGTGCAGCTGGTGTGTGACCACAGGCAGCGCATCCTAGCTGTCAATGCCCGCTTCCCAGGAAGCATCCACGATGCCTTTATCCTGCGACAGACTACTGTGGCTGACATGTTCCAGGCACAGCCTCAACCAAGGGGATGGCTTCTCGGGGACAAGGGCACCCTTTGTGCACATGGCTCATGACCCCGCTCCGCGCGCCCAGGACCCCAGCGGAGCTGGCATACAACGAAAGCCATCAAGCCACAAGGAACCTAATAGAGCAAACGATAGGCGTCCTCAAGCAACGGTTCCGTTGCCTGGATCGTTCGGGCGGGTCTCTTCAGTATTCGCCGGATAGAGTCTCCCAGTTCGTCGTGGTCTGCTGCATGCTCCACAACCTGGCTATCCGCAGGACTCAGGCACTGCCACCTGACATTGGGCCACCACCTCAGGAGGACGAGCAGGAGGACCCTGAGGAGGAGCAGCACCAGGCCAGGAGGGAGCGACAAGGTCCAAGGGCCGTCCGCCGGGGGCTTATTGCTCGACACTTCTAGGCCCCCTGTCAGGGAATGGCCTGGCCCACTGAACGCAGCCGCTTCGCAAGCCCTCAGCCGGTTAACCCAACAACCACTTGAAACATGACACCTGCACATGGTGAATAAATAAACATCTTTATTTGAAAACCTCAGGGCCCTTCCCACATGGAAGAGCAAAACAGAGAAG
Organism: Somniosus microcephalus; assembly: GCF_052327205.1. NCBI lineage: Eukaryota > Metazoa > Chordata > Chondrichthyes > Squaliformes > Somniosidae > Somniosus > Somniosus microcephalus. Next base: position 188,549,057 of record NC_140997.1, read on the forward strand.
ACCCCCAAAAAACAGTAACAAACTTCTGTCACTCCCAAAACCTGGGGAGGACTAACATAACATCAGCATCCAAATGGCCTCGTCACTGGCCTAACAAAAACAAGCCCCCCCAACAACACAAAGACCCCCATAAAACAAAAACACATAATGCCCCCCAGAACAGAAGCCCCCGCATCACCCAAACCCTCGGTGAACACACTCTATTGGGTGTGGCGAGAGGGCGAGTGTGTGGACAGGCGTCTTTTGCCCCGGCCCGTCCTGCTGCTGCGCCTCAAGCTGGGCCGTGAGGCTGTGCCGAGGCTGGGGGAAGGATCCTCAGGGCGACAAGGCGTCTCGCCAGATGCCCTTGGGGGTCGGCCTACACGAGGGCGGGCCCGGGAGGGGCCGGCTGGTGGCTGCTGCAGCTGTGGGTGGCCCTCTTCAGTGGCTGCAGGAGCTCCTTGCACCGTGGCTGGGGGAGTGGCAGGCTCGCCTGCACCAATGGGTACAAGGTGGGTGATGCCAGGCGCGCGCTGGTCGCCAGACACACGTGCACTCGGGCGGCCTGGCCGGGGAGCAAGCACGCCAAACTGTGGGTGGCCAGACCGGTGTGCGGCAGCAGGGCGGCGCCTGGCCTGGCGACGCCTCCCCGCCAGTGCGAGGGTCGCAGAAGTCAGTGCCCCAACTGCGCCGGCATGTCCCCGCATCTGCAGTCCCATTGTCTGGACAGCACCTCTCAGCTGGCGACTGGTGTGCTGCGCTGCCTCGAGTTGCTCGACCCCCCTCTCATGCGCTGCCACAAGGAGCTCCACCCCCCTGGCGTGCGCTGCAGCGAAAACCTCGAGGCCCCTGGCCTGGGCTTGGCCGAAAGTCACCACACTTTGAGAGAGGCTTTCGATGGCCTGAGGCATCTGTGCCAGCACCTCCATGATTTCCACGTGGCGGCGCTCCGACGCCGCCGACATCTCGTCCAGGAGGCGCACCTCCTGGGCGACGTCCGAGTCCGGACTGGAGGGCGCCTCCACCCTCTGGCCAGAAGGCTGGCGTGCCGCCGGAGCGCTGCCGCGTGCGGCCACGCCACTGACACCAGGTTCTGCCCTCCCCTCCACCGCCTCCCCCCTCTGGGCAGAAGGGTCGCGTGCCGCCGGAGCCTTGCCGCGGGCGTCCATGCCACTGGGACCAGGTTCGGGGCTCCCCTCCCCCGCCTCCCCCTGGCTCTCCGGCACGCCAGACGTATCCCCTTCATTGGCATGTCCTGGAGCGGAGGAGGGTTCCCCCGAGGTGGCGCCTTCCTGCTGCTCCTCCACGTCCTCCTCCTCCGAGGGCCTGGCTGTGTGGGCTTCAGGGAGCACCTCCTCCTCACCAGCTGAAAGCAGGAAGGCACAAGTGTAGCTTTAGAGTGAGGACAGGCCGACAGCGAGGGAGGCCGCACTGGTGCATTATGCGCATTTATCGGCCACTGGGGAAGGATGTAGATCTGATGCGCGAGGGCAAGGATAGAGGTGCAGCCGGTCCTGTCCTTACCAGTGGGCTCCAGTATAGGGTCGGCGTCGCCGATCGCCACAGGCCCAATCACCGGGTGCCGCAGCAGTCGGACCACCCTCTCTTCCAGAGGCGTCAGCTCCTGGAACTCGCGAGGGCCTCCACCAGTGACACGGAGGCTCCTGGCGTTCCTCGCCAGCTTGGCCTGCAAGAGAAAGGAGGGCGTCTAAGTACAGTGTGGTGCCCTGTAGCTGTGTGTGAGGCCTGCCATGGTGGAATAGCTTGCACAGTGTGGTGCCCTGTAGCTGTGTGTGAGGCCTCCCATGGTGGAATAGCTTGCACAGTGTGGTGCCCTGTAGCTCTGTGTGAGGCCTCCCATGGTGGAATAGCTTGCACAGTGTGGTGCCCTGTAGCTCTGTGTGAGGCCTCCCATGGTGGAATAGCTTGCACAGTGTGGTAAGTGCAGAAAGAGCTCTTGATTAACATGCAAGTGCCATTGCAGCGGCAGCAGGGCTGGCCATTAGACCTTGGATGTCCCTTTGGCCCTAATGGGAGGTGCACATGCAAGGATGAGGGGGACATTGGAAAGGGTACTCACCTTGACCAGCCGACATAGGTCGTTGTATTTCTTGCGGCACTGGTCCGCACTCCTGGGAACATCTGAGCTGGAGGAGACCCTCCGGGCAATTTTGGTCCAGGCCTCCCTGAACTGGCTCCTGGGAGCCTTCCTGCCACTAGCCGGGCAAACGACCCGCCTTCTTTTGCGCACCCCATGAAGGAGCACACCCAGCGCATGCTCAGAGAAGCGTTCGGCTCTTTCACGGGCCCTCTCCATGTCCTCCAGGCGTTGATATGCCACACAACCACTCCTGAGGCCTAGTTGCAGGGCTACAGCATGCAGGGCGTGGCTGCAGTCAAAGTTGACCCTTCCCCCTTTAAGAGCTGGCCGGCGTCAGGGTGTCTGCTGACACTCACCACATGATCGCACCTGCGCTGCGCCCGGAATCGGCGTTATTAGGCTGCATCGCCGGATTAGCGCCTGAACACAGGGTTCCAACGCCTTGTGCAGCGCTCGGCCAAAAAGTTGGCCAAATCTACTGAATTTCGGCGAGCTCGCCTGCACTTTCCGGCGGGCGCTAAATTTGAGGAGCGCCCGACTTTAGCGCCGCAATAGCGTCAGAACTGAATTTCTAGGCCATTGACTTTAAAGGCCCAAGTTAAACATTGACTTTAAGTTATTAGATTTGCAAATCATTGGACTTATTTCCTTCAGATACGCTACTTTTAATGAATGTCTACAGTCAAAAAATGCATGTTTTTTACATAGGATATGTGTTTTTTTTGCATATAATGTAAACAAACAGACTTCTTTGTTTCTGTAAAAGATTCTGATTGTAAAATTCACCCATGAACATATGTATTTCCCCAATCTCTGAAGAGATTTTGTATATTATGCACCTGCATTTACCTCTCATCTGGAATTTGTGTCATTTTCCAATGCAAAATCACGAATGCGCATTTCCATAAACATTTTGCATATTACATGCATTGGAGTTTCAAGAAGACATACAACTCTAAAATGTGCAATATATGCAAAAAAAAGTTACAGTAATAGATATGGTGGTGCTGGAACACCCGTATGGACAATATTAGAAAATATATTGGCTACAGAGCAAAACCAACATTTAAGCAGTGTAAAGATCAAAGTGCTGTTTGCTTAGATGTACTGTATTACAATTGTCATACTTCTAATGCATTATAGCATCTACAGTAAACTACTTTGAAGAGGCTATATACCTTTACAAGATGGGTGAAAAATACCCTAAAGTACTGCAGTCGTTTGTTTCTTCAAAACCATTTAATAGTGATGCAACTTAAGGAAAACCTAAACTAAACCAACTCGTAGCCACATCTACAATTCACTCCAGGCATCTATTATTCTATTGTCTAAATGTTATGTTAAAGAAAATACCATCAGTGTAATCCAAATGGAACGATGGTAGTTATTCACATGATTAATAAATAATTTAAACAAAGTGGACCCATCATGCAGAAAGAATGGTTCAATCAGCAAAATAAACAATTTTCTTTTGTGCCTTCTTTCAGCTAAGTGCCACAGCCTTGACTTACAAGATTCTCTTTCACCAGAGATCATCTAACAAAACAAATACATAAGTTTTCTTTTAATCTGTGGTTTTTAAAATTTTATATTTAACAAAAGGAAAAACATAATTTTCCTTAAAATCAAGAGAATATAGCCACTAACTTCTATAGCAAATATATTCACACTTCAGACTTTGTTATAAATTTAGGTCTGCTGTCGAGACCTTCTTGGATTCAGTGGCATCGGCTGCAGTTGTAAGCAGTCTGAGCCGCTTACTTTCAGGGGAATTGAATTAAACAGCCTTTTATCTTTTACAAGAGGGTGACACAGAGGTGTAACAATAGTAACTTCTTGTAACCTGAACGGGATATTAGTCTTTTGTATGTGCACTTCTTCAATCTCTTTGAAGGTGGACCAAACAAACACTTGGTGAGATAAGGCCCAAGATGAATCGATAAACTGCTTTATTTTACAGTGAACATACAGAACAGCAATTATGATCGGACTCACTTCATTCAATTGGTACTATACATCTGTCTCTTTGTTTTATCCTTCACAACCAGACAGAGATCAAAGGCTTTACAACACAATTGGCGTGAGGTGTTCCTTGTTTGCGGAGACAGGCTAACAAATTGCTTATTATTTACAATCTGCAGGGAAACAACATCAACAACAACTTGTATTTATATAGCACCTTTAACATAATAAAAGGTCCCAAGGTGCTTCATAGGAGCGTCATAAAACAAAATTTGACGCCAAGTCATTTAAGGAGAAATTAGGGCAGAAAGCTTGGTCAAAGAGTTAGATTTTAAGGACTATCTTAAAGGAGGAAAAAGAGGTAAAGAGGTTTATGAAGGGAATTTCAGAGCTAAGAGCCTTGGCACGGCTGAAGGCATGGCCACCAATGGTGGAGCGATTAAAATCAGGAATGCTCAAGAGGCCAGGATTAGAGGAGCAGATATCTCGGGGGGTGGTGGGGCTGGAGGAGATTACAGAGATAGGGAGGGGTGAGGCCATGGAGGGATTTGAAAACAAGGATGAGAATTTTAAAATTGAGGCGTTGCTTAACCGGGAATCTATCTAGGTCAGTGAGCACAGGGGTGACGGGTGAATGGGACTTAGTACGAGTTAGGACACGGGCAGCGGAATTTTGGATGTCCTCAACTTTATGTAGGGTAGAACATGGGAGGCCAGCCAGGAGTGCATTGAAATGGTCAAGTCTCGAGGTAACAAAGGCATGGTGAGGGTTTTAGCAGCAGATGAGCTGAGGCAGGGGTGGAGTCAGGCGATGTTACGGAGGTGGAAATAGGCTGTCTTAGTTATGGCGCAGATATGTGGTCGGTAGCTCATTTCAGATGCTAGGGAGAGGGATGGAGTCGTGGCTAGGGAATGGAGTTTGTGGCAGGGACCGAAGACAAAGGCGTCGGTCTTCCCAATATTTAGTTGGAGGAAATTTCTGCTCATCCAGTACTGGATATCGGGAAAGTAGTCTGACAATTTGGAGACAGCGAAGGGGTCAAGAGGAATGGTGGTGAGGTAGAGCTGGGTGTCGCCAGCATACATGTGGAAACTGACGCTGTGTTTTCAGATGATGTCGCCGAGGGGGGAGAAATAGGAGGGGGGTCAAGGATAGATCCTTGGGGGACACCAGAGGTAATGATGCGGAAGCGTGAAGAGAAGCCACTGAAGGTGATTTTCTGGTTACGATAGATAGATAAGAATGGAAGCATTTGAATCTTAAATACCTATCACCTTGGAGCATTTTTTTTAAACTTACGTGAAGACACTGTTGTTAAAACACAATTTATAAGTTAACTTTTTTTTAACCAAAACATTTTTGTGGAACCATGGTCAAAAGGTCCTGAAATGTGACCGAGTTCAACATGAATAGAAGTCTTAGGCACCCAGCAAGGTTTTCATTCTGCTGCCAACTGGATTTTTTTCAACAACTTTAAAAATCTGTGTCCAAGTGTTTCCCACTCTAATCATTGGCTATATTGTGCAACACAGAGAATGATCAAAGTTGTATAATCCTCTTTCCTGTCTGAAGTAGCTTCACAAAGGTTGCAATATAAATTAGTCTAAGAAGCTCATTCAAAGAAAAAATATTGAATGACAACCTTTCCAGCTTAATATTTGAGAGGTTTCTCGCAATATGTATCATTGTGCTCTGGTTGAATCAATCTGATCCAATTAGCTGCAGATAGGCGCTGGGAACTTCCTTGGGGTTCTCCTGATCAGCCACCATACCTTTATGCGCTTAAACAGAGTATCCGCTGAAGTTACGGTGGCCAATTGGGAGAAACCCTGAGGCAACTTCTGGCAAGGATATCGAAGACTTAGAAACAACAGATGCAATATAGTGCCTGCACCTTCATTTCTTAAGTGGTTACAGGAAATATCCATCAAATCATCAAAGCAGAATTTGCAGTTTAAAAAAAAGACACTGGAGATATTTCATTGAACACCGTCAGTGCCTCCCAAGCAAGGTCCCCACCCTCCCAGAATGACCAGGAGTTTCCCAGAAGCGGGGATAACTCTCCCGAGCTCTGCCTCCAGCAGCCCGGGAGATCAGCTATTTAAATTTTTTGCCGCAATGCGCTCTCCCCACCCCTCGGCCCATGATGCACTGGCTGCTGTTAAAGCCTCAGGCTCGGTGACATTACCCAACTACTGCCAGAGAGCCATGACCCTGTGAAGCGCAGTCAGCAGGAGAGTCGGGAATCGGGAGGCCTTGGAATCGCGGGTGTCCATTCAGGGAGTCTTTGAACTCATTGGGGCTCTAAAGTCATGGGGGCTTGAAGTCAGGGGCGGTGGGGGGGGGGGGGCGCGTGGAGGTGGGGGGAGGTCTGAATTCAAGGGTGCTCTGAATTCGGGAGGGGAGCAGGTCTGAATTCAGTGGCGGGGGGGAGATGTGAATTCGAGGGAGGTCTGAATTCGGCGGGGGGGCGGAGATGTGAATTTGGGGGGCTTGAGACTGAGGAGGTAAGAGAAGGAGACTGGGGGTCAAAAGGAGACTGGAATGGGGGCTCGAGGAGATGCAGACTGGGAATGGGGACTCAGGGGGAGAGATGGGGAATTTGGGGATGGGAGGTCGTGGGGGGAGAAGGGGACTAGTGGTCGTGGGATTGGGTCTCAAGTGAATGGGGTAATGGGTTGGGGATGGGGGCATTTCCCACAGAGCCGGGGGCAGCAGCAGCAAAGGGGCGAGTGAGGAGCAACCAGTAAAGGGGCGAGTGAAGCCAGAGACCGTACTGTGGGTAAATAGTGAAAGATTATTTCCATTGGTGGGCAAATGGGGAACGAGGGAACAGAAAATGAGGATTCTCACTGTTAGAAACAAGGGAGAAGGGAGGAAGTAGGTTCTTGAACTGAGAGCTATTAGACCGTGGGATACTTCACATGTGGCGATTTAGGTACAGACTACAGCAACAACAACTCGTATTTATATAGCGCCTTTAGCATAGTAAAACATCCCAAGGCGCTTCACAGGAGTGTTATACTGTAAAACAAAAATTTGACACCAAGCCACAAAAGGAAAAATTAGGGCAGGTAGGTTTTAAGGGGTGTCTTAAAGCAGGAAAGAGAGGTAGAGAGGTGGAGAGATTTAGGGAGGGAATTCCAGAGCTTAGGGCCTAGACAGCTGAAGGCATGGCCACCAATGGTTGAGCGATTATAATCAGGGATGCTTAAGACGGCAGAATTAGAGGAGTGCAGATATCTCGGAGGGTTGTGGGGTTGGGGGATATTACAGAGATGGGGGGGCGGGGCCATGGAGGGATTAAAACAAGGATGAGAATTTTGAAATTGAGGTGTTGTTTAACTGGGATCCAATGTAGATCAGCAAACACAGGGATGATGGGTGAACGAGACTTGCTGCAGGTTGGGACACAGGCAGCTGAGTTTTGGATGACCTCAAGTTTACGTAGGGGAGCACGTGGGAGGCCAGCCAGGCGTGCGTTTGAATAGTCAAGTCTAGAGATAACAAAGGTATGGATGAGGGTTTCAGCAGCGGATGAGCTAAGGCAGGGGCGGAGACGGGCGATGTTACAGTGGTGGAAATAGGCGGTCTCAGTTATGCCGTGGATATGTGGTCGGAAGCTCATTTCAGGGTCAAATATGTCATCAAGGTTGCGAACAGTGTGGTTCAGCCTCAGACAGATGTTGGTAAGAGGGATGGAGTCAGTGGCTAGGGAACGGAGTTTGTGGCGGAGATCGAAAACAATGGCTTCAGTTTTCCCAATATTTAATTGAAGAAAACTCCTGCTCATCCAGTACTGGATGTCGGACATTCTGACAATTTAGAGACTGTGGAGGGGTCGGGAGAAGTGGTGGTGAGGTAGAGCTGGGTGTTGTCAGCGTACATGTGGAAACTGACGCTGTGCTTTCGGATGATGTTGCCAAAGGGCTGCTTGTAGATGAGAAATAGGAGGGGGACAAGGATAGATCCTTGGGGAACACCAGAGGTAACGATACAGGAGCAGGAAGACAAGCCATTGCAGGTGATTCTCTGGCTACGATTAGACAGAAAAAAATGGAACCAGGCGAGTGCAGTCCCACTAAGTTAGATGACGGTGTAGAGGCATTGAAGGAGGATGGAGTGGTCAATCCTGTCAAAGGCTGCAGACAAGTCGAGAAGGACGACGGGGGATAGTTTACCAAAGGATGTCATTTGTGACTTTGATGAGAGCCATTTCGGTACTGTGGCAGGGGCAGAAACCTGATTGGAGGGATTCAAACATGAAGTTGCAGGAAAGATGAGCACGAATTTGGGAGGCGACAACATGTTCAAGGACTTTGGAGAGGAGAGGGAGGTTGGAGATGTGCAGTAGCTGGCAAGGACAGAGGGGTCAAGGGTTGTTTTTTTGAGAGGGGTGATGACGGCAGATTTGAGGGAGAGGGGGACAGTCCCTGAGAGCAGCGGCGAGAGCAGACCTGGTCGGGGATGGAGCGGAGCCAGGGGAACAAAGGGCGGAGGAGAGAGAAAAAAACATTGAGGATTGACATCACAGGACAGCAGGTAGGTGATTGGTTGGTGAGTACTACAGTTTTTTTAGTCTCGAAGCTAGCTAAGAAACTATAAATTGCAATAACTTCACTTCATTAAATTAATAACTAAAACTAGATAAACCAATTAAGTAATAAACCTAAAATAATTGCTAAAAAAATGAATTAACCAATCAAATAAATGAAGAAGGTTAAATAGACATGGCGGGGCAGGTGGTGTGCCCTGCAGCATGTGGGAGTTTGTGGGGACCAGCGAGATCCCGAGCAAACACATCTGCGGTAGTGTCTGCAGCTCGAGGAACTTCGGCCCAGAGTTGTTGAGCTGGAGTACGAGGTGCAGACATTGCCGGGCATCAGGGAGGGGGAGAGTTACCTGGACACTTTGTTCCAGGAGGCAGTCACACCCCTTAGGTTAAGTAGTACTTCAGAGTTCGTCAACGGTCAGGGACAGGAGGATGTGACTGCGAGTCTGGAAGGTATGGAGACTCAGGATGTAGCGATGGAGCAGCCTCAGCCCTTGACTTTGACCAACAGGTGTGAGGTACTTACTACCTGTGGGGATGAGAACAAGGACTGCAGGGTGGATGAGCAAACTGACCATGGCACTGTGCTAGAGGAGGCCATTCAAGTGGGGGGAGTGAAAAGGAATGTGGTAGTGGTAGGGGACAGTATGCTCAGAGTTATAGATACTGTTCTCTGCAGCTGCGACCGGGAGTTCTGAAGATTGTGTTGCCTGGGAAAAGGATGTCTCCTCGTGGCTGGAGAAGAACTTAGAGTGGGAGGGGGAGGATCCAGTTGGCGTGGTCCATGTAGGAACCAACGAAATAGGTAGAAGGAGGAATCAGGTTCTGCCGAGGGAGTTTGAGGAGCTAGCGTTGAAATTAAAATGCAGAACTTCACAGGTAATAATCTCTGGATTGTTACCTGAGCCACGCACAAATTGGCATAGGGACAAACAGATTAGAAAGTTAAATGCGTGGCTGAAAGAGTGGTGTGGGAGGCAGGGGTTTCAGTTCCTGGGGCACTGGCACCAGTACTGGGGAAAGAGGGAGCTGTTCCGTGAGGACGGGCTCCATTTAAACCGGGCTGGGACCAGTGTCCTGGCGAATCAAATAACTAGGCCGGTAGGTAGGGCTTAAAACTAATGAAGGGGCGGGGGAGGGGGGTGGGGGGGGGAGGAGGGAGAATTCAGGAAAGGGCACATTCAAAAGCTGTAAGAGAAATGTCAAGGCTGTAGAGCAGAGTAGTGATCTGGGTAAAGATAAGCAGAGTGGGTCAGGAAGGGACAGAAAGATTAATAAAAAGTAATAGGTGACTAAAGTGACATCAGGGAAAAATAGAAAAAATTTAAAGTTAAAGGTACTATATCTGAAATCATGAAGCATTCGCAACAAAACAGATGAATTAATAGCGCAGAAATAAATGGGTTTGATTTAATAGCCATTACAAAGATGCGGTTGCAGAGTGACCAAGGTTGGGAACTAAATATTCCAGGATATTTGACTTTTAGAAGAGACAGGCAGAATGGAAAAGGAGGAGGGGTAGCCCTAATAATAAAGGAGTGAATAAAGACAGTAGAGAAAAAGGATCTTGGCTCGTAAAAACAAAATATAGAATCAGTTTCGGTGGAGCTAAGAAACAACAAGGGGCAGAAAACACTATTGGTAGTAGTCTATAGGCCCCCTAACAGTGGTTGCAGTGTCGGGCAGAGTATAAATCAGGATATTAGACATGTATGTAACAAGGATAATACAGTAATCATGGGGAACTTTAACTTTCATATAAACTGGGCAAACCAAATTTGCAGAAATAGTGCAGAGCAAGAGTTCATGGAATGCATTCAATATAGTTTTCTAGATCAGTATGTCAAGGAACCTATGAGAGATCTAGTACTGTGCAATGAGACAGGGTTAATTAATAACCTTGTAGTAAAGGAGCCTCTGGTGAGCAGTGATCATAATATAATAGAATTTTATGTTGAGTTTGAGAGTGATTTAGTTAAGTCCGAAACTAGGGTCCTAAACCTGAACAAAGCAAACTACATAGGTATGAGAGGAGAGTTGGCTCAGGTAGGTTGGGAAACTGGATTAAAAGCTATGACAGTAGAAAAGCAATGACAAACATTTAAAGAAATAATTCATAATTCGCAACAAATATATATTATCTTAAAGTATAAAAACACTACGGGAAAAATGGTCCAACCGTGGCTAACAAGAGAAATTAAAGATATTATTAAAGGAAGAGGCTTACAATGTTGCCAAAAAGAGTAGTAAGCCTGAGGATTGGGGGGGATTTTAGAATTCAGCTAAGGAGGACCAAGAAATTGATAAAGAAAGGGAAAATAAAATGAGAGTAAACGAGTGAGAGACATAAAAACAGACTGTAAAAGCTTCTATAGGTAAGTAAAAAGGAAAAGATTAGTGAAGGTAAACGTGGATCCCTTACAGGCTGAGACAGGAGAAATTATAATGGGGAATAAGGAAATGGCAGAGAAATTAAACAAATACTTTGGGCTGGATTTTCATAAAGCAGTCGGGAAGGAGGCGGGACTACAACTTTCGGGTTTTAGTCCCGCCTCCATCGACGTCCGGCCAATCCACGTGAGTTTCCCTTGATTGACCTTGTTGAGCCCGCCTAGCGGGCTCAGCAGGCCAATTAAGGGCCACCCGACAACAGGTGACGTCACAGACTGAAATTTCATCTGTCAAGAGGTGTTGACAGATGAAATATCAGTGTTTCACAGCTGTTTGAAGCTGTCAAAACACTGACAGTCTGACTTCTAACCCTAGTCCTTCTACGCAGACTCAGTTAGAACTCTCACCGGCACTGAAAGCTGAAGGTTGTCACTTTTGACAGCTTGCAGCCATTCTGCTTTCAGTGCCGGCTGAATGATGGACTCCCGAAGCCTAGAGGAAGGAAGGCTGTTAAGGTAAGTACAGGTAATTTAAACTTCTTTACACACTTTAGACACACCAAATGCACTTACCTTTGCACTCATGCACCCATCACTCACCTGAACACCGACATCACGACCCCTCCAAGTCCTTCAACCCGACGGCCCGCCTGCTCTAACCTGGCATGGTTTGGAGCCGTCGGGAATCCCACACGACACCCCTCAAAATAGGGATTAGGCTAAAAACTGCCTGTTAACTACCTGTTAACAGGCAGTTAATTGTCACTAATCCCTTCCCGCCTCGGGTCGGCGGGTCCCAGTGCGGGACGGGTACCCACCTCCTTTGAAACTTACGTGGAGGCGGGTTTTGGGCGGGATGGTGTCGGGACCCCCGAATTCAGGATTTTAGGCCCCCGCACGCCTAAAAGCCCGCCTCATGGCACACTGAAAATCTAGGCCTTTGTGTCTGTCTTCAAGGAAAAAGACTCTAAAAGCCTCCCGGAAATTGTGGAGAACCAAGGGGCTAACGAGAATGAGGAACTGACAGAAATTAGTATTAGTAAAAAAAATAGTGCTGGAGAAATGAATGGGACTGAAAGCCAATAAATCCCCTGGATCTGATGGCCTACATCCTAGGGTTTTAAAAGAGGTGGCTATAGAGATAGTGGATGCATTGGTTGTCAACTTCCAAAATTCTAGATTCCATAGATCCTTGTGTCCTTATCCTAATAAGGGCAGCATTGTTGTTCACTGCAGAGGTTCACCAGCTGGTGCTGATGCTTTGATTCCCAGAAAAAAACTGAAGAAGAAAAACACCAGACTGGCCTGCTGGAAATAGTGTGCAGAACTCATTGAACGTACTCCGGAGGAGAAACTGGCGGGTTTACTTCAATGAGAGGTGTGATGTGAGAAGCAAATAGCATCTTTTTAGCTGAGGATAAATAAACTGCCAGTATGTTGCTGGTCCTGGGGATTTGTATGACACAGAAGTTGGAGACTACATGCTGTACCACCGATCTACAACAACACATGTTGACATTTTTATGTATGTGTCTGGCACATGGTTTCCTCAGAACCAATCAATCCAGCAAATCTCTCAGCAGTAATTTGCGCTGTACAGAAAAACTCTCCAGGAAAGTAAGAATTGGAGCCAAATTTCTGCAGCCCCTTAAGCGGCATTCCCACAAAATAATGGCTTTTAAAATCTCTGAACAGCAATTACACTTTGAAAAAAGTCACCAAGCATTTATTTAACAATTAGAATTTGCAGTCTTAAAGGGAAACACCTTCTCTTTGGTAACATACATCACATAATACTATTTTTCTTATAAAACATCTCAGGGAGAATTTTGCCGGCGCTCAGGTGGCGGGTTTGGAGGCGGGACCAGTGGCAAAATGGTAAAAAATGGGAGCGAGTCTTGAACCCGCTCCCAACTCGCCTCCAAATGATCAGCTGCCATCTGTTTCATCCTAAGGAGTGAGTCATTGGAGAACCTGGGTGCAAGGGCTCACCTTTGGACAGTAATTGTCAGTGTTTGACAGCACCTCAATGCTGTCAATCACTGACAATTCATCTGTCAAAAAATTATGGTGCCCGTCACTTCAACAAAACCGGCAGATGAAGCGTCATGCACTGATGTCATCTGACACCAGCTTTCCCTAAACTGGCTGGCAAGCCCGCAAGGAGGGCTTAACAAGGCCAATCAAGGGAAAATAGCGTCGGACGTCGCTGAGGGCGGGAATGAAACCCGAAAACCAGCAGTCCCGCCTCGACCTCTAGATCTAAGGTAAAATCCAGCTCCTCATCAGACTTACTGTAAGCAATACCACAGGAAATCTGCTAGTACTATATTAAAAATGGCGCACACAGTGCACAGCAATATGTCATCATTAAAAGCGAATGACACCTAAAATGTGAGTGCTTCTCACTAAAATTAACAAGCATATTTCCATCTGACATGAGCCTCTGTTTATTTAACGATTAGACTTTGCTGAATTTATCATGCATTCCACAATCCTTTTAAAAAAGCATGTCACCCAGCTTGCAGTGAGCAACTTCATGAGAGGTCTGTTAAAAGCAATGTTTGGTAAATTGTAGGATATGCTATACAAGGAACACGTTAAACAATGCAATTCAGAAGGTATTTTTCTGGTGCAAAGGTGCCAAAGGTCACAAAGTCAGACAGCTGCTGTGTAAACATTGGGTGAAGTCAGAGTTTAATTTTTCTTCAGATTGCAGCTCACAAACCTGATGCGCTTTCTTCCCTTTTTTAAAAGTGTGATTATTGAAGTCACTCAGAGGTTACAGACATTCTGGCCCTGATGTTAATGGGGAGGCTGCCAATCGGGGCTGGGGAGGCCGAAGGCTTCCTCGAGGGGTCTGGGGGGAGCGCTCCTGCTCCTCCTGGCCCACAAGGAATGCTGAAAGAGCCACTTAACTTGGGGAGCCGGCAGCTCCCACCTCGGTTCAGCTGCCAGGAATCCCACAGGTTGGACCTCCCCCTCACTTTTTGTTAAATTTAAGTCGCGGTACCAATGAGGTCATCAGGCCGTGACTTTGGTATGTTGATTAGGCCCCTTCCTGCATTTTGCGGTAGCCTCACCCATGGCCTGATTCCTGTAAAATTTAAAGAGGTTTCCTGATTCTCTATTTTAACTGCTTGTTGGTGGGGGTGGGGCCGGTTAAAATTGAGGCCTCTAGCTTTAGTGTTAAATGTCTGCTGTTGTTTCTTTGTATTTTTTTTGAAGTGTGCCACAGAAATTGAAGCGTGACACTTGAAAAGTGTTGGATGGGAAATGTGTGCTTGACATATTGGGGTCGATTTCGGTCTTCACTGCCTGGTTGGTAATTTGGTGGAGTGGACTGTCCACCCTTTATAGAACCTGCAGCATCTTCATTCCATTAATTTCAACGGAATGAAATTTGGGCAGATTCCGCAACGGGCACTCCGTCAGATTACCACCCAGGCTGTGACAACAAAAATCTACTCCTTTTTTTTAATAATATACTAGCAAACCTCAGATGATGCAGTTCATAGGTTGGACCTGGGAGTGTAGGGAATGTAGAGAGAGAGAGAGAGGGCTAGGACCTTGGCATATGGCAGGGCTGAGAAAGGAGGGCAGTTTTTGGTGCAGAGGTATAAAGAGGGTTACAGTACTTATATTTTCCCTCTAAGTAAAGCTCAGGGCTGGAGCTGGGAAATTAAATAAAGACTGGGTGAAACTAGCAATTTAGAAGAATTAACAAAAAAATACAAAGGAGGAAAAGGTTATGATGAAAATGAGGAAACAAAACAGATTCAAAGGTTAAAATAAAATGAGAGAGAAGAATGAAGAAAGTTTGTTACCACCAGATAGAGTGTGAGAGAAACAAAAAGGCATACAGATTCGTACATACAGAATAATAGGCATAAACAGAGAGGGAGCATAATAATATGGAGTTATTACTCCATATCACAATCTCATTGAATGGCAGAACAGGCTCGAGGGGCTAAATGGCCTACTCCTGTTCCTTTAAAAAAGTAAGGGAAGATCAGACTTTCAAAAAGAGAGTGAGAATGACTCAGAAATACAAACGGAGAAAGCACAATGGACAGTGCCTCAGTGGTATATATAGAGGGAGGGGGAATGAAAGTGGAAGATAAACAGATGGAGGAAGTCAAGCAGAGAGACAGTTTTTGTAGAGAGAGAGGTTTCTTTTTCCCTATGAGCAATTCCACAGAAGTTGAACTAGCATTAGCAAAAAATGTATAAGCAAAATCCTTCTAAAAAGTAGGATATTTAGGCCATTGGCTCTAGGCTCTGCTTTGAAGTTGAATATTCTGTTGTTTTATTGCATTATTAGATCTTTTGTGCATCAGTACCAAAAACAACACATTTGTACAACCCATTCACTTTAAGGCAAGTATCAGACGTTCATGGATTGGGATTTATGAACTTCATGTTCCATCAGTGTATGTTATACTGCTGTCGAGAGCTGATAAGAGAATAGGAAATAGGCGATTAACAGAGGAACTTACTTAAGTTTTAAGTGAAAGAAAACAAAGATAGACTTTGAGATGTAGCTATTCTGAAACTACAGCAAAACAACATGATTGTAAAACCACCCGATATCACTAAAGCTGGAAGAGTGGACGTTGGGCCAAATATGGCTGTCATACTACAACTTTGGCGCTAACATAATGAAAATGTCAGCTTAGCACCAGTTTGAAAAAGCAGTTAAGGAATCAGTGTCAGGCTTGCAAGACAGTCTGCAGTTCAGGTTTGAGGTTGCAATGCACTGCCTCAGGGTTAGAGGCAGATTGCTTTTATTCAGTATGCTTTAGATCAGGGG
Organism: Somniosus microcephalus; assembly: GCF_052327205.1. NCBI lineage: Eukaryota > Metazoa > Chordata > Chondrichthyes > Squaliformes > Somniosidae > Somniosus > Somniosus microcephalus. The sequence continues at coordinate 188,564,855 of NC_140997.1, forward strand.
AAACATGGATGACAGGGCTTTTTAACATGGATGTTAGTGCTTTTTAAAAGTCTGGCTCCAACTTTAAGGGCCTTGTTCAGCAGATTACTTATATTACAACTGATCCTTTGGCTTGCTTGTGCCTAGAATTACACTACTGTAACATTCCCATTCTGCTTTCATACTGTGATCCCTTCTGAGAAGGACTGCAGATTCTGTTCCAAATTCCAAACTGTAAGAGCCAACATTTTTCACACTTAGGATCCTTAACAGCTATCAGACACTTTATTCAATTCTTCATTATGAGTTGAGTTTGAACTGGACTTTCAGACGTGACAGCACAGGGCTCTGTGGACAAGAATGCTTAGCACAGTAATTCAATAAAAGTATATAGCTAATCTTACCTGAAGGAATATAGCCATTGCTCCCGTAACTCCACTTCTTCTAAATGCCAACTCAAAGTCATCACTACCAGGACTTGAAAGATAAATCTGCATCTGTTGTTATAAAGGGAAAAAAATATTAGAATGGATTTTTTTGTTAATATTTATTTTCTGTACTTTACTTTTCAATCTGTATGTAAAAATGAACTGTAATGGTTAAAAAAATCAACCTGAAGCAATTAAAAACCATGTAACCCTTTATTAAAGCATTAATCAGTGAAAATTGCATTAGTTAAGTCACACACATTCGGCAACCATGTCCTAGTACAACATGCAGAATCCCAGCAGAATACCTCACACGTGAGAACGAAGAACACTGCATCAAAGTGACCTCTGTAAAATCATACAATTAAGAAGATAATTTTATTGCAGTAATTCGATGTGTTCAGTAATTTACTCCATATAAAAACATCTTTTGATGGTACTAATGCAAATTAGTCAGAGAGAGGATAACTGCAGCAGTATCAAACTACAGTCGCTATCCAAAAACCCAGTACCATACATTCTGGTTGTAAGTTGCATCTTAATATGTTTTATATCATCCAAACACAGGGAAGTGTACATCAGTGCAAACTTTTTGTTTTTCAAACTATAATGGCAACCATAATGGGTGAAAAACATATATAATTTATTCACTAATGTATATATATTGCGTTATCTAAAGCAAAACTGTATCTTCCTACTTGCATTCAAAAATGCCCTTTCATTTTTCTTGACTGCCACTGTGATGTGTTGCTCAATAATCACAGTCAGCCATCCAATCATACAATCATGTTTCAAGAAATCATCCGTGACATTATACAATTTTCAATACTTGGTAGAATATGAAATAAGTAGTCTATTTCTAGAGGTTTGAGATTTTTCATATTTTTTTAATTTTTTTTAACTCCCCTCGCCTGGAGGAAACCAGGTGGGGGAGGCAGTTAAAATGGGAGTGGCAGACTTGCCCATTCCTTTCCCGCCCCAATCTAACCAACTGCAATTTTAAACTGCAGGTCACATCCAATAATGTATTTCGCTTCAGGTTACTTGAAGATTCTGACTTGAAGATTTCTGAATTACTTTAGTTCCAATAACAAACTACCATTTCTGTAATATTTCCTTACATCCCATCCTAACTATGACCCCAATTCGAACTCAGAATGCGTTTTGGGCAGGTGGGTTGAGTTTGAAACACAAATGCTGCCCCAGAAAACAGGCCTAGTGTATTTTAATTTCCATTAGAATCTCATGGGCAGGTTTCTCACTCAATTCGCTGGCACAACAGGAAACCCACATCCGGAGTGCAATTTCCAGCGGGTCAGTCAGAGGCCTATTTGAAGCAGTAGTGTACCTCTTAAAGCATTGTCTTCTGCCTCTTGAATAAAATTTGCTGCACAGAGAAGGGGGCCTGTTGCAGAAACAGGCCCCCAGGTTCTCTGAAGCCTCTCCAGAGGTCCTGCTGGAAGAGATCAGGGCGAGGAGGGAAGTTTTCCTTTCCAGCCAGTGTCAGGGGGATCCCGAAACACCTAGTCCAAGCATGGAGAGTCAATTTACAGGTTTCAGCTCTGTGAACATCACCGCCTGGTCATGGATGCAGTGCAAGACGCGCTTCAATGATGGCAAGAGTAACCAGTACAGCTCTTCATTTCTCCATCTCTCTCAACAACACATAGCAACAGTCCTTCCCCCTCCCCCAGCACTCTCAACAATTCCCTCCCCTCTGTCGCACCCAGCACAAGGTGACAGTATTAGGATAATAGCAAAATACTGCAGATGCTAGAAATCCAAAATAACAACAGAAAATGCTGGAAAAACTCAGCAGGCCAGGCAACATCCGTGGAGAGAAATTAGAGCTGATGTTTCGGGTCGAAACCCTTTTTCAAAACTGGAAAGGAAATAAAATAGATCGAAGTCAGGGCTGCGATAGAACAAAAGAAGTAAAAGAGACATTAAGAGGTATTCAAAACCAGACGAGATGTTAATAGGACAGTGGAGACAAAAGACGGCTCAGATTAGGTGTGAAGTGTACTGGCAGGATAAGAGACAGCTGCCATGTGGGAGAGAGAAGAGAGGGGAAAAAAAGGAAAGGTGGGGGGGAAGGGAAGACCCAAAACAAAGGGGTGGAAAAAAATATAAGTAAAAATGTAATGGGGGCCGAGGTTATGATCTGAAATTGTTGAACTCGATATTGAGTCCGGAAGGCTGCAAAGTGCCTAATCGGAAGATGAGGTGCTGTTCCTCGAGTTTACGTTGAGCTTCCGTGGAACAATGCAAGAGGCCAAGGACGGTGAGGTCCGAATGGGAATGGAGCAGTGAATTAAAATGACAGGCAACCGGAAGCTCGGGGTCACCCTTACGGACTGAACGGAGGTGTTCCGCAAAGCGGTCACCAAATCTGCGTTTGGTCTCCCCAATGTAGAGGAGACCGCGTCGTGAGCAGCGAATACAGTATACTAGATTGCAAGAAGTACAAGTAAATCACTGTTTCACCTGGAAGGGGTGTTTGGGGCCCTGGACAGTGGGAAGGGGGGAGGTATAGGAGCAGGTGTTACATCTCCTGCGCTTGCACGGGAAGGTGCCAGGCAAAGGGGAAGGGCTGTTGGGGGTGATAGAGGAGTGGATTAGGGTGTCTCGATTAGCACTGATCATTCTCATTATAAACACACATTCACCTCTTGCTTGCTCCCTTCACAGCAGCCACTAGCATCATTCGCTTCTCACTTGGTAGTTTTTGCAGAATCACCAACTTCTCTCATGGCTCCTATGGCTCCTTCCTCACTTCACACTCCACACACCTGCTTTTAATGCATCATCTCCCCATCTTAATTGCCTCTTGCTTCATCTCCCTCTCAGCATATGCACAACAAGCAGAAGCCCCGCACATCTGCATTCTCCTTTGTAGGAGACACTCGCTAACTCTCGCCCTCTTTCTCTGCAGGACAAGATAGTGCACAGTATCAGGGAGAGGAGAACAATTAGGGGGGAAACAACCGACCTTATGAAACTCTCCGAGCTGGAGCAGCAAGTGCTGGAGATCAGTGGCCCCTCCAGACAGCATAGGAGATTTTGAGGCTGGCGGCTTCTGTGAACAGGGTCTTTGACCATTACTTGTACCCCTTCATGACCCTCCGAAAACACACAAACACACAGTTTGACTATATCAAGCTGCATTGTGATGCCTGTCATCTGTTACTGTTCAGCCTCTCAGGGCCATCCTAACTCTTGCTCCTTCTCGCTTTCCTCCAGGTCTTCCTCAATAGCCATGACCAGCAGAGGAGGAGAATCCTTCTCAGGAGGTGCTATCACGCACTGCATCACTCCCAACCACCTCCAGGGATGTTGCAGCTGGGCCCTCCCAACAGGAGCCCATGTTCACAGCCTTTGCAGCTTTGGCTCAAATGGCTGCCATGCAGATTCTGGGCTCAAACCTGTGTTCCGCCTTAGAGAGGAAGATGTCCACCTTGGACAGATTGATGTAGCAAATAGATAGGGACATTCAAGGAGTCACTCATCTTCTGCAGTCTGCTCTCCCACAGAAGTGATGTGCCCCAGTCTCTTGGGAAATGCAGGAATGACACATGTTGCCCTCTCTCAGGATGTCAGACTGTTTGCTTCCTTATCAATTCCTCAACCAATGCCAACCATGGCGCCAGAAATCCAGCTGGGCTGAAGTGCTGGTGTCTGCAGCCGTGCCTTCAGAGTCTTGAGCTCCCAGAAGTTGCCAGCCACAAGTATCACAAGGGTCCCCACATGAGCAACAGCAGCCTTCCATAAGCTCTGCTGAAGCCACTGGGGGAGTACTTTGTAGGAACAGTCGAGTTAGTAAACATTCTTTTAAGAAAAGCACTATCTGTTGATTATTTGGGTGACAAAAGAATTCACTTCATTATTGTGTTTGTAATTCAAATCAATGATGTGGCCCACATTGCTGGGAGCCCCCAGAGCGATCAAGGCACCTGACTTTTTGCTTCAAAATGCCAAGGGTTTGCTTTATGATGTTCCTAGTGGCCCCATGGCTTTCATTGTACCTGTGTTGTTAAGGTGTAGTGGAGTTATGGAGGGGTGTTATCATCCATGTGTGGAGGAGGTATCCCTTGTCCCCAAGCAGCCATCCTCTGATATTCCTGGATGGGTGAAAAAGTTAGGGGATGGATGAAGATATCGTGCCAACTATTAGCGTAACTGCAGCAGACTTGGATTATCCTTCTGCGGTGATCACACATCAGTTGAACGTTGATGGAGTGGAAGCCCTACCTGTTCACACAAATTGCTGGTTCATCTTCTGGTGCCCTGATAGCTACATGAGTGCAGTCTATTTTGTCCTAATAGACAGGAAAATAGGATCAGGAGAAGGCCATTCAGCCCCTTGGGCCTATTCTATTAGATTACTGGTGACCTGTACCTCAACTCCATTTACCTGCCTTTTCTCCATACCCATTGCTACACTTACCCTAACATACATATGGGAACTGATCTTGTTCCTACAAATAATATTTGTGAGTGGCATCATGCAAAGGAGGGACCAAGGATGGAATCTAGGGTTATTTAACAAGTAATGGACTCAAAAAATGAAGCAAAGCACATTTGAAAGGAAAGATGATTCTTAAAATGGGACAGTAGTAAGTGGAATACATCAACAAGGTTCTCGTAGGGAGGACACCATTACTACTTTTCCTTTAATAAGTACCTCTGTTTTAATATTACCATACTAGTTAACAGAAGAATAGGTCATGTACAATCTATCATGTCCAATCTTCGACATACCACTCGACTTCTGGAGGCCATCCAGCAAGTGCCAAAATAGAAGCGTCTGCAAAGATGACTAACATGAGGGATGCAGTAACGGGACTTATTCTAGAAGTCACCAGACCAATATTCATCTGATTTCTGAGTTCAGCACAACTATGGCAGTCACTGACCAATCAATTCAATGACCCTCTTTAAAGCAGAAGCCATGACAAACCCTTTTAAGGGGTGGATGACCCATCGAAACTGAACATTTTCAACAAAAATTAACAAATTAACTATTATGTCATCTGATCCTGGGCCTTAGGGTACTAAATTGTGAAAGGATACTCAGAGATTGAATTTTTCTTTGGAAAAAAGATTGAGGAAGTCCATGAATAGGTCTTTAAAATGCTGAAAGGCATGGATAATACAAATGAAAGCACGTTTTTTAATCTGGAGTGTGAGCATAGAACAAGAGGACACACTAGAAAATGAATAATGCAAAAGCAAAATGAGAGATTAAGACAAATTATTTTCCCCACAGAGTTCTTATCAGGTGGAACAGACTCCCAGCAAAAGCAGCTAATTCTCTGTCAATTAATTCCTTTGAGAAAGAACTGGAAAATTACCTGCTTAACAAAAATAAATTTAAGGTTATAACAGTAAGTAAAAGATGAAGTTCCAATGCCCCATGGAACAAATTGTTCCAAAGTATACTAGTGCATGGAAATCTCATATTTTGGAAAGCAAGCAGTTATGGATCAACATCATAGGATGCAAGGTTAGACATATTCTGGATTTTCATTGGATTACACTGCAAAAACCAAGAAGAAATTTAACTGTATCTACCCTGAGAACAATAAATCGGGTAGAGTTCATGGTGGGAAAATTGTGTGAGCAGTGGAAAGTCGGCTGAATGCTCTTTTTTTATACCATGCTTGAAGAGTGAATTCCATTTTAAATCTGCTACCAAAGGTGAGTATAAATGGATCACTGAAGTCAATTACTCAAGTTTCTTTGCCTAAAAATGTAGGTACATTTTGAACAATACACAACATAAGATATAACACAGGGATTCCCTTCTCACAGTTTACTGATGTAGATTTGCATGTGTGCAAGATAATGTTGTGCACGTTGCCACTTACCATTTCTGTATATCCCATTAACTGCGACAGCCAGCATGGCTCTGCCTATCTTAATAAAGCTGCTTCATGTGGATTTAATTTCAGGAACTGGTACTACATCAATATATATAATACATGGGCATAAATGTGATTATTTGGAAAGGGCTTGGGGAATATAACAACATAGGTTTTACCAGACATAAGTATAACTGTGGAATATCCCAGCTACATCATGCAGGTTTTTTGCTTCACAAATTTGTGGATTCAATGTTCAAACAAAGAGACCAATATCCCAAGCCAGTGCTTTGACAGTTAATTTTTTTTAATGAATTGCAGAGGTGATAGGCCGTGTATTTTTGCTTCACCAGCAGCTAGAAAAGCTATAATGAGTGGGTGCTTTAGCTTCTCTTCTCCAAAATGGGGTGAAAACATCGCAAGTCTACTGTATATAGATGCTTCTTTCCACAGAGCTATTAACCACAATACCTGCTACGATTCTATACAGAAAAATAGATTGCCACCAAGATTCTCATCCCTCCCCAAATATAGATTCTTTTCTTCATATTGTACCTCGGTTTACATATTGCTGTAATCAGTGTACTTTTAAAAGAAAAAAAACATTAACAATTATAATCGTGCGTATTGGTATGGTAATTTTACACACTTCAGGATTAGGTTAGGTGCACAGGAGTTTTCTACCCACTCTGCAGTGTCTGTGGCTTGGGTCCCTATTCTTGTGGTACCTAAAGCAGTGGCAGTGTGCTCCCATCTGTTTTTTTAATTAAGGCAATATATGCCATTTGTCTAAATCAGGTTTGCTGCATATTTTTCAGGCTGCTTTTTGTAAAATCTATATTTGAAGACATGTGATGAACTACATTCTCCCAGAGTTCGTGTTCCAGTTCTATAAACCTTATACATGGTTGAGAAAAAGAGTTCTAAAGTGGAAAAGGTACCTCGAGTGTCCAGACTGATATATTTCTTGTGTAAAAGTTTCTATTAAACCTGCAAAAAATCTGAACATTCATCTTCTGAAGTGACAGAACCTATTTGGTGATGCAGCAATTCCCTCCCGCCAAAACTGTTCTTCTAATAGTCCTTGTTAATAGTCAAACTGAACACAGAATCTTTCAAGCAATAAAACACAATTCATCATACATACTGTCAGCAGCTAATATTCTGTGCCTCATATGCAAGCCATAAAGCACCCAAGATATATTTATCATCTCACCATTTCTACCTCACTTGACTTTTACTGTGACCAAGAACAGTTTCAGTATTACCAAACTGCTCCTCTGAAACCAATTATTTTACATTTTTCAACCAGTTTCCAGAGGATCATTTTCAAATTGCAGGAAATGCATCTAAACTGATTTTGAAACTATTTAGTTTACAAAATATATTTTGAATGATAGAACTATAACTTTGCCTTATCCCTTTCTTTCTCAGACAATACAGATCCCAAATAAATGCACATCTCTACATTCTGCTGGAGCAATGAATGAGGAAGGATAGCTAAGTTTCTGTTCAATGAAGTTGTACACATGTGTAGTTATCATTCCACCAGAATATCCAGATTTAAAAGCAAATTACGACAGGAAATAAAAGGATTACTAAAACAAAATGCTCGCTCGGTTAAAGTATTCAGTTGGGAGGAGAGCAGTGGTCAATATTGGTCCTGAAACAGGACCTAAATAATTGGGCAAGTTAGACAGGCTGAAAGGCTCTTTTGTACTTTTACATGCTTAATGGCCCGAATTTTGTGGTCAGCAGTGAAGGGACGAAGCTCGCCGCTGACCTTGGAAAAAATCTGCCCACAAAGATTTAGCGGGCTCTGGGTGCCGATTTCCCCTATTGGAACATGACTTGGAATCTAGCACCATCTATAGGGGATTTGCGGGCTCCAGCAACAGTGATGTCATCAAGCAGGCTGAGCAGCCAATCAGACTGAAGAATTTCAGACAGCAAACCAGGAAGTAAAAAGTATGGATTATATATCACTTTTTAGTCATTTTACAGAAAGTGAAATAACGATTGGGACATACACATGGGATTAAGGTAGAAGCTGAAAGATCATAAACAAACTTAAAAAAATGTTTTAATATTATTTTTAAAACAATGGAATTTTTACCATAGAATGGAGGGAATGACACTCCACACTTATAAAATTAGTTTTTCAGGGCCAGAGAAGTTGTTTAGAAGTAATTATGACTTAGTGCGCTGTTAAAAACTCAGTTATACCTCATTCAACAAGGCTTAACATTTTCAATGGTTTTTACAGCAAGAATCGTGCGTTAAAAGTTGAGGTTCATGTCAAATCACTGATTTGGTGCTGATTGCAGCTGCAAGGACTGCAACAGTGTACCCGGGTACCACTGACAGCAACTTCCGGAGTTCCGCTTTTAACTGTGCATGTGCAGACACCAGAAGTTGCTGTCTGTTTTACACAGTAATGACAGCGAAGTTGGACAGTTCCGCCGTCATTACATCCGCAAATTCCTGGCCATTATCTTCATGATTGGAATCACAACTTAAACATTCTTCTTTTATAGCCGCTATCCATCTTTTAGTAAAAAAGAAATTGAGATTTGGTGTTCTTGGTGATACAACATATTAGCCTCGATTTTAAGTCAGGTGAGAATCGGGCAAGCGAAGGCCAAGGAGAGTGATAAACTATCTTGACCTCGGCAGCATGAGGCCCAGGCAATTTAAACTTCTGGGCCACATGTGTATGTCTGTGGTCAGTTTCCTGTCTGAAACCGGCAGGAAGCAGAATGTCGGGGCGGGGACCAAAGCAGGCTGGTAAGTCGTGGTAATGGGGTTTCGGGAGGGCCTCAACTTTTCTTGTGGTACCCAGAGAAGCAAATAAACTTACCTGTTTGGGATTCGTCTGGCCCTGACTCTTCTTTCTGCTAGGTGCACCTGGTGGGAAAGCTACAATGGCTTCCTCGGTCAGGCCACTGGTTAAAACAACAATTGGACCCCGATTACATCACTGGGGCTTGATTTGCATATTTAAAGAGGACCCCACTGTTTTCCAGTGAATGTCCTTCCTGCATGCTGAGAAGAGCATGTTAAAATGGAAGCCTGCCTTAAGGGACCAGGACGTTAGCGGGTAAGTCTCCTGGGCAATTTTAACTGACCGCCCAGTTTCTGCCAGACAGCCAGAGTTAAAATCGCCCCTTTTGTTATAATAAGTTATGAGTTAGTATATAAGAGTCCCCAAAAATTGTAGGAAGCACACAGAAAAGGCAAGGGAAATGTCTAAGATCAAGTAAACATGGGCTGCTCTTTCACAGTTGCTTGTGGTAACATATCCCTTTCTGTCAGTGGATAATTTGTTCCATATGAGTTCGGGTGGAGCAGGGGCAGAATAGGACCTGGAAAAGGGGAAGTAAACCCAAATCAAAAGTGCCAAGGAAATCAGTAGGAGCTCAGTCTGGTTAAAGTCAAATTCACATTTGCTTTGCACAAACAAATCTTAACCGCTTCTACTCTTTCCCCAAAGAAAAAGGGACATTTTGATTACTGGTCGATGCTTCATTGTGTTGGCTGTTGCGACACTGATGCATTAAAATTAACCTCAGTTGCCCTATGCTGGGGGGAAAATGGTGGGTAAAAATCATGTTTGTTAATTCTGATTGCTATTTAATGATACTTGTAGGAAAAGTGCAAGTCTATGGATGTCAGGTGAGAACAAATTGGGATTGACTGTGGTGCCTTTCATGGTTAAATAATGACATACAATTTGACATCACTCACGGTCTGGGCTTAGACACTTAAGCAAGGTAACAAAGGGATGCCAGTGTTTGTGGGTCTGTGCACCAGCATAAGAAGCTTATGTGAAAGAGAGAAAATTGAGGGGACAGTTTGAAAATATTTATTACTCGTTAAAAGGCATGGGGTTAAATACTATTCTCATAATTGATTCGCAAACAAATTAGATTGTTTAAGTAGTTTTGTACATAAACTAGGCCCCATTAGATAGTAAAAGTGAATACTTATAATTTGATTCATAATGAGTCTGAAATTCAGAATAGCACGGTCACATTTCTGAATTTTTTGATAACTTTCCCACAAATACGAGTTGGGAAAATAATTACTTTGAATGCGGAGCTTTTAAAAGCAACTTATACGCCATGAGTTTAAAAAAGAGACAAAAGGTAGTTAAATGCTAATAGGAAATTTGTTAATGCTAATAGGAAATTTGTTAAGTAATTTGTTAGTTTGTCTGTGTATGCAGAAAGGTAGCTCTCATCATTGTTTTGGCAAACCCTTCAATCAGTCTGCAATAGGGACAGGCAGAGGATTCTATGAAAGAAACACATACACCGAAGAAGGCAATTGGTATTCCTAGAAGCAAGATGCTGCATAGGCAGGCAGGCAGGCAGCAAGAGGAAGTGAAAGACAGGTGATTGCAGGGAGAGTAGTTGTGCCCTGAGCTGTACAACTGAATGCAGAGGGATTAGTGTGTTTATGTAATATGACTGCGCTGAAGGGGTATAGCATTGTGTGTTCTTTATTTTATGTCATTACACAAATAGAAGTCGTACCAATTGAATTAAGTGACTGATTAAGCTAAAATATGCAGAGCACTAGGCACAATGTGGAAGAAAGCAGCTTGCGATTCCTGCTGGACTTTGCATCATCCTATGCTAACTCAGACTGCCTCCGGAAAAATTGAAGAAATACATATGCAAAATACAGATATCTAGTTCAGGTCACAACAGGGTTCTATTGTTGGTCCCACAATCGTGTACGTAGATATAGGGGAGAGTCAACTCCTATAAACTCAAACAACTTACAGGGTTGACTGATGCCACTGAACCTGAGAAGGTATCTACAGCAGACTTCAATTTATAACCAGCACACTTAATAAACATCCACAGAAAATCAACAACTTGCATTTATATATTGGCCTGGAATTTGCAGTTGGCGACGAAGGAACGACGCTCACCGTTCACCTCGCCGTCAACTGCCCACAAACATTTTGCGAGCATTTGAGTGGAGACTTGCTCCAACCAGAGCCAGTGCGGCGCCCTCTACAGGGAATCTGTGGCGTGTGTGAGCAGAAAAAGAAACAGTGAGGCTCTTCAACCCGACTGAGACACGCAGGCTTTTCTGGGGGTCAGCGGGGGAGTTTGGAGGCGGGTCGGCTGGGGAAATGTTTTCTTTTGACAGCGGGTAGGGAACCCGCTGTCAAACCGCCTCCACGCTAGTCTCCCAGATGTCGGGCCTGTCATCGCAGAACAGACCCGACACCAAGTGGTGAGAGAGGCAATTTACATAATTAGAGAGATTGTTAAGAGGCAATGAACTAGCATTTTGTGCTTACCTTTAGAATTTTAGAGTTCGCCAATGGCTTCCCCACTGCTCGGGGATCATGTCAGATAAGGAGGTCGGGTGTTGTGTCAACATGTGATAATTTCTTTACTTGACTACGGGAACGGTAGCACAGTAGTTATGTTACTGGACTAGTAATCCAGAGACCTGGACTAATGATCTGAAGACAGGAGTTCCATGGCAGCTGGGAAATTTAAATTCAGTTAATTAAATAAATCTGGAATGAAAAGCTAGTATCAGTAATGGTGACCATGAAACTATCGGATTGTCGTAAAAACCCATCTGGTTCAATAATGTCGTTTAGGAAAGGACATTTGCTGTCCTTACCTGGTCTGGACTATATGTGATTCCAGACCCACAGCAATGTGGTTGACTCTTAACTGCCCTCTAAAATGGCCTAGCAAGCCTCTCAGTTGTGAAAACCAGTAAGAATAAAACCGAACGGACATGACAACGGCACACCCAGCCCAGTCAACCCTGCAAAGTCCTCCTCACCAACATCTGGGGACTTGTGCCAAAATTGGGAGAGCTGTCCTCCAGAGTAGTCAAGCAACAGCCTGACAGTCATACTCACAGAATCATACCTTTCAGCCAATGTCCCAAATTCATCCATCATCATCCCTGGGTATGCCCTGTCCCATTGGCAGGACAGACCCACCAGGGGTGGCGGCAGCACAGTGGTATACAGTCGGGAAGGAGTGGCCCTGGGAGTCCGCAACATTGAATCCAGACCCCATGAAGTCTCATGGCTTCAGGTCAAGCATGGACAAGGAAACCTCCTGCTGATTACCACCTGAATCAGTACTCCTCCATGTTGAACACCACTTGGAAGAAACACTGAGAGTAGCAAAGGCACAGAATGTACTCTGGGTGGGGGGCTTCAATGCTCATCACAAAGAGTGACTCGGTAGCACCACCACTGACCGAGCTGGCCTAGTCCTGAAGGACATAGCGACCAGTCTGGGCCTGCGACAGATGGTGAGAGAAACAACACGAGGGAAAAACCTACTTGACCTCATCCTCACCAGTCTACCTGTCGCAGATGCATCTGTCCATGACAGCACTGGTAGCAGTGACCACCGCATAGTCATTGTGGAGATGAAGTCCCGTCTTCACACTGAGGACACCCTCCATCGTGTTGTGTGGCACTACCACTGTGCTAAATGGGATAGATTCAGAACAGATCTAGCAGCTCAAAACTGTGCATCCATGAGGTGCTGTGGACCATCAGCAGCAGCAGAATTGTATTCCACCACAATCTGTAACCTCATGGCCCGGCATATCCCTCACTCTACCATTACCATCAAGCCAGGGGACCAACCCTGGTTCAATAAGGAGTGTAGAAGAGCATGCCAGGAGCAGCACCAGGCGTACCTAAAAATTAGGTGCCAACCTAGGGAAGCTGCAACACAGGACTACATGCATGCTAAACAGCAGAAGCAGCATGCTATAGGCAGAGCTGAGCGATCCCACAATCAACGGATCAGATCAAAGTCCTGCCACATCCAGTCATGAATAGTGGTGGACAATTAAACAACTAACGAGAGGAGGAGGCTCCATGAATATCCGCGTTCTCAATGATGGCGGAGCCCAGCACACGAGTGCAAAAGACAGGGCTGAAGCATTTGCAACCATCTTCAGCCAGAAATGCCAAGTGGATGATCCACATTGGCCTCCTCCCGAGGTCCCCACCATCACAGAAGCCAGTCTTCAGCCAATTCGATTCACTCCACATGATATCAAGAAACGGCTGTGCGCACTGGATACAGCAAAGGCTAAAGGCCCCGAGAACATCTCGGCTGTCGTGTTGAAGACTTGTACTCCAAAACTAGCCGCGCATCTAGCAAAGCTGTTCCAGTACAGCTGCAACACTGGCATCTACCCGAAAATGTGGAAAACTGCCCAGTTATGTCCTGTCCACAAAAAGCAGGACAAATCCAATCCAGCCAATGACCACGGCATCAGTCTATTCTCAATCATCAGCAAAGTGATGGAAGGTGTCATCGACAGTGCGATCAAGTGGCACTTACTCACCAATAACCTGCTCTCTGATGCTCAGTTTCGATTCTGGCAGGACCTCTTGGCTCCAGACCTCATTACAGCCTTGGTCCAAACATGGACAAAAGAGTTGAATTCCAGAGGTAAAGTGACATCAAGGTGGCATTTGACCATGTGTGGCATCAAGGAGGCCAAGTAAAACTGAAGTCAATGGGAATCAGGGGGAAAACTCTCCAATGGCTGGAGTCATACCTAGCAGAAAGGAAAATGGTTGTGGTGATTGGAGGTCTATCATCACAGCCCCAGGACATCACTGCAGGAGTTCCTCAGGGCAGTGTCCTAGGTCCAACCATCTTCAGCTGCTTCATCAATGACCTTTCCTCCATCATACGGTCAGAAGTAGGGATGTTCGCTGATGACTGCACAGGGTTCAGTGCAATTTGCAACTCCTCAGATAATGAAGCAGTCCATGCTCGCATGCAGCAAGACCTGGCCAGCACTCAGGCTTGGGCTGATAAGTGGCAGGTAACATTCATGCCACACAAATGCCAGGCAATGACTAGCTCCAACGAGTGAGCGTCTAACCACCGCTCCTTGACATTCAATGGCATTACCATCACCGAATCCCCCACCATCAATATCCTGGGGGGGGGTCACCATTGACCAGAATCTTAACTGGACCAGCCACATAAATACTGTGGCAACAAGAGCAGGTCAGAGGCTGGGCATTCTGCGGCAAGTGTCTCATCTCCTGACTCCCCAAAGCCTTTCCACCATCTACAAGGCACAAGTAAGGAGAGTGATGGAATACTCTCCACTTGCCTGGATGAGTGCAGCTCCAACAACACTCAAGAAGTTCAACACCATCCAAAACAAAGCAACCCGCTTGATTGGCATCCCATCCACCACCTTAAACATTCACTCCCTCCACCACTGGCGTACCGTGACTGCAGTATGTACTATCTACAAGATGCACTGCAGCAACTCGCCAAGGCTTCTTTGGCAGCACCTCCCAAACCCGCGACCTCTTCCACCTAGAAGGACAAGGGCAACAGGCGCATGGGAACACCACTACCTCCAAGTTCCCCTTCAAGTCACACACCATCCTGACTTGGAAGTATATCGCCGATCCTTCATCGTCGCTGGGTCAAAATCCTGGAACTCCCTACCTAACAGCACTGTGAGAGTACCTTCACCACATGGACTGCAACGGTTCAAGAAGGCGACTCACCACCACCTTCTCAAGGGCAACTAGGGATGGGCAATAAATGCTGGTCTTGCCAGCGACGCCCACATCCCATGAACTAATAAAAAAATTAAAAGCTCCTATTTCATAGGTGTTCACTTTCCAAGGTTAGAAGCTGTTACTTACTGCAGACAGATTGAGCTTTATGCAGCTTGCAAGTGTTTGGAGCAAATTCTCTATCCAGTGTCACCTAATTGGAACAAGCTCTCTCACCGTTAACAGATTGCTTCTGTCATCTCAACCTCACCTGCCATCTATTCCATCAGCATCGTTGCCCTTGAAAAAATCTCACCTTGGTCCTCAGAATCCCACCACGATCAGCCCCAACACCAGCAGCACCAGGCACACCAGCAGCACCGACAACAACACCAACCTTCTCCGCAATCAGCTGGTGCTACACAGGACACAGGGCATCAGCACCCGACCATACTGCTGCCCGGGACGCCAGGGATGGCCTCACCATAGCCAGATTTACTTCACATGATGCCCCAGGTTGGGACCACCCCACACCAACACCAGAAAGCATCTCTACAATGCTCAAGCCATTCCTTTCACACTCATGACCATTGCAGGGGATACCGTTATGTCTCACCATTCAGTGCAACTCACTAAGCCACTTCCAAAGATGCACAAAAATCTGTCCCAGAACGCAGTGTTGAAAATAAAGGTTTCAACATTTGGACAGGTTGGGTGATTGGGCAGATGCATGGCAGATGCAGTATAATGTGGATAAATGCGAGGTTATCCACTTTGGTGGCAAAAACAGGAAGGTAGATTATTATCTGAACAGCACTAGATTGGGAGAAGGGGAAGTGCAACGAGACCTGGGTGTCCTTGTGCACCAGTCACTGAAGGTAAGCATGCAGGTGCAGCAGGCGGTTAAGAAGGCAAATGGTATGTTGGCCTTCGTAGCGAGAGGGTTCGAGTACAGGAACAAGGATGTCTTGCTGCAGTTGTACAGGGCCTTGGTGAGACCACACCTTGAGTATTGTGTGCAGTTTTGGTCGCCTTATCTGAGAAAGGATGTTCTTGCCATGGAGGGAATGCAGCGAAGATTCACCAGACTGATACCTGGGATGGCAGGAATGATGTATGAGGAGAGATTGGGTCGATTGGGCTTATACTCGCTGGAGTTTAGAAGAATGAGAGGGGATCTCATTGAAACTTATAAAATTCTAACAGGACTAGACAGACTAGATGCAGGAAGGATGTTCCCGATGGCGGGGGAGTCCAGAACCAGGGGTCACAATCTAAAGATAAGGGATACACCATTTAGGACAGAGATGAGGAGGAATTTCTTCACCCAGAGAGTGGTGAACCTGTGGAATTCTCTACCACAGAAGGCAGTTTAGGCCAATTCATTAAATATATTCAAGAAGAAGTTAGATACATTTCTTAATGCTAAAGGGATCAAGGGATATGGGGAGAAGGCAGGGACAGGGTACTGAGTTTGGATGATCAGCCATGATCTCACTGAATGGCAGAGCAGGCTCGAGGGGCCGAGTGACCTACTCCTGCTCCTATCTGCTATGTTTCTATGTTTCAATGTTTGACAGCACATAAACAGAAACTTCACATGAACATTGGCTAAAACACCCAAGTGCCTGCCCTTGTGTGTTGTTAGTTGGTATGATTGGACTAGGATGAGGGTGAGTGTGAGGATTGGCTAGTGAAATGGGGATGTGATAATATAGATAGCGAGGGATGGGTGGAGGTGCAAGGTGTGTTGGTGTGAGTAAGGATGTGCAGGAGTAGGGTAGGGAAGGCAGAGTGATGGGGATGTGATGAGTGGCGCAGCAGGATGAGATTGAGTATGGCTTTGTACTAACGTTTCGTGATCTACTGAGATCATTGAAAGGTTTGTGCCACTGCAGCCTGGTCCTCCTGACGACATCCCTGCTTGTGCCTTCCTGTGCAATGTGTAACCAGGCTGCGTTGTTCTCCTGGGGAGGTCTCTTCTGCCAATGGGAAGGGAAGAGGACCTCCCTATGTGCTGTGACTCCCTCCATAAGCATATGGAGGGAGTCATGGGAGAGCCTGGGTGCAGCCCTGCACCTCTGTGCAGTGATTGTCAGTGTTTGCAGCACTTCAATGCTGTAGAACACCGACAGCAGAACTGTCAAAAACAATTTGCGCATGGCCCCTTTAAGGAAACCGGCTGATGACGTGTCATCAAGCCTGCTTCCTTCAACTGGCCGGCAAACGCGCTGGGCGGGGCTAACAAGCCCAATCAGCATAAAATTCTTTTCACAGAACAGGATGGAGCCAGCAGCAGAGTTGCACACCGCCACCGACCCCAGCTGCCCCGGTAGGCGAAATCACGGCCGCAGAGTCTAAACCAGGAAGAATAAATTAGATTTAAATCAAGTACAGAAAGCAGAATAAACATTGGAAAAGACAGATGGGATTAAGAGAGAGAAATAAAAGAGACAGACAGAAAAAGTAAAACAAACATTTTATTTTAATTTTCTTTTGAAATCTCCAACACTAATTAACTTCTGAAGGAATGATACTCCACATTTGTAAAATTAAATTTTATGGGCCAGAGTCGTTGTTTGGCAGTAATTATCACTTGTTACACCGTTAAAAATTCACTTACTCCTGAATTCACCAGCCCATACTTTTGCTGGCTTGTTTAGTGGGTAACTAATAGGTGTATTTACATAGCGCCTTTAACGGAGTAAAACGTCCCAAAGCGCATCATAGGAGCATTATCAAACAAATTTTGACATCGAGCCAGATAAGGAGATATTAGGGCAGAAGAGTTAGGTTTTCAGGAGCATCTTAAAGGAGGAGAGGTAGAGATGCGGAGAGGTTCAGGGAGAGAATTCCAGAGCTTAGGGCTGCGGCAGCAGAATACATGGCTGCCAATGGTGGAGCGTTATAAAACAATTGGGGATGCTCAACAGGCCAGAATTGTAGGAGCGCAGATATATCTGAAGGTTGTAGGGCTGGAGGTGGTTACAGGGATAGGGAGGGGCTAGGGGCCGTGGAAGGATTTGGAAAAAAGAGAATTTTAAAATCAAAGCGTTGCTTAACCGGGAGTCAATGTAAGCCAGCGAGCACAGGGGTAATGGGCGAACAGCACTTGGTGCGAGTTAGGATACGGGCAGCCGAGCTGTGGATGACCTCAAGTTTATGGAGGGTGGAAGTTGGGAGGTCAGCCAGGACTATGTTGGAATAGTTAAGTCTAGAGGTTACAAAGGTACGGATGGGGATTTCAGCAGCAGATGAGCTGAGGCAGGGGCGGAGTCGGACGATGTTTCGGAGGTGGAAATAGATGCTTAGTGACGGCTGGACATATAAGAATGGAACCAGACGAGTGCAGTACCACCCAGCTGGAGGACGGTGGAGAGGCATTGGAGGAGGATGGTGTGGTCAACCGTACCAAAGGCTGCAGACAGATCGAGAAGGACGAGGAGGGATAGTTTACCATCACGGCCATGTAGGATGTCTTTTGTGACCTTGATAAGAGACGTTTCGGTACCGTGGCAGGGGCGGAAACCTGATTGCAGGGATTGAATCACGTCCCCCAACTTCACGCTGTTGCATGTATTTCAATGTCGATCAGGTTCTGTAAAAGGGCAGCCTGTAGAGGAGCACGGTAACTCGGGCTGCAACTTTCGTATTTCTGTGTTTAACTGCGCACGTGCGAACTCCGGAAGTTGCTGTCCGATTTACTCCATAATAAGTGAGCGCTGATGGCCTCGCCATTATTAACACAAAATGCGGACCCACTGTCTTCAAGTGTACAAAATATCCCAAGGCGGTTTACAGAGAGAAATAGTAACATCAGACCATAAACTGTGTGTGTACTTGGCTGCAGAAGAAGCTACTGGAGTACAAAACAAAACAAAACTTCTACAGTAGATAGTATTTAGAAATCGAAGTAAAATGAAGTGCAGGAGGCATTGGTGGATCTTATGGCCAGTCTATGATATATTTAATTTACAACGTACGTCGTGTACTTCATACTTGGGCATCTCCATTCTGTCATGTTTCTAGGCGGCACCTCAAAAGGACTGCCCATTATTTAGCTAGCTGTTATGTCACATACATCACACACTGTCACGGCAGCTGCGTATTTCACCTGTAAATGGGGCTTCAAAAGCTCCAGTTCTTAGCTTTCTGAAAATTTTCAGAGATTCCATCTACTGTCTTGCTCTCTTTTCAGGTCAGTTCTTCAGGCAAGCTTTACTTTTTTTTTTCCACTCTTCAATTTTCAATTTAATATGTTTTCTTAATTTTCAGGTTCTTGCTGTTGTTAGCCTCCTGCCTCTCATCTCCTCTAAAATTTAAAATGCTCCTAAAGTAAAATATAGCAGAGGCTAGAAATCTTAAATAAAAATAGAAAATGCTGAATAATGGAAACAATCTGCAAGTCAGGCAGCATCTGTGGAGAGTGGAAGGTAGGGTTAACGTTTCAGGTCAATTATTCTCACCCCCTGTCCCACTTTTCACTGGCTCTATTGATCTAGAACATCTGCCGGTTTCTCCGAAAAGTAATCGACCTGAATCGACGTTAATTCTACCTTCCTCTTTCCACAGGTGCTGCCTGACCCACTGACTGTTGCTAGAATTTTCAGATTTTTTCCCTTTTTTTTCTATTCGTTTATGGGATGTGGGCGTTGCTGGCAAGGCCAGCATTTATTGCCTATCCCTAATTACCCTTAAGGTGGTGGTGAGCTGCCTTCTTGAACTGCTGCAGTCCGTGTGGTGAAGGTACTCCCACAGTGCTGTTAGGGAGGGAGTTCCAGGATTTTGACTCAGCGACGATGAAGGAATGGTGATATATTTCCAATTCAGGATGCTGTCTGACTTGGAGAGGAACCTTGTCCTTCTTGGTGGATGAGGTCATGGGTTTGGGAGGTGCTATTGAAGAAGCCTTGGCGAGTTGCTGCAGTGTATCTTGTAGATAGTACACATGCAGCCACGGTGCGATGGTGATGGAGAGAGTGCATGTTTAAGGTGGTGGACGGGCTGCTTTGACCTGGATGGAGTCAAACTTCTTGAGTGTTGTGGGAGCTGCACTCATCCAGGCAAATGGAGAGTATTGCATTACACTCCTGACTTGTGCCTTGTAGGTGGTGGAAAGGTTTTGTGGAGTCAGGAGCTGAGACACTTACTGCAGAATACCCAGCCTCTGACCCGCTCTTGTTGCCACAGTATTTATGTGGCTGGTCCAGTTATGTTTTTGGTCAATGGTGACCCCCCAGGATGTTGATGGTGGGGGATTCAGCGATGGCAATACCGTTGAATGTCAAGGGAAGGTGATTAGACTCACGTTTGTTGGAGATAGTCATTGCCTGGAACTTGTGTGGTGTGAATGTTACTTGCCACTTTTTAGCCCAAGCCTGAATGTTGTCCAGGACTTAGGCATGCGGGCATGGACTGCTTCATTATCTGAGGAGTTGCAAATGGCACTGAACACTATGCAGTCATCAGCGAATAACCTCACTTCTGACTCTATGATGGAGGGAAAGTCATTGATGGAGCAGTTGAAGAGGGTTGGGCCTTGGACACTGCCCTGAGGAACTCCTGCAGCGATGTCCCATTATCCCACCTGCTCCCCATTGGGCTGGCTTCTGTCTTTCCTCTTGGGGCTTCCAAGCACCAACCCTCTCCCAGTTAATGGCCACATTTTAAAATTGACAAATTTATAGAAAATTTATATTTATATTAGACCCACTTAAAAAAATCTCCTGCTGCAGGTGCCTGGGCCACGCGCGCACACCTGCCTCTCCACTGGCTACCAACTTCATTGAGGTGTGGCCCCCCACTGACAACTGCGGCTGCAAACACAGCTCTCAATAGTGTTGTCACCACCATTTCCCGTCCCGTCCCGTCCCGCCCCGGGGTGTCCCTTGCTTTGGTCACAACTGTAACCGCAGCCCCTCCTCTAAAGAATATACCCCCTGCCATTGTCTCGAACTGCTTTCTCGTCTTAACAACAGAAAACGCTGGAAAAACTCAGCAAGCCAGGCAACATCCGTGGAGAGAGAAACAGAGTCAACGTTTCAGGTCGAAGACCCTTCGTCAGAACTAAGAAAAAAGCAGGAAATGAAACAGATTAAAAAGCAAGTTTGGGGGCTGGGAAATGGGGGAGGGGATGAAAGAACAAAAGGGAAGGTCTGAGAGAGGTGGAGAGACATTAAGAGATATTCAAGGCGAGACGAGATGGTAATAGGACAGGTAAAGAAACAAAGGATGGCTCTAGATGAAGTGCGAAATCCGTTGGCAGAATGAAAGACAGCTGCCATGTGGGAGAGAAAAAAAAAAGGAAAAGGCACAAACCAAAAGTGTGGATAAAAAATATATAAAAATATGATAGGAGCCGAGGTTCTGATCTGAAATTGTTGAACTCGATATTCAGTCCGGAAGGCTGCAAAGTGCCTAATAGGAAGATGAGGTGCTGTTCCTCGAGCTTACACTGAGCTTCCATGGAACAATGCAAGAGGGTGAGGTCTGAGTGGGAATGGAACGGTGAATTGAAAGGACAGGCAACCGGAAGCTCGGGGTCACCCTTACGGACTGAACGGAGGTGTTCTGCAAAGCGGTCACCCAATCTGCGTTTGGTCTCCCCAATGTAGAGGAGACCACATCGTGAGCAGTGAATACAGTATACTAGATTGCAAGAAGTACAAGTAAATCGCTGTTTCACCTGGAAGGGGTGTTTCGGGCCCTGGACAGTGGGAAGGGGGGAGGTATAAGGGCATGTGTTGCATCTCCTGTGCTTGCACGGGAAGGTGCCGGGCGAAGGGGAAGGGGTGCTGGGGGTGATAGAGGAGTGGACTATGGTGTCTCGAAGGGAGCGGTCACTACGGAATGCTGAAAGGGGAGGGGAGGGGAAGATGTGTTTGGTGGTGGGATCATGTTGGAGGTGGCGGAAATGGCGGAGGATGATCCGTTGAATGTGGAGACTGGTGGGGTGAAAGGTGAGGACAAGGGGAACTCTATCGTGGTTCCGGGAGGGAGGGGCAGGGGTGAGGGCAGAAGTGCGGGAGATAGAACGGACACGGTCGAGGGCCGTGTCAACCATGGCAGAGGGGAATCCTCGGTTGAGGAAAAAGGAAGACATGTCGGAAGCACTGGTGTGCAAGGTGGCATCGTCAGAGAAACTGGGAGAATGGAATAGAGTCCTTACAGGAGGCGGGGTGGGAGGGGTTTCTCGTCTTGTTGGCCCTGACTCGCGATGCCGCAGCCTGAGCCCCACCCCATAATGGGACTGAAAGCCGATAAATCACCAGGGCCTGATAATCTGCATCCCAGAGTACTAAAAGAGGTAGCCATGGAAATAGTGGATGCATTGGTTGTCAGCTTCCAAAATTCTATAGATTATGGAACAGTTCCTGCAGATTGGAGGGTGACAAATGTAACCCCACTATTTAAAAAAGGGGGGAGAGAGAAAGCAGGGAACTACAGACCGGTTAGCTTAACATCAGTAATAGGGAAAATGCTAGAGTCTATTATAAAGGATGTGATAACAGGACACTTAGAAAATATCAACGGGATTGGACAAAGTCAACATGGATTTATGAAAGGGAACTCGTGTTTGACAAACCTACTGGAGTTTTTTTGAGGATGCAACTGGTAGAATAGATAAGGGAGAACCAGTGGATGTGGTGTATTTGGATTTTCAGAAGGCCTTTGATAAAGTCCCACATAAGAGGTTAGTGTGCAAAATTAAAGCACATGGGATTAGGGGTAATATACTGGCATGGATTGAAAACTGGTCAACAGACAGGAAACAGAGAGTAGGAATAAATGGGTCTTTTTCGGGGTGGCAGGGGGTGACTGGAGGGGTACTGCAGGGATAAGTGCTTGGGCCCCAGCTATTCACAATATATATCAATTATTTGGATGAGGGAACCAAATGTAATATTTCCAAGTTTGCTGACGACACGAAACTAGGTGGGATTGTGAGTTGTGAGGAGGATGCAAAGAGGCTTCAAGGCGATTTAGACAAGTTGAATGAGTGGGCAAATACATGGCAGGTGCAGTATAACGTGGATAAACGTGAAGTTATCCACTTCGGTAGGAAAAACAGAAAGATAGAGTATTACTTTAATGGTGATAGATTGGGAAATGTTGATTACAAAGGGATCTGGGTGTCCTTGTACACCAGTCACTGAAAGCAAACATACAGGTGCAACAAGCAGTTAGCAATCTTGTTGTACGAGGCCCCTTGGGTCGAAGCGATCATAATATGATAGAATTCTTCATTAAGATGGAGAGGGAAGTAGTTCACTCAGAGACTAGGGTCCTGAAATTAAATAAAGGAAACTACGATGGTATGAGGCGCGAGTTGGGTAGGATTGATTGGGGAATGTCACTCAAAGGGTTGACGGTGGATAGACAATGGCAAACATTCAAAGACCCCATGGATGAACTACAGAATTTGTTCATCCCAGTTGGGCATAAAAATAAAACAAAAAAGGTGACTCAACCGTGGCTAACAAGGGAAATTAGGGATAGCATCAGATCCAAGGAGAGGACATATAAATTGGCCAGAAAAAGCAGTAAA
Organism: Somniosus microcephalus; assembly: GCF_052327205.1. NCBI lineage: Eukaryota > Metazoa > Chordata > Chondrichthyes > Squaliformes > Somniosidae > Somniosus > Somniosus microcephalus. Next base: position 188,588,222 of record NC_140997.1, read on the forward strand.
CTTGAGGGTTGGGAGCAGTTTAGGATTCAACAAAGGAGGACAAAGGGATCAATTAAGAAGGGGAAAATAGAATATGAGAGTAAGCTTGCGTGGAACATAAATACTGACTGTAGAAGCTTTTATAGATATGTGAAGAGAAAAAGATTGGTGAAGTCAAGTATAGGTCCCTTGCAGTCAGAATCAGGGGAATTTATAATGGGGAACAAAGAAATGGCTGACCAATTAAATACATATTTTGGTTCTGTCTTCACAAAGGAGGACACAAATAACCTCCCAGAGATGTCGGGGAACACAGGGTCTGAGGAAAGGGAGGAACTGAAAGAAATCAGTATTTGTAGGGAAATGGTGTTAGGGAAATTGACGGGATTGAAGGACGATAAATCCCCAGGGCCTGACAATCTACATCCTAGGGTACTTAAGGAAGTGGCGCTAGAAATAGTAGATGCATTGCTGATCATCTTCCAACATTCGATGGAATCTGGAACAGTACCCATGGATTGGAGGGTAGCTAATGTTACCCCACTATTCAAAAAAGGTGGTAGAGAGAAAACGGGGAATTACAGACCGGTAAGCCTGTCATCGGTAGTGGGGAAAATGCAAGAGTCCATTATAAAAGATGTAATAGCAGAGCACTTCGAAAACAGTGACCGGATCGGACAAAGTCAACATGGATTTACAAAAGGTAAATCGTGCTTGACTAATCTACTGGAATTTTTTGAGGATGTAACTGGTAAAATAGATAAGGGAGAACCAGTGGATGTGGTGTATTTGGACTTTCAAAAGGCTTTCGATAAGGTCCCACATAAGAGATTAGCATGTAAAGTTAAGGCACATGGGATTGGGGGCAAGGTATTGACTTGGATAGAGAACTGGTTGGCAGACAGAAAGCAAAGAGTTGGAATAAACGGGTCTTTTTCCGAGTGGCAGGCAGTGACTAGTGGGGTACCGCAGGGGTTGGTCCTTGGACCCCAGCTATTCACAATATATATTAATGATCGAGACAAGGGAACAAGATGTAATATCTCCAAGTTTGCAGATGACAAAAAGCTGGGTGGGCGTGTGTGCTGTGAGGAGGATGCCGAGAAACTCCAGGATGATTTGGACAGGTTGGGTGATTGGGCAGAAGCATGGCAGGTGCAATATAACATGGATAAATGTGAGGTTATCCACTTTGGTGGCAAAATCAGGAAGGCAGATTATTATCTGAATGGCAATAGATTGGGAGAAGGGGAAGTGCAACGAGACCTGGGTGTCCTTGTGTACCAGTCGCTGAAGGTAAGCATGCAGGTGCAGCAGGCGGTTAAGTAGGCAAATGGTATGTTGGCCTTCGTAGCGAGAGGGTTTGAGTACAGGAACAAGGATGCCTTGCTGCAGTTGTACAGGGCCTTGGTGAGACCACATCTTGAGTATTGTGTGCAGTTTTGGTCACCTTACCTGAGGAAGGATGTTCTTGCCATGGAAGGAGTTCAGCGAAGATTCACCAGGCTGATACCTGGGATGGCAGGAATGACGTATGAGGAGAGATTGGGTCGATTGGGCTTATACTCGCTGCATGTTAGAAAAATGAGAGGGGATCTCATTGAAACTTATAAAATTCTGACTGGACTGGACAGACTAGATGCAGGAAGGATGGTCCCGATGGTCGGGGAGTCCAGAACCAGGGGTCACAGTCTAAGGATAAGGGGTAAGCCATTTAGGGCATAGAAACATAGAAGATAGGAGCAGGAGTAGGCCATTCGGCCCCTCGAGCCTGCTCCGCCATTCAATGCGATCATGGCTGATCATCCAAATTTAGTACCCGGTCCCTGCTTTCTCCCCATACCCCTTGATCCCTTTAGCCTTAAGAAATATATCCAACTCCTTCTTGAATGTATTCAATATATTGGCCTCTACTGCCTTCTGTGGTAGAGAATTCCACAGGTTCACCACTCTCTGGGTGAAGAAATTCCTCCTCATTTCTGTCCTAAATGGCCTACCCCTTATCGTTAAGACTGTGACCCCTGGTTCTGGACTCCCCGACCACCGGGAACATCCTTCCTGCATCCAGTCTGTCCAGTCCAGTCACAATTTTATAAGTTTCAATGAGATCCCCTCTCATTCTTCTAAACTCCAGCGAGTACAAGCCCAATCGACCTAATCTCTCCTCGTACGTCATTCCTGCCATCCCAGGTATCAGCCTGGTGAAGCTTCGCTGAACTCCTTCCATGGCAAGAACATCCTTCCTCAGATAAGGCGACCAAAACTGCACACAATACTCAAGATGTGGTCTCACCAAGGCCCTGTACAACTGCAGCAAGACATCCTTGTTCCTGTACTCAAACCCTCTCGCTACGAAGGCCAACATACCATTTGACTTCGTAACCGCCTGCTGCACCTGCATGCTTACCTTCAGCGACTGGTGCACAAGGACACCCAGGTCTCGTTGCACTTCCCCTTCTCCCAATCTATTGCCATTCAGATAATAATCTGCCTTCCTGTTTTTGCCACCAAAGTGGATAACCTCACATTTATCCATGTTATATTGCATCTGCCATGCTTTTGCCCAATCACCCAACCTGTCCAAATCATCCTAGAGTTTCTCGACATCCTCCTCACAGCACACACGCCCACCCAGCTTTGTGTCGTTTGCAAATTTGGAGATATTACATCTAGTTTCCTTGTCCAGATCATTAATATATATTGTGAATAGCTGGGGTCCAAGGACCGATCCCTGCGGTACCCCACTGGTCAATGCCTGCCACTCGGAAAAAGACCCGTTTATTCCAACTCTTTGCTTTCTGTCTGCCAACCAGTTCTCTGTCCAAGTCAGTACCTTGCCCCCAATCCCATGTGCCTTAACTTTACACGCAAATCTCTTATGCGGGACCTTATCGAAAGCCTTCTGAAAGTCCAAATACACCACATCCACTGGTTCTCCCTTATCTATTTTACCAGTTACATCCTCAAAAAATTCCAGTAGATTAGTCAGGCACGATTTAGGACAGAAACGAGGAGGAATTTCTTTACCCAGAGAGTGGTGAACCTGTGGAATTCTCTACCACAGAAGGCAGTAGAGGCCAATTCATTAAATATATTCAAGAAGGAGTTTGATATATTTCTTAAGGCTAAAGGGATCAAGGGATATGGGGAGAAAGCAGGGACAGGGTACTGAATTTGGATGATCAGCCATGATCGCATTGAATGGTGGAGCAGGCTCGAGGGGCCGAATGGCCTACTCCTGCTCCTATCTTCTATGTTTCTATGTTAGGAAGGCAAATGGTATATTGGCCTTCATTGCAAGAGGATTTGAGTACAGGAGCAAGGATATCTTACTACAGTTATACAGGGCCTTGGTGACACCACACCTGGAGTACTGTGTGCAGTTTTGGTCTCCTTACCTAAGAAAGGATATACTTGCCATAGAGAGAGTGCATCGAAGGTTCACCAGACTGATTCCTGGGATGGCAGGACTGTCGTATGAGGAGAGATTGGGTCGACTTGGCCTGTATTCACTAGAGTTTAGAAGAGTGAGAGGGGATCTCATTGAAACGTATAAAATTCTGACAGGGCAAGACAAACTGGATGCAGGGAGGATGTTTCCCCTGGCTGGGGGGTCTAGAACGAGGGGTCACAGTCTCAGGATACGGGGTAGGACATTTAGGACTGAGATGAGGAGACATTTCTTCACTCAGAGGGTGGTGAGCCTGTGGAATTCTCTACCACAGAAGGCTGTGGAGGCCAAGTCACTGAATATATTTAAGAAGGAGACAGATAGATTTCTAGACACAAAAAGCATCAAGGGGTATGGGGAGAGAGCAGGAATATGGTATTGAGATAGAGGATCAGCCATGATCACGTTGAATGGCGGAACAGGCTCGAAGGGCCGAATGGCCTACTGCTGCTCCTATTTTTCTATGTTTCTATAATCTGGTGGCCAATCCCTCCTTGCTTATTCAGAATGTATAGACTTTTTAAAAATCAATGCAATTTTAAAATTCTTTGTTTCTTTGGCACCTCTAAAGTCAGGAAAGTCCCCTCTGCCAACCCCACCCCTCTCCCAACCTCTAACCCTGCTCCATCTTCTCCCCAAACTCTAACTTTCTCTATCTTCCTCCCACCCTATCTGGTCTCTATCAGCCATCTATCTCTATCAGCCATCCTCCGCCTTACCCTACACATAGCCATTAGCCTTCCTCCGACACCGTTGAACCTTCCCCCCTCCCCTCCACCCTACTTAACTCCCTGCGCCACTCTATAATCCCCCATACCTTCTTCTAATTTCCAGTGTTACAGTCTTCCGTCACCACAGTCCGATGATCCCCCCCGCTCTCTAACCGTATTTGAGTTAAGGACTCAACTCAGTCGCATCACCTGTGTAATGCCACAGAAGGCCAACTAGTTTGATTAAGAATCACCTGGGCTCCCCTGATGGCTCAGCTGGTTAAGGCAGTAACTAAGCCATATAGACCAGAGAGATCCCAGATTTGATTTCCAGTCCGATCTAAGTCAAAGCAGCAATGAGGCACTAAAAGCAGCCTCAATGGCCTGGATTAGGGACCGCAAAATTGGCCAGCTTTCCTACTCCTGATTCTACCCAGTGATCCATGCTGGAAATGCATATGTGGACGTCAGGTTAGGAAAAGATCAGGTCCAGTTGCAAGTCCCCTGTAGTCAAATGACCAATCGACAGTCACTGTCTGGACTTGGGTGAAGAATGGCCCCTCGGACGATGTATCATATTGCAGACGGGAGAAGAAATTTGAAGAGGGGAAAAAATCATATTGATTGCCTGATCACAAATCTTGATAATTAAATCATCAGAATGCCATTTTGGTTATTGCTTTTCTATAAATATTAGAAAAAGCTGTCTCTTACAAAAAAGGAAGTGTGTACAGCACATTCATGAACTCCAAATACAGGAACTCCAACAATCTGATGAACCATTAAAGACTGCAACATTTTTAATTGTACTGGATGAGCATTTGATAGTTGCTATATTCTGGCTTAGCATTCATTCAATAGACAAAGCATCAACTGAAAGGAGCTTTTATGTGCATTGAAGTTCTTTTGAAATAAGATGTTTCAGATTGTTTTGAGAAATTAATTTAGAATGAAAACTTTAAGAAAGACTCACTGCCTCTGTGTGAAATGTTCCCTATTTTTCACAAGGTTTCTATGACAACATCAACGATTTATTTCCCATCATTTGTCAAAACCTCAACTGCAGTAATGCGTGTACATAAACCAGAACGCAATGTTGTTTTTTGAACTATTCACTGGAAGATTTATTTTTCCCACAGTCCCAAATTATTGTGGCAGTGAAAAGACTGGGTTAAAGTTCACTTCAGTTGGATATCATGTGTACATTTTTTATAATTTATTTGAATTTTGATTAAATATCATGGAATATCATGGAATAATTTTTGATATTCACAGACTGCAATGGATGTAATATTTTATTTAGGGCAAGACATTTCCAAAAAGCCAGCTGAAATACAATTTTGTTCAGTCCCAATCATAGGGTTTTGAAGGAAAAAAATACATTATATATTATCACACTCATGTACAAAAGTAGCCAAAATTGTGGTGTATGTGCCTTTAAGAGCAATTATGGTGTATGTGCCTTTAAGAGCCCCAGGTGTGCGTAATGCCGGTAATTGCCACTTGGGCTATATAAGCCTGTGTATTGTGTATATCCTTTAGAAACCCCCCCCCCCAGACTTGCTTAGTAAATACCTATGAACCAACTCCTGTCTTCAGTGTCTTTATCTACACACGGACACTACAGTGGTGACGAAGTGGAAACGGACTTACCTGCAATTCGGCAGCACCTCAAGGACATCGATTCCTCCAGCGTCCAGAAGACTCAAGGAAGTAAGAGAAACTGTGGTTTCACCAGCTGGCCAAGCTGGTGACAGGTACTGCGCTAATCCTTCCTGGGCGTCAGGCTGGAGCTCCAGCGGCCGGCTCTACAGCTGAGACAGGCAGCGAAATCGGGGGCAAGCAATAACGGACTGGGAGGGTGCACTCGAGAGACGGCCGGCGCGGCAAGCAGGTCAGCGTTTAGACCTCCGTCGGGAACGAGTCTCCAACAGTGAATAAACGGAAACCACAGTAAAACAGCGTTGTTATCGGTAGCAGCGGCGGGAAAGCGCGGGAAGCGCCATATCGTTGCTACGAGAGAAAAAAAAAAGCGCGGGAAGCGCCATATCTTTTCTGAAATGCCTAAATCTGGTAATATTGAGGCTTTTGATGGCGAAATAGAAGATTGGACCACATACGTGGAAAGAGTAGAGGTTTATTGCACTGCAAATGGAATAACAGATGAAAAAAAAGCTTCAGTACTTCTGAACTTAATGGGCGCGAAGACATACGGGCTGTTACGAAATTTAATCACTCCAGCCAAACCAAAGGACAAGACTTTTAAAGAAATTGTTGATACCCTGCAGGAGCATTTAAACCCAACACCGCTGCTGATAGCGGAACGATTCAAGTTCTTCAAGAGAAATCAACACAAGAATGAAAGTAACGCTGATTACCTAACCGAATTAAGAAAGCTATCAAAGTACTGCCAATTCGGAGCAGGACTATCGGATTATCTTCGAGACAAATTTGTTTGCGGTCTCTTAAGTGAAGGAACACAAAAAAGACTGCTTTCTGAAAAAGATTTAACATTGGACAAAGCTTTCAGTATGGCTGTATCATACAAAGCAGCAGCAAAAGGAGCTGCAGAGATACAAGAGACACAGGACTTCGGCACCCATAAAATGACACAGGAGTTCGGAAGATGTTATCGCTGCGGCAGATCCACCCATAACCAGAGGGACTGCTGGTTCAAGGGCAAAGCATGCAGGCAATGTGGTAAGATTGGACACATTGCACGGGTATGCCAATCTGGACAAAATAAATCCACTGACAGAAAACAAAAAATCAATAAAGAAAAGTACAGGAAGGTACAAATGATGACGGACAATAGCTCCGAAGACCAGAATAGCGATAGCGACTCCGGAAACAAGAGACTAAGCTGTCTCAAATTACATAATGTACTTGCCAAAGAGGATTACCAAACCACCTCACAATAGCAGGGTCCCCAGTTAAAATGGAGCTAGATACAGGATCAGCTCTAACCGTAATAAATCGACGAGATTACGAGAGGCTATTTTCGCATATACCTCTAAAAGACACATCCATTATCTTAAAAACATATACGGGGCAGAAAGTCTACCCCAAAGGAAAAATAAGGGTGCCTGTGGTATACAACGGCAAAGAAATACAAAAGTTGTATTTATACATTCTACAAGATGGTGGTCCACCGTTGTTGGGACGTGAATGGATAAGGAAGATACGTTTAGACTGGCACTCCATTCAGGCACTGACGGTGACCAGTAAGGAAAAAAACAATGATGACATCAGACCTGAACGATTAAAAGACATCTTGGCCAACGCCAAAGAAGTGTTTCAAGAGAAACTAGGAACCTTGAAAGGCATCACCGCCTCAATAAAAGTGGAAGATACAGCAATTCCAAAAAATTTTAAGGCAAGACCGGTGCCATACGCAATACGTCCGGCAGTCGAGGCAGAGCTGAAGAATTTGGAAAAGGCAGGCGTATTATCCAAAATAGATTGGAGCGAATGGGCAACACCCATCATTCCAGTCATGAAAAAAACATTGAAAAATAACTCTGAGGAACAGAAAAAAATTCGCATCTGTGGGGACTTTAAGGTGACTGTAAACCCGGTCCTTCACACGGTACAGTATCCTCTTCCGAGGATAGAAGATATTTTCGCCTCACTATCCGGAGGGAAACGTTTCACAAAAATTGACTTGGCACAAGCATATCTACAGATGGAGGTTGAGGAGACCTCTAAAAAGTATCTCACAATAAACACACACAAAGGCCTGTACCAGTACAATCGACTGGTTTTTGGAATAGCATCAGCTCCAGCTATCTGGCAAAGAGCTATGGAGCAAGTCCTGCAAGGGATTCCGGGGACTCAATGCTACCTAGACGACATCCTTATAACAGGAGAAAACGACAACGAGCTCCTTGCCAATTTGGAGCAGGTGCTCACTAGGCTGAAAGAACGAGGCCTACGAGCAAATCGCCCCAAGTGCGAATTTTTCCAAAATCAAATATCATATTGTGGCCACATAATTAATAAGTAAGGGTTGCATAAGTCACCTGAAAAAATTGAAGCAGTTATAAAAGCCCCAGCACCTGAAAATGTTTCACAATTAAGGTCATTCCTGGGATTAATAAATTACTATCATAAATTTTTACCGAACTTATCAACTATTCTACACCCTCTTAATGATCTTCTGCAGACAGGAGTGATTTGGAAATGGAACGAAGACTGTAAACGTGCCTTCCATAAATGTAAAGACTTAATCACATCCGAGAAAATTTTGGCTCATTACAACCCATCACTACCAATCAGACTGGCGTGCGATGCATCCCCTTACGGCATAGGAGCGGTATTGTCCCATAGATTCCCCGATGGCTCGGAACGGCCGATAGCTTTTGCGTCACGCTCATTGAACTCAGCTGAGCGTAACTATGCCCAGATAGACAGGGAAGCACTCAGCCTGGTATGGGGAGTGAAGAAATTCAACCATTACCTACACGGACAAAAATTTACCTTGCTGACTGACCATCAACCCCTCATCTCCATATTCAACCCTAAAAAAGGTGTCCCCATTATGACGGCACAAAGACTACAGAGGTGGTCCCTTTTTCTAGGGGCACACCAATACAACATTGAATACAAAGGGTCAAAACAGCATGGGAATGCTGACGGTTTATCACGCCTACCGTTGCCAACGATAGAAGAGGCACCTACAGTAGACCCAGTAGAGATATTCCACTCTACCATAGTGGAATGTCTACCGGTGACAAATTCTGCCATTGAAAGGGAGACAAGAAATGACCCTACTCTCTCACGGGTCTACGATTTAACAGTGAAGGGATGGCCAGCACATGGCGAACCACTGTTGCCAGCATTCTCGCAAAGAAGAGAACAGCTGTCAGTGTGCCGAGGAACCTTGATGTGTGGATCCAGAGTGGTGATTCCACCCAAACTCCAGGATAAAGTACGAAAGGAGCTTCACGAGGGGCATCTGGGTGGAGTGAAAATGAAGAACCTAGCTAGGGCGTTTGTATGGTGGCCAGGTATCGATGGAGACATCGAAGACATGACCAAGAGCTGCCTAGGATGCCAGAAGGTCCAAAATGCTCTGCCACAGGCCCCTCTACATCCATGGGAGTGGCCCTCATCTCCCTGGCAAAGGGTGCACATCGACTTTGCTGGTCCATTTATGGACTCAATGTTCTTAATCGCAGTTGATGCACACTCCAAGTGGCCGGAGGTAATAAAGATGTCCTCCACCACCACGGAAAAAACCATCACAGTATTAAGGACCATATTTGCCAGGAATGGGCTGCCGGAGCAGATATGTTCTGATAATGGACCGCAATTTGTGTCCGAAGAATTCAGAAAGTTCTTAAAGAACAATGGGGTAAAGCACTACACGTCCGCCCCATACCATCCCGCCACCAATGGATTGGCTGAAAGGTTTGTCCAGACCTTCAAGAAGGCCATCAAGGCCATGGGTAATGAAGACATAAAACTTCAGCACAAGGTGGATAACTTCTTATTTGCATATAGGAATGCAACGCATATGGTTACTAACCAAACTCCCGCCATGATGTTCTACAATAGAAACCTAAGATGCCGACTGGATTTGGTCAAGCCCAACATCTGAAGGGACGTGGAGAACCGGCAGTTTCAGGGCATGAATGAAAGGCCAACTAGGGCCTTCCAGATAGGCCAACCGGTTTTGGCCCGGGACTACCGTACCGAGAAATGGCAGCCTGGAACTATCTGCACACGATTAGGACCACTGATGTATACCGTGGACATCGGAGACAGCATAATAAGGCGCCATGCTGACCAAATCATCAAGTCATCCGAAAAGGGACAACCTACACCACCACTCTATACATCTAACGATGAAGTAGAGATACCCATATCTACCTCCGATCCGGTGATACTGGAGCCCGATGAACCCGACACTGGCCTTCAAGCCGAATCAGCCTTGCCAGAAGAACCTACTACACCCCCGAGGCGTTATCCGGACCGAGTCAGGAAGCCTCCTGAGAGACTAACTTATAATTAATTAATACAGCAATGTATATTATTTTGCATATAACATGTAATTAATAATTACTTAAAATATGATGTACTAGTTAGCTAGAAGGGGAGGAATTGTGGTGTATGTGCCTTTAAGAGCAATTGTGGTGTATGTGCCTTTAAGAGCCCCAGGTGTGCGTAATGCCGGTAATTGCCACTTGGGCTATATAAGCCTGTGTATTGTGTATAACCTTTAGAAACCCCCCCCCCAGACTTGCTTAGTAAATACCTATGAACCAACTCCTGTCTTCAGTGTCTTTATCTACACACGGACACTACAAAAAGAATGTAAAAAAATACTTTTCTCAGTGGCTTTTTGTTGTTGCTGTTTGTTTTTATACAGATGTGTTGGTGGTTTAATTTGGCATAGTGTTCGACAATGAATATGTAGTTGATTTGTGAAGCATCTGCCTTACAATATTTGTGAGATTACAATTAGTCACCCTTATCAGGGAGAAATCTTTCTCAGTTAAAGAGTATCCAGAAACCCTAGGTTGTTCAATACCTCAGGGGTTTTCAACTGTCAAATACAGCTTCAGCAACTACCTGGAGACACCACAGACCCGTCAAACTAAACTTGCATAAAGCTGTTTTTTTCACATCTTTTTCTAAATGCCAAAAATGGAATATGCACTGGACATAAATGTGATAACAATGAATTTGGGGTGTAAGTATGTTGGAGGCTTTACAGCAGCAGTGATCACACTCTGCATAAAATCATAATGTATAACCAGATAAATAACCATAAAGGTCATTTGGCTCATCTTAATTCATCCATTCAGAAAACCAAACTCTTCCTCCATTTGATTGTTTCTTAAAACGGTTTTGTTTGCACTACAATACCTAGAGGTCCATTCCACTTGTTGATCAGTCTTTGTTTGAAGAACAACCTGACATCAATAATACATTTGTTTTTCACTTGTTTGAGCCATGTCCCCCTTTTCTATGGCTACAGTTTAACCTGAAGTAGAGTTCTTGATTTACTTTTTCTATACTGATTACTATCATATATTTCCACCTGACCTCCCCCAAGTTGACCCATTTCAAGGCTGAAGAAACATAGTTCTGTCCTCGTAATTCGCTCCCTGATGCTAGAAGACAGCAAAGTTTTGCACTGCATGGTGGTAGATGTTTCTTAAGTAAATATGCACATGAAGTCCATTTGGCTTTATTGTGTGTAAGGTGTTTTCCATTAAATTTAGAGCATGTGGCTAAAATGGCAAAACTGTGGATATTGGACAGACAGAAATTGCTGCATATATCAGCAACAGCCTGCCTGGTGAAGCACAGCTTCCGCATGCACTGCTCCTCAGAGATGTCCAAGATACTCAGTGTTGGCCTACAGACCCTGTGGTTTTGGTAAGGACTTATATGAGCTGCTCCCCTCACCTCCTGTCTTCTAACAGGCCCATCTGTTGCTTGTCCTGGTTGTCAACAATGCTGCTGCTGCTCCACAGCCTCCAACTGCTTATCCATCCAAAGGAGTGAAGCAGAAACAGTGCTCATGATAAGCAGTGAGTGCTTAATAGGGGTAAGTAAGGGACAAAATATCATAAAGAAGGAAACTGGAAGTTCAGAACTGCCTTGGAAATGCACTATTGACAGCAGCACACAGAGCTAAATGACCTGAATTCCTGCAGGTGAGTGTCCATTTGAATGCTGCTTCCAGTCATGTCAGTCAGTTTGTGAAGCCAACCCCGCTAGGTTTTGCTCAAAGGTTTGCACTGGGCAGGACTTCTTATCCACCCAGTGCAAAAAATGGCAGTCAACGGGAACGGGGCAGTAAGTCAAATTTTGCAATTTTAAACTGTTCACCTGCCCCGTTCCTGCCAGCTGGGCTGGGTTAAAGTCAGGGCAACTGATTTTGATCTTGCCTTACTCTACCATATTTTATAGATTACTCTCTGGTTGCGTCAATGGATAAATACATTGCACGTCATGGTACTGAGCCATGTAGACCAGAGGTATCTGAATCTGGATTCCTGACCTGAAGTCAGTGACTTACGCTGGATACAGTTGCACGTGTCCTTTCTTGGCATACACACTTAAACAATTTTCAGCAAGGTTATTGAACAAGGATCACGAGAAAGAAAATTCTGGTAAATTATTTCTCTCCCTACCCTAGAGGCAGGGAGGCTAACTGTAGTACCCATATTGCCATCTAATTCAGATATCAGCCTTGGCTCAGTGGTAGCAGGCTTGCCTCCGAGTCAGAAGGTTGTGGATTCAAGTCCCACTTCAGAGACTTGAGCACACAATCTTGGCTGACACCTCAGTGCATTATTGAAGGAGTGCACCACCATCGGGAGTGCCGTCTTTCGGATAAGACGTTAAACCAAGGCCTCGTCTACCTTTTCGGGTGGATGCAGAGGATCCCATGGTAATATCTGAAAAAGAGCAAGGAAATTCTCCCTGGCATCCTGGCCAATATTTATGCCTCATCAACATCACTAAAAAACAGATTATCTGGTCATTATCTCACTGCTGTTTGTGGGACCTTGTTGCACTCAAATTAGCTGCCACATTTCCTGTATTACAAATGTGACCGCACTTGAAAGGATCTCAACAGCTGTAAAGCACTTTGGGATATCTTGCGGTCATGAAATGTGCTGTATGAATGAAAGTTAGTTTGGTCTTTCATTATTTCTTTTCTCAGTACAGAGGAGTAGGGGGAAGCGTACGAGGTGTGATTTGGTGATGAAACTCGACGGTTTTGAGTGGGGCAGGTGGTGGGAAGTATATCCAGGAGGGGAGTCTTCAGTAAGGGACAAGGTATTGTCACCCATTAGCCAAGTTTCCATCAAAGCCATGATGTCAATGCAATCACTGACAATAAGACTGTGGCTGGCAAGGGCTTTGTTCGTGAATGAATGGACATTCTGGAGGGAAATGTAGACAGAGATGGTGATTGTTCATCTGTTGGCAGAATCAAGGGGCAGTAGTGATGGAATGAGTGGGACAGAAAGGAGGTTAGCAAAATTAGCCCCCCCACCTCCCACCTCAGTGGGCATGCGGAGCAGGAAGGTAGGCGGGAGTGGAAATGGGGCAGTTGGGGTTGCTGCTTGTAAGTAGGCAGTTACAGGTGCTTTTGGAGAATGAAAGTAGTTGGGAGGGAATTGAATAGCAAATTTAGGATATATGCCAAGAGGTTTTTTTTCTACAGAGTGTGATCAAGAGCTGGAACAGATTGCCAAGAAGGGTTATTGAGGGCAGGACAAAGCACTCATTCAAGAAATAGCCAGATGCTGTAATGTAAAGATTGTAGGGTTGGCGTTCTGGAAGGATGAGATCAAATGGACCTTCTTTGTGACCTTGTCAGAATTGTCAAGCAAATATGGGTGAAAATCACCAGCCTGTCATTTTGAAGTGTTGAGAATTCGACTTGTCTAAACTGACTGGTTGAAGCCATTATATTCCACTTTCACTGTAACCATTTCAGGAGGGCAATCACGAGTAAAGTCAAAGCAATGAAAGATGACAATGGGTGAATTTGAGAATAATGGAAGGCAAATGAAGGGAACACAGGCAGATCCACTAACACTCTTTTTTACTTCTTTTGTTTCTTTTATTCTTTTGTCCGATCGCAGCCCTGCCTCCGATCTATCTTTTCTTTCCAGTTTTGAAGAAGGGTTCGACCCGAAACGTCAACTCACATTTCTGACCACGGATGTTGCCTGACCTGCTGAGTTTTTCCAGCATTTTCTGTTGTTATTTCGGATTTCCAACATCCGCAGTATTTTGCTATCGTACTAGTGTTTGGTTCACTGCCACACCTCTTCTAGGAATGCCTACCTTGAAGAAGTTCTGCTCTTCTCTTCGATGGGATCTCCGTTTGGCTCTTCAACCTTGTTCATCTTCATTACTTTCAGTCTCCCTTCTCGTGTTTGATCAGGTATCGGCCAAGACCCGGTTTCACAGCCACATCATTTTCCTCAGCAACTGTCTCCGGTTCCGACTTATTCCACGTGGATTCCAACGAAACCTCCACCCTTCGTGCTTCGGATCCTCCCAGGATTACAAATATCTCCAAGATATTCATCGTTCCTCGAACTACTGCTCTCGCCGCATCTTGAGATCCACGCTCAACGCCATGCGCCGCCACATGAACAACCTCGACCTCTCTCTTCAGCAGCACCGACACACTCTATTTCAATGCTGTCCGGGTCCACAGTTCCATTTCATCCTTCGACTCATCCGACGCTTCAACAAAAAACTTTTCTTCTTCCTTTCCGATGTCAAGGATCGCAAGCTTCATCAACTCTTGGACACCAACGCCCCTCCGGAACCTTCTTCCCCTTCACTTTCCTCTGACCCCCCTTCTCCCAATCTCACCCCCTGCCGCGTTTTCACTATCCCCTCTGACCTTCCCCTCTCTGACCCCGAACGATCAGTCCTCAGCAAAGGCCTGAGCTTCATCCCCTTACGCCCCCACCTCAATGAATTTCGAGCTCGGCACGATGTTGAGCTCTTTTTCCGCCGCCTTCGTCTCCGTGCCCACTTCTCTGGCCAGGAGTCTTCCCCCCGCACAACTAACCCTTTCTCCCGCTTGCAGAATTCCCGTTCTACCTGGACCCCTCCCCCTGGCCTCTTACCCTCTCTAGATCTTTTCATCGCTAACTGCTGCCGTGACATCGGCCGTCTCCATTTCTCTGCTCCCCTCACTCACTCCAACCTACCTCCCTCTGAACTTGCAGCACTCCATTCTCTTAGATCCAACCCTGACATTGTCATTAAACCCGCTGACAAGGGTGGTGCTGTTGTTGTTTGGCGCACTGACCTCTACCTAGCGGAAGCTGAACGCCAACTCTCCCACACCTCCTCCTACCTCCCCCTGGACCATGACCCCACTACCGAACATCAAACCACCGTTTCCAAGACTGTCACTGACCTCACCTCCTCTGGAGATCTTCCCCCCGCTGCCACCAACCTCACAGTTCCCCAACCCCGCACAGCCCGCTTCTACTTCCTTCCCAAGATCCACAAACAGGACTGCCCTGGTAGACCCATCGTTTCAGCCTGTTCTTGCCCCACAGAACTTATCTCTTCCTATCTTGACTCCATCTTTTCTCCCCTTGTCCAGTCTCTTCCCACCTACATCCGCAACTCTTCGGACGCCCTCCGCCACTTTAACAGTTTCCAGTTTCCTGGCCCCAACCGCTTCCTTTTCACCATGGACGTACAATCCCTCTACACCTCCATCCCCCACCCGGATGGCCTGAGGGCGCTTCGCTTCTTCCTTGAACAGAGGCCCGACCAGTCCCCATCCACCACCACCCTCCTCCGCCTGGCTGAACTTGTTCTCACATTGAACAACTTCTCCTTTAACTCCACTCATTTCCTCCAAATCAAAGGTGTTGCCATGGGTACCCGCATGGGTCCTAGCTGTGCCTGCCTTTTCGTGGGCTATGTGGAACAATCTTTGTTCCAGTCCTACTCGGGTCCCCTCCCTCACCTCTTTTTCCGATACATTGATGACTGTATCGGTGCCGTTTCCTGCTCTCGTCCCGAACTTGACAATTTCATTCACTTTGCCTCCAATTTCCACCCTTCCCTCACCTTCACATGGTCCATCTCTGACTCTTCCCTTCCCTTCCTCGACTTCTCCGTCTCATCTCTGGGGATCGGTTATCGACCAATATTCACTACAAGCCCACTGACTCCCACAGCTACCTGGACTACACTTCCTCCCACCCCGCCTCCTGTAAGGACTCGATTCCATTCTCCCAGTTTCTCCGTCTCCGCCGCGTCTGTTCTGACGATGCCACCTTCCACACCAGTGCTTCAGACATGTCTTCCTTTTTCCGCAACCGAGGATTCCCCTCTACCGTGATTGACACTGCCCTCGACCGTGTCAGTTCTATCTCCCGCACTTCTGCCCTCACCCCTGCCCCTCCCTCCCGGAACCACGATAGGGTTCCCGTTGTCCTCACCTTTCACCCCACCAGCCTCCACATTCAATGGATCATCCTCCGGCATTTCCGCTACCTCCAAAGTGATCCCACCACCAAACGTATCTTCCCCTCCCCTCCCCTTTCAGCATTCCGCAGGGACCGCTCCCTCCGAGACACCCTAGTCCACTCCTCTATCACCCCAAACAGCCCTTCCCCTTCGCCTGGCACCTTCCCGTGCAAGCGGAGGAGATGTAACACCTGCCCCTGTACCTCCCCGCTTCCCACTGTCCAGGGCCCCAAACACCCCTTCCAGGTGAAACAGCGATTTACTTGTACTTCTCGCAATCTAGTATACTGTATTCGCTGCTCACGATACGGTCTCCTCTACATTGGGGAGACCAAACGCAGATTGGGTGACCGCTTTGCGGAACACCTCCGTTCAGTCCGTAAGGGTGACCCCGAGCTTCCGGTCGCCTGTCATTTTAATTCAACGCTCCATTCCCACTCGGACCTCACTGTCCTTGGCCTCTTGTATTGTTCCACGGAAGCTCAATGTAAACTCGAGGAACAGCACCTCATCTTCCGATTAGGCACTCTGCAGCCTTCTGGACTCAATATCGAGTTCAACAATTTCAGATCATAACCTCGGCCCCTATTTCATTTTTTCTTGTAATTTTTCCACTCCTTTCCCCCCCCACCGCCCACCTTTCCTTTTGTTTCGCTCTCACACCTGGCAGCTATCCCTTGCCCTGCCAGTACACTTTACACCCAATCTCAGCCTATTACCATCTCGTCTAGCTTCTAACACCTTTTATTGTCTCTTTTTTTACTTCTTTTCTTTTATTCTTTTGTCCGATCGCAGCCCTGCCTCCGATCTATCTTTTCTTTCCAGTTTTGAAGAAGGGTTCGACCCGAAACGTCAACTCAAATTTCTGTCCACGGATGTTGCCTGACCTGCTGAGTTTTTCCAGCATTTTCTGTTGTTATTTCGGATTTCCAACATCCGCAGTATTTTGCTATCGTCCCAACAGAATAAATCCTGGAAGGCTTGTGAAACAGCCAATATGGAAAATTCTGGAGGCATTGTCCTCTGCTAGATAATTTCAAAGAAAAAGTGGACACAAGTAAAAGGTGATGCAATAGGAGCGGAAAGCACCAATAGACAATTCACCCCCAATTAGCACTGTGCTGAGGACCACCATCCTAATAAAATGCATTAAATGTTAAAAATAATTCTGGTAAAAAAAATATCTTTTGTTTGTTGAGGCCATTAAAGGTCATTAACGATGAATCTATTCTGTGCACCACAGCTTCACACAAGTCAAAAAGTAAGCACTGTACTCCACGGCAGGGCAGCCATTAGTGACCATGAAGAACAGAAACATTTAAGAAGTAGTAACATCACAGCAGTCACAGAAGTGGGAGGCTGGAGGTGATTCAGTTAGTTTAAATGAGAGATGAGGCAGAATATGTGGACAGGGGAAATGGGGAACTGCTGGGACTTTTATTTCTCATATAATTAGCAGAGCTAAACTGTTCCTTGTTAGTTTCCTCCAAGCCTGTAGGATTCCACATAGACATAGAGGCAGCATTCAGGCTCTTTAGCTGGATGGTTGTTCATTGGTAACAGTGAGCATTTAAAGCATAGAGAAAGGTTAACAAAATGCAAATCTGTGCTGGTTTCACCAAAGAATAGCTGATTCAGCAGAGACATGCTATCTGTATTAACCATGTTATTAACCATACGTTCATATACAACCATCTAATACCATGGTTATTGGCATCTTCAGCTCATTTATTGATATTTATTATCAATTCACTCTGCTATCTATACATTGAAGTTTAAAAGGAGGAAGGGGGTTGGCAGATTTCATCTGATCAGTATAAATTATTCAAAAATCCATTTACTGTACAACTTTGCTTGAATAAAGGAACATAAATCTTCGCACTTCGCTTATAAAGCTACTAACCCATTCCTGCCTCATAGTAAAATGTACGATAAGGATTACCTTACACCAACAGCAAGTTTAACTTTCACATGCCATAAGGCAGTGATGTGCTGGGCAGCTGTCTTGTGGCTAAAAATCTCCAATGTCTTTAAAAAAAGGCACCACTGAAGCCTAATACAAAACCAAAATACTGTGGATGTTGGAAATCTGAAATAAAAACAGAAAATGCTGGAAATACTCAGCAGGTCAGGCAGCGTCTGTGGAGAGAGAAACACAGAGTTAACGTTTCAGGTTCTGACCTGGGCGGAACCGGAGCCAGAGCAGCAGCGGGAGCAGAATAAAGAGCGCGGCGAGAGGAGGCCTGGGAGCAGAGCCAGCGGACCTGGGTGGCAGCGGGAGCAGAATAAAGAGCGCGGCGAGAGGAGGCCGGGGAGCAGAGCCAGCGGACCTGGGTGGCAGCGGGAGCAGAATAAAGAGCGCGGCGAGAGGAGGCCTGAGAGCAGAGCCAGCGGACCTGGGTGGCAGCGGGAGCAGAATAAAGAGCGCGGCGAGAGGAGGCCTGAGAGCAGAGCCAGCGGACCTGGGTGGCAGCGGGAGCAGAATAAAGAGTGCGGCGAGAGGAGGCCTGAGAGCAGAGCCAGCAGACCTGGGTGGCAGCAGGAACAGAATAAAGAGCGCGGTGAGAGGAGGCCTGAGAGCAGAGCCAGCGGACCTGGGTGGCAGCGGGAGCAGAATAAAGAGCGCGGCGAGAGGAGGCCTGAGAGCAGAGCCAGCGGGGGAAGAGCGGCGAGGGTCCGATTCAATTACAAAAAATCAAAGGGTGACGTCACAGGTAAGCAGGTAGGTGATTGGCAGTGAGTATTTCTTTTCTCTTAAAACTGAGGGCTAAGTTACAGTGACAACTAAAGCATACAACTAAATTTACAACGAACTAAAGTTATTTTAATAAATTTAATAAATTAAACAAGCTTATAATCTCGTTTACCTAGATTAAAAACTATAAAATAGACAAGTGATTGATATTGATGTAACTAATTCAATAAAATACAATAGAGATGGCAAGGCAGGTGATGTGTTGCAGCTGTAGCATATGGGAGCTGGTGGACACCAGTGAGATCCAGGACGACCACATCTGCAGTAAGTGTCTGCAGCTCAATGAACTTCGGCTCAGAGTTGATGGGCTGGAGATGGAGCTGCAGACATTACGATACATCAGGGAGGGAGAAAGTTACCTGGACACTTTGTTCCAGGAGGAAGTCACACCACTTAGGTTAAATAATTAAAATTCGGTCCGTGGTCAGGGACAGGAGTATGTGACTACGGGTGAGGCAGGTTTGGGGATCCACAAGGGAGCATTGGAGGAGCCGCAGCCCTTGCTCTTGTCCAACATAAGAACATAAGAAATAGGAGCAGGAGTAGGCCATTCGGTCCTTTGAGCCTGCTCCGCCATTCAATGAGACCATGGCTGATCTTCTGCCTCAACTCCATTCACCGGCCCTATCGCCATATCCCTTGATGCCCTTACTAGTCAGAAATCTATTGATTTCTGTTTTGAATATACCCAATGACTGAGCCTCCACAGCCCTCTGGGGTAGAGAATTCCAAAGATTCACCACCCTCTGTGTGAAGAAATTTCTTCTCATCTCAGTCCCGCATGGCCTATCTTGAGGCTGTGGCCCCTGGTTCGAGACTCCCCAGCCAAGGGAAACATTCTCCCAGCATCCACCCTATCAAGCCCTGTAATAATTTTGTATGCTTCAATGAGATCCCCTCTCATTCTTCTGAATTCAAGAGAATACAGGCCTAGTTTACTCAATCTCTTCTCATACGACAGTTCCGCAATCCCAGGAATCAATCTCGTGAACCTTTGTTGCACTCCCTCTATGACAAGTATATCCTTCCTTAGGTAAGGAAACCAGAATTGTACACAGTACTCCAGGTGTGGTCTCACCAAAGCCCTATATAATTGGAGTAAGACTTCTTTACTCCTGTACTCAAATCCTCTTGTAATGAAGGCCAGCATACCATTTGCCTTCCTAATGGCTTGCTGCACCTGCACATTCACTTTCAATGACTCATGTCCAAGGACACCCAGGTCCCTTTGAGCATCTGCATTCCACAATCTTTCACCATTTAGGAAATACTCTGCCTTTCTGTTTTTTCTACCAAAGGGAATAACTTCATATTTATCCACATTATATTCCATCTGCCATGTTCTCGCCCACTCACTGAGCCTATCGAGATCCCTTGAAGCCTCTTCACGACTGACACTGCCACCTAGCTTTGTATCATCAGCAAATTTGGAAATGTTACATTTAGTCCCCTCATCCAAATCATTGATATAATTTGTGAATAGCTGGGACCCAAGCACCGATCCTTGCGGTACCACACTAGTCATAGCCTGCCATCCTGAAAAAAACCCGTTTATCCCTACTCTTTGTTTTCTGTCTGTTAACCAATTCTCAATCCATGCTAATATATTACCCCCAATTCCATGTGCCCTAATTTTGTTCACCAACCTCTTGTGTGGGACTTTATCGAAGGCCTTCTGAAAATCCAAATAAACCACATCTACCGGTTCTCCTTTGTCTACTCCACTAGTTACATCCTCAAAAAACTCCAATTGTTTTGTTAAACAGGATTTCCCTTTCATAAATCCATGTTGACTCTGCCCAATCTTCCTATTAGTTTCTAAGTGCCCAGTTATTGCATCCTTTATAATAGATTCCAGCATTTTCCCAACTACTGATGTGAGGCTAATAGGTCGGTAGTTCCCCATTTTTTCTCTCCCTCCTTTCTTAAATAGCGGGGTTACATTTGCTATCCTCCAATCTGCAGGAACCATTCCAGAATCTATAGAATTTTGGAAGATGACAACCAATGCGTCCACTATCCCAATGGCCACCTCTTTCAAAACCCTAGGATGTAGGTAATCCAGTCCTTGGGATTTATCGACTTTTAGTCCCATTAATTTTGCTAGTACTGTTTTTTTACCAATAATAATTTCTTTAAGTTCCTCATTCTTGCCACACCCTTGGTTTTCTCATATTTCTGGGAGGTTTTTTGTGTCTTCCTCCGTGAAGACAGAAAAAAACTATTTAATTTCTCTGCCGTTTCCTCATTCCCCATTATAAATTCTCCCATCTCTGACTGTAAAGGACCTACATTTACCTTCGCCAGTCTTTTCCTTTTCACATACCTATAGAAGCTTTTACAATCTGTTTTTATATTTTTCGCTAGTTTGTGCTCATATTCCATTTCTTTATCAATTTCTTGGTCCCCCTTTGCTGATTTCTAAAAAGATCACAATCCTCAGGCTGACTGCTTTTTCTGGAAACTTTATAAGCTTCCTCCTTTGACTTAATACTAGCTTTAATTTCTTTTGTTAGCCATGGTTGTTAGCTAGGTACGAGGTACTTGCTCCCTGTATGGACCAGAGCAGGGACTGCAGGGAGGATGAGCAAACTACCCGTGGTACAGGGGGCCATTCAAGTTGAGGGAGTAAAAAGAAATGTTGCAGTGGTAGGGGACAGTATAGTTAAGGGGATAGATAATGTTCTCTGCAGCCGAGAGTGTGACTCCTGAAGGCTGTGTTGCCTGCCCGGTACCAGGGTTAAGGACATCTTCTCTGGGCTGGAGAGGAACTTGGAGTGGGAGGGGAAAGATCCAGTTGTCGTGGTCCACGTAGGTAACAATGACATAGGTAGGACAAAGAAAGAGGTTCTGCTGAGGGAGTATGAGCAGCTAGGGACTAAATTAAAAAGCAGAACCACAAAGGTAATAATCTCTGGATTACTACCTGAGCCACAAGCAAATTGGCATAGGGTAAATAAGATCAGAGAGATGAATGCGTGGCTCAAAGATTGGTGTGGGGGCACTGGCACCAGTACTGGGGAAACAGGAAGTTGTTCCGTTGGGATGGGCTTCACTTGAACCATGCTGGGTCCAGTGTCCTGGCGAATCGAATAACTAGGGCTGTAGATAACCAGAATGTGACAGGAAGGGACAGAGCGTATAAACATAAGAGTGCATCAGAAAGTAGAGTCAGAGTAGGGAAAAATGATAAAAAGACAAAATTAAAAGCGCTTTATAGACGAGTTGACTGCATAAATAGAAATAAATGGGTATGATCTGATAGCCATTACAGAGATGTGGTTGCAAGATGACCAAGGCTGGGAACTGAATATTCAGGGGTATTTGACATTTTGGAAGGATAGGCAGAAAGGAAAAGGAGGTGGGGTAGCTCTGTTAATAAAGTCAGTGCAGTAGTGAGAAATGATATTGGTTCAGAAGATCAAGATGTAGAATCAACAACAGAAAATGCTGGAAATACTCAGCAGGCCAGGCAGCATCCGTGGAGATAGAAACAGAGTTAGCGTTTCAGGTTTGGGACCCTTCATCAGAACTGGAAAAAGCTGGAAATGTAACAGATATTAAACAGGTGCAGAGATGGGGCGGGGGGGGGGTTTAGGAGGGGAGGAAGGAATTTGAAAGAACATACTGTGAAAATGTTGCAAATGGGAATGGCAAAATCATACTGCATGAAAAATGGGGGCAGGGATTATTATCTGAAATTGTTGAACTCGATATTGAGTTCGGAAGGCTGTAAAGGGCCCAATCGAAAGATGAGGTGCTGTTCCTCGAGTTTACGTTGAGCTTCATTGGAACAATATAATAGGCCGAAGACAGAGAGATCAGAGTGGGAGTGAAGCGGAGAATTAAAGTGACAGGCGACCGGAAGCTCAGGGTCACCCTTACAGAATGAACGGAGGTGTACCGCAAAGCGGTCGCCCAATCTGCGTTTGGTCTCCCCAATGTAGAGGAGACCGCATCGTGAGCAGCAAATACAGTATACTGAATTGCAAGAAGTACAAGTAAATCGCTGTTTCACGTGGAAGGGGTGTTTGGGGCCCTGGACAATGGGAAGGGAGGAGGTAAACCCCTTTCAGCATTCCGAAGGGACCACTCCCTCCGCGACACCCTGGTCCACTCCTCAATCACCCCCAACAGCCCTTCTCCTTCACCTGGCACCTTCCCGTGCAAGCGCAGGAGATGCAACGCATGCCCTTTTACCTTTTATCAGACAATGATGCAAAGGTTAGTGGTAGGCCACAGGATTGGGAAATTTTTAGAAATCAGCGAAGGATGACTAAAAAAATAAGAGAGAAGACAGATTATGAGAGTAAACTAGCAAGAAATATGAAAACAGACAGTAAGAGCTTCTACAGGTATATAAAAAGGAAGAGAGTAACTAAAGTAAATGTTGGTCCCTTAGAGGATGAGGCTGGGGAATTAATAATGGGAAACAGGGAAATGGCAGAGACTTTGAACAAATATTTTGTATCGGTCTTCATGGTAGAAGACACTAAAAGCATCCCAGTAATAATAGATAATCAAGGGGCTATAGGGAGGGGGAGACTTAAAACAATCACCATCACTAGACAAAAAGTACTAGGCTAACTTATGGGACTAAAGGTCGACAAGTCCGTTGGACCTGATGGCCTGCATCCTAGGGTCTTAAAAGAAGTGGCAGCAGAGATAGTGGATGCATTGGTTATAATCTACCAAAATTCCCTGGATTCTGGAGAGGTCCCAGCGGATTGGAAAACCGCAAATGTGACACCCCTATTCAAGAAAGGAGAGAGATAGAAAGCAGGAAACTATAGACCAGTTAGCCTAACATCATTGGGAAAATGCTGGAGTCCAATATTAAGGAAGTAGTAGCAGGACATTTAGAAAATCATAATACAGTCAAGCAGAGTCAGCATGGTTTTATGAAAGGGAAATCATGTTTGACAAATTTGCTAGAGTTCTTTGAGGATGCAACGAGAAGGGTGGATAAAGGGGAACCGGTAAATGTAGTGTATTTGGATTTCCAGAAGCATTCGATAAGGTGCCACATAAAAGGTTACTGCACAAGATAAGAGCTCACGGGGTTGGGGGTAATATATTAGCATGGCTAGAGGATTGGCTAACTAACAGGAAACAGAGAGTTGGGATAAATGGGTCATTTTCAGGTTGGCAAACTAACTAGTGGGGTGCCACAGGGATCAGTGCTGGGGCCTCTGCTGTTTACAATCTATATTAATGACTTGGATGAAGGGACCAAGTGTAATGTAGCCAAATTTGCTGATGATACAAAGATAGGTGGGAAAGCAAGTTGTGAAGAGGACACAAAGAAACTGCAAAGGGTTATAGATAGGTTCAGTGAGTGGGCAAAAATTTGGCAGATGGAGTATAATGTGGGAAAATGTGAGGTTAACCACTTTGGTAGTAAAAATAAAAAAGCAAATTATTATTTAAATGCAGGAGACTACAAAATGCTGCGGTACAGAGCGAGCTGGGGGTCCTTGTACATGAAACACAAAAAGTTAGCATGCAGGTACAGCAAATAATTAGGAAGGCAAATGGAATGTTGGCCTTTATTGCAAGGGGGATGGAGTATAAAAGTAGGGAAGTCTTACTACAGCTACACAGGGCGTTGGTGAGACCACACCTGGAGTACTGCATACAGTTTTGGTCTCCTTATTTAAGGAGGGATATGCTTGTATTGGAGGCAGTTCAGAGAAGGTTCACTAGGTTAATTCCAGAGATGAGGGGGTTGTCTTATGGGGAAAGGTTGAGCAGGTTGGGCCTATATTCACTGGAGTTTAGAAGAATGAGAGGTGATCTTATTGAAACGTATAAGATTCTGAGGGGGCTTAACAGGGTAGATGCAGAGAGTATGTTTCCCCTCGTGGGGGAATCTAGAACTAGGGGGCATAGTTTCAGAATAAGGGGTCGCCCATTTAAAACAGAGATGAGGAGGAATTTCTTCCCTCAGAGGGTTGTGAATCTTTGAAATTCTCTACCCCCGAGAGCTGTGGAGGCTGGGTCATTGAATATATTTAAGGTGGAGATAGACAGATTTTTGAACAATAAGGGAGTCAAGGGTTATGGGGAGCGGGCAGGGAAGTGGAGTTGAGGCCAAGACCAGATCAGCCCTGATCTTATCGAATGGCGGAGCAGGCTCGAAGGGCTAAATGGCCTACTCCTGCTCTTATTTCTTATGTTCTTATGTAAAAGAACCTTAGAATACTAGCTGAAATAAATGCTCCCTAAGGTTGTGAAAAAGTATGGTATTTCTTAGTGCACCTGACTTAAGACTGATATTCAAAACTTGAACAAAATACTTTTAGTAAAAGCAATCAAACCAAGCAAAAGACAGCTGAGAGGGCACTCCTATAAAAAGTAAGACCCAGCTTAGTTGCAAGCAAGTATTTATTTTCTTAGAGGGTTTGGAATCTCAGAAATTCCAGCATGATTGGGGCCATTTGCCCCAACGTACCCATCCGATGCTGGTTCCATACGAGAGCCATTTACTCTAATCCCATTTCCCATGTCTTTCCCCATAGTCTTCAATATTTTCTTTTTGCAATTTTGTTTAATTCTCAGTTAAATGTTGTGATTGACTTAGTTTTAACAGCTACTTGTGGTACCAACTACCCTGCTCGACCCCTCCACTGTCTATGTTGACAGACAGCTTGGCCAACATCCAGTGTTGAATGAGACACAATTTCCTCCAGTTAATCACCGGGAAGATGGAGGCCAGTCTTCAGGCCCGCCACAAACTGCGTGCCATTACTATCTATTCTATGCCTCTCGCCCCCACCACTGTCTCAGATTAAACCAGATCGTTCACAACCTCTGCATCCTATTTGAGCCCCAGCTAAGCATCCGATCCCATATCTTCTGTATCATAAAAACCACCAACTTCCACCTCTGTAATATCGCCTGGCTTGGCCCCGCCTCAGCCCATCTTCTGCTGAAATGGTCATCCATGCCTTTGCCACCTGCAGACTTGACTATTCCAATGCTCTCCTGGCAAGCCTTCCATCTACAAACTACAGCTCATCCAAAACTCTGCTGCCTGTATCCTAACCAACTCACTTATGAACCTTGTCCTCACTGACCTACAGTGGCTACTGGTCCCCCAACAACTCAAATTTAAAACTGTTATCCCCCTGTTTAAATCCCTTTGTGGCCTTGCCCCTCCTTATCTCTGTAACCCTTTTCAGTTTTACAAACGGCCTCCCCAAAACTCTCTGTTCCTCTGGCATCTTGTGCATCTCCCTCTCGCTTCGCCCCACTATTGGCAGCCATTGCTTCAGCCATCTCGGCCTTGCACTCTGCTATTCCCTTCCTAAACCCCCTCACCTCTTTTAAGATTCTCCTTAAAACTCACCTCTTTGACCAAGCTTTTGGTCATTCTTCCTAATATCTCCTTCTTGTGTACCATTGTTTTGATTATACATCTGTGACGCACCTTGGAACATTTTTCTACTTTAAAAGCACTTTCTAATTACATAATAACTATGTAAAAAAAAACTGTCTTTTTCCTTTATGCTCTTAGTATTAATCCTAGGTGTAATGGGTATTTACTCAAATTGGAAGGAAATGACTACTGGTGCCCCATAAGAATCTGTGCTGTATTCACTATATAAATGGCTTAGATAACACAATAGAGAGCCATATATCCAAGTTTGCCAATGACACAAAGACTGGTGGTATAGTAAGTAGTGTAGACGGGAGCATAAAATTACAAAGAGACATTGATAGATTAAGTGAGTGGACAAAGGAATACAAAGCCCTGGTTAGACCACATCTGGAGTACTGTGTACAGTTCAGGGCATCGCACTTCAGAAAGGATATATTGGCCTTGGAAGGAGTGCAGCGCAGATTCACCAGAATGCTACCAGGTCTCCATGGGTTAGATTAGGAGGAGAGATTAGAAAAACTAGGTTTGTATTCCCTGGAATATCGAAGGTTAAGAGGTGACTTTAGGATTTTTAAAGGAATTGATAGGGTAGAGAAAGAAACTTTTCCACTTGTGGGGGAGTGTAGGACAAGGAGACTATTATAAATCTCATCATTCAGCAAGAAACTACTCGTGAAATAACGCTGGACGGCCAGCTGGTGGTGCCGTCCAAGGAGTATAAATACTCGGGCGTGGGCCCAGCTTGCCAGGGACACTTTGTAAGACAAGGAACTAGTGAAGTACAACTAGACCTCCATGTTCTGAAACAAGTTGATTAAAGCCTTGCTTTATACTCAAACCAAGTGCGTAGTGAGTTTTATTACATCAATTTAATCAACTTGATATCGACTCCACGCTTTGGGTGATTCGGGAACAGCCAGCTACGACTCGAACCATAGAAGGGAACTCAGACAAGTAATCGATCCATCATGGAGAAACTACTCAGACCCGCCCGTCTCGACCTGGACCCGAATTCACTTACAGCCGCTAAGGTATGGAAACACTGGTGTCGTACCTTTAGCAACTTCCTTCAGGAGTGTGGTGATATTGTTCCTAACAAGTTACAAATGCTTGTTAATTATGTAACCCCTCATGTGTTTGATTATATCGAAGACTGTGTAGACTATGACGCTGCTATCCAAATACTACAGCAGCTATATGTCAAGTCCCCAAATGAAATTTTTGCTCGGCATCTACTGGCCAAACTCGACAACAACCCGAGGAATCACTTGACGAATTCCATCAGAAACGTCGCAGGCTCAGCAAGGATTGTAATCTTAAAGCTGTTACAGCTGAGCAGTGCAAGGAGGAGTTAATTTGTGATTCCTTTATTAATGGGATTGCGTCTCCCTTCATATGTCAGCATCTGTTGGAGAATAAAGCCCTCAAGTTACAGGCTGCCTATGACCAGGCATGTTCTTTGGACTTAGCACAGAGGAATGCAGGCACCTATCTTTCACCACGGGCACGGGCTGCTGCTATCACTTTTAGTGACTCTTTCGATAGGCTTCGTGCAGAAGCCCTCACGGATGACAACTCCAACCCGGCTGATGACAACCCTACCCTAGAAACCTACACTGATGACAACCCCGCCCTAGCGGCATCTTGGCAATCTGGAAGGAAGTGTTTCTTCTGTGAAGGTGCTTCTGCATAGGAAATTTTGTCCTGCTCGTAACGCGACCTGCAATCATTGCAGCAAGAAAGGTCACTTTTCTAAGGTATACCGGTCGAGAGCTCCTGTTAGTTTTGCAGCTACTATCTATAAAACTGCTCCTCCCCCAAGAGCCACTACTAAGGTTACAGCTGCAATCTATAAAACTGCTCCTCCCCCAAGAACCACTACTAAGGTTACAGCTGTCAAGGGTAAAACTGCCCCTCCTCCCATCACAGCTGTTTTCCCCCAAAGTCTGTCCCATGCAGCCACGAAGGTTTTGGTAAAGGGACACATTTTGAGTGCACTAATTGACTCATGCAGCTCTGACAGCTTCATTAGTGAGCAGGCTGTCAGTAAGTTAAAACTGCGTATTTACCCCTCGGACAGGGAAATTGCAATGGCTCTGATGACACTGACCACCAATTCTTCCGGCTTTGGACTTGTCAACCTTATTCTCAATGGCCGCACTTATTTCTCCACCCGGCTCGGGGTGCTCAAGAACCTATGCAGTGATGTGCTCCTGGGACAGGATTTCCAGAAACAACACAAAAGATTCACTTTTGAGTTTGGAGGGTCAAAGCCGGGGCTTACTATTTCCAAAGTACCGTTTTGTGCACTTTCAGCAGCTTCGCTCGACGAGCTCTCCTTGTTTGCCAATCTTTCCCCCTGATGTAAGCCCATAGTCACTAAATCATGACGTTTCAGCCAAGATGATCGATCCTTTATCGAGACAGAAATCTCTTGCCTTCAAGCTGACGGTATCATTGAGCCATGTTCATCTTCCTGGTGGGCTCAAGTCGTCGTTGTTAAAAATCCTCTGAAGCAACACTAGAAACATCTTTGCATCGATTTCTCGCAAACTATTAACCAGTACACCGACCTGGATGCCTACCCACTACCACGCATCGATGACATGGTCAATAACCTTGCCAACTACAAGGTATTTTTTTCAACTTTTGATTTAAAGAGCGCATATCATCAAGTGCCGTTAAAGGTCTCTGACAAGAAGTATACGACCTTAGAGGCCAATGGTCGGCTTTACCAGTTTTGTCGCCTTCCATTTGGGGTCACCAATGGGGTGGCCGTCTTTCAATGGGCAATGGATAGCCTAGTCAAACAGGAGAACTTAATGGACACTTTTCCATATCTAGATAATATCACCATTGCTGGTCATGACCAGAAGGAGCATGATGCCAACCTCCAGAAATTTTTTGACGTTCTCCGTCATCGCAACTTAACCTTAAATGAGTCCAAATCTGTAAAATCAGTACCATCAGTCAACATCCTTAGCTACTGGGTGGGCAATGGTGTCATCAAACCGGATCTGGAGCGACTTCGTCCGCTTCAGGAGCTCCCTCCCCCTCCGAATCTCGGCTATCTTCGTCGGGCACTCGGCATGTTTGCCTATTATGCGAAATGGATACCCCACTTCTCCGACAAGATCCAGCCCCTGCTTCACACAAAGTCATTTCATAGAAGCATAGAAGATAGGAGCAGGAGTAGGCCATTCGGCCCCTCGAGCCTGCTCCGCCATTTAATGCGATCATGGCTGATCATCCAAATTCAATACCTGGTCCCTGCTTTCTCCCCATACCCCTTGATCACTTTAGCCTTAAGAAATATATCCAACTCCTTCTTGAATATATTTAATGTATTGGCCTCTACTGCCTTCTGTGGTAGAGAATTCCACAGGTTCACCACTCTCTGGGTGAAGAAATTCCTCCTCATTTCTGTCCTAAATGGCCTACCCTTTATCCTTAGACTGTGACCCCTGGTTCTGGACTCCCCGACCATCAGGAACATCCTTCCTGCATCTAGCCTCTCCAGTCCTGTCAGAATTTTATAAGTTTCAATGAGATCCCCTCTCATTCTTCTAAAGTCCAGCGAGTACAAGCCCAATCGACCTAATCTCTCCTCATACGTCATTCCTGCCATCCCAGGTATCAGCCTGGTGAATCTTCGCTGAACTCCTTCCATGGCAAGAACATCCTTCCTCAGATAAGGCGACCAAAACTGCACACAATACTCTAGATGTGGTCTCACCAAGGCCCTGTACAACTGCAGCAAGACAGCCTTGTTCCTGTACTCAAACCCTCTCGCTACGAAGGCCAACATGCCATTTGCCTTCTTAACCGCCTGCTGCACCTGCATGCTTACCTTCAGCGACTGGTGCACAAGGACACCCAAGTCTCGTTGCACTTCCCCTTCTCCCAATCTATTGCCATTCAGATAATAATCTGCCTTCCTGTTTTTGCCACCAAAGTGGATAACCTCGCATTTATTCACGTTACATTGCATCTGCCATGCTTTTGCCCAATCACCCAACCTGTCCAAATCATCCTGGAGTTTCTCGGCATCCTCCTCACAGCACACACACCCACCCAGCTTTGTGTCGTCTGCAAATTTGGAGATATTACATCTAGTTCCCTTGTCTAGATCATTAATATATATTGTGAATAGCTGGGGCCCAAGGACCGATCCCTGCGGTACCCCACTAGTCACTGCTTGCCACTCGGAAAAACACCCGTTTATTCCAACTCTTTGCTTTCTGTCTGCCAACCAGTTCTCTATCCAAGTCAATACCTTGCCCCCAATCCCATGTGCCTTAACTTTACACGCTAATCTCTTATGCGGGACCTTATCGAAAGCCTTTTGAAAGTCCAAATACACGACATCCACTGGTTCTCCCTTATCTATTTTACCAGTTACATCCTCAAAAAATTCCAGTAGATTAGTCAAGCACGATTTACCTTTTGTAAATCCATGTTGACTTTGTCCGATCCTGTCACTGTTTTCCAAGTGCTCTGCTATTACATCTTTTATAATGGACTCTAGCATTTTTCCCACTACCGATGACAGGCTTACCGGTCTGTAATTCCCCGTTTTCTCTCTACCACCTTTTTTGAATAGTGGGGTAACATTAGCTACCCTCCAATCCATGGGTACTGTTCCAGATTCCATCGAATGTTGGAAGATGATCAACAATGCATCTACTATTTCTAGCGCCACTTCCTTAAGTACCCTAGGATGTAGATTATCAGGCTCTGGGGATTTATCGTCCTTCAATCCCGTCAATTTCCCTAACACCATTTCCCTACAAATACTGATTTCTTTCAGTTCCTCCCTTTCATCAGACCCGATGTTCCCCGACATCTCTGGGAGGTTATTTGTGTCCTCCTTTGTGAAGACAGAACCAAAATATGTATTTAATTGGTCAGCCATTTCTTTGTTCCCCATTATAAATTCCCCTGATTCTGACTGCAAGGGACCTATACTTGACTTCACCAATCTTTTTCTCTTCACATATCTATGAAAGCTTCTACAGTCAGTTTTTATGTTCCCCACAAGCTTACTCTCATATTCTATTTTCCCCTTCTTAACTAATCCCTTTGTCCTCCTTTGTTGAATCCTAAACTGCTCCCAATCCTCAAGTTTACTGCTTTTTCTGGCCAATTTATATGTCCTCTCCTTGGATCTTATGCTATCCCTAATTTCCCTTGTTAGCCACGGTTGAGTCACCTTTTTTGTTTTATTTTTATGCCAAACTGGGATGAACAAATTCTGTAGTTCATCCATGCGGTCTTTGAATGTTTGCTATTGCCTATCCACCGTCAACCCTTTGAGTGACATTCCCCAATCAATCCTACCCAACTCGCGCCTCAGACCATCGCAGTTTCCTTTATTTAAATTTAGGACCCTAGTCTCCGAGTCAACTACTTCATTCTCCATCTTAATGAAGAATTCGATCATATAATGATCGCTCCGACCCAAGGGGCCTCATACAACAAGATTGCTAATGAATCCTTTCTCGTTACATAATACCCAGTCTAAGATGGCCTGATCTCTGGTTGGTTCCTCGACATATTGGTCCAGGAAACCATCCCTTAAACACTCCAGGAATTCCTCCTCCACAGTATTGTTACTAATTTGGTTAGCCCAATCTATATGTAGATTAAAGTCACCCATGATTACTGCTGTGCCCTTATTGCACGCTTCTCTAATTTCTCTTTTAATGCCGTCCCCAACCTCCGCATTACTGTTTGGAGGTCTATATACCACTCCCACTAACGTTAGAGGCAACGGCTATTTCAGCTTTCAACCTCCTCAAGCGACAACTGGAAAAAGCCACGCTTCGTTCCATTGATAAAAATCTTCCTTTCGTGGTCGAGTGCAATGCATCGGATGTGGCGATCTCCGCTACCTTGAATCAAGGTGGTCGACCCGTTGCATTTCTGTCCAGAACTTTGCAGGGTAGCGAGCTCCATTATGCTCCTGTCGAGAAGGAGGCTACGGCCATCATCAAAGCGGTACGTAAATTGAGTCATTTTCTCGCTCGTCGCCATTTTACACTGATAACCAATCAGCACTCCGTGGCCTTTATGCTGGATAACCGGAAACGCACTAAGATCAAGAATAACAAAATACAACTCTGGAGGATGGAATTGGCCGCCTTTGGATACACCATACATTATCGACCCGGCAAAGAGAATGTGGCCCTGGATACCCTCACGCGTGCATTCTGTTCTTCTATGTCAACTTCGACTCTGGCGGATCTTCATACTGACTTATGCCATCTTGGCGTTACCCGTATGTTGCACTTTGTGCGATCTAAAAATCTCCCATTTTCTATGGAAGATGTGAAAAGAACGTGCTCCTCCTGTAGAATTTGTGCGGAATTAAAACCGCAATTCTTTCGTCCATCGGATGGCTCGCTCATACACGCTATGCAGCGACTCAGCATTGACTTTAAAGGGCCATTGCCCTCCTCAACGCGAAACACCTACTTACTGACTATGGTGGACGAATATTTACACTTTCCCTTTGCTTTCCCCTGTCCCAATATGCTTACTTCCACAGTGATCAAATGCCTTGATCAAGTCTTTTCCCTTTGCGGTACGGTCAATTTCATCCACTCTGATCGGGGTCCCTCCTTCATGTCAAGCGAACTCAAAAGTTCTCTCTCCCAACGGGGAATCGCCACAAGTAAAACGACACCGTACCATCCCATTGGTAACGGACAGGTTGAGAGATACAACGCTATCATTTGGAACGCTGTTCGTCTTGCGCTGAGGTCACGCAACCTACCAGACCAGCAGTGGGAAACTATGCTCCCTGACGTGTTCCATTCCATCAGGTCTCTCCTTTCTACATCTACCAATGTCACACCTCACGAGCGATTCTTCAGTTTCCAGCATCGCTCCACCCATGGGACGTCTCTACCGTCATGGTTGGCAGCTCCCGGCCCCGTGCTGCTCCGAAGATTCGTCCAATCATCTAAAACTGATCCTCTCGTCGACGAGGTAGAACTCACTGACGTCAACCCCACATACGCGCACGTGCGGTACCCGGATGGCTGGGAGTCCACCGTTTCGCTCCGGGACCTGGCTCCCTGTCCAGCCGGTTCCACGGACCCAACCGATAGAGGGATCCACGGGGATGATGCCGACACTCTGCGCTCCCCCGAAAATGACGCCCTACTTGGGGCATCGAGAGATCTGCCAGCTGCCCCACCGGATCCACTCGGGGAGCCGAGCGCTCCCCGTGGGATGGCCACCCGAGGCCAGGACGCCAGTCAATCCCTGGCTATCCAACAGGATGAAGCCAGTTCTGCGCCTGTGGGGACCCGCACCTGGAGTCACGATCTCCTCAGCCTCCCTCGGGTCAATCAGAGCAACACGGGCCCTGTCGATCCACCGGTACAGATCAAGCGGCCCAGGGACCAAGACACAGTCCGGGGAGACGTGCCTTCCAGCCATAAACAAAAATCTAAAAGACTGCGGCTATTCGTGGTCCGCCTGATCCGCTAAGAGGAAGTCGTCGGACTTCCAAATCTTTTAGGCAGGAAGAATGTTACAAATCTCATCATTCAGCAAGAAACTACTCGTGAAATAATGCTGGACGGCCAGCTGGTGGCGCTGTCCAAGGAGTATAAATACTCGGGCGTCGGCCCCAGCTTGCCAGGGACATTTTGTAAGACAAGGCACTAGTGAAGTACAACTAGACCTCCATGTTCTGAAACAAGTTGATTAAAGACTTGCTTTATACTCAAACCAAGTGCGTAGTGAGTTTTATTACGTCAGAGACATAAGCTTAAAATCAGAGCCAGGCCATTCAGGAGAGAAGTTAGCAAACACTTCTTCACACAAAGTGTGGTAGAAGTGTGGAACTCTCTCCCATAAAAAGCAGAAGATGCAAGCTCAATTAATAATTTTCAATTGAATATTGCCAGATTTTTGCTAGACAAGGGTATAAAAGAATATGGAAGCAAGGCGGGTGGATGGAGTTAAGATACAGATCAGCCATGATCTCATTGAATGGCAGAACAGGGTCGAGGGGCTGAATGGTCTACCCCTTTTCCTATATTGTCTCCCCCTTGTTACTGATTTATGGACTAGTGAAAATTGAGTGGATAGAACATTCACTGATGGGCCTAAAGCTTTCTTCTTGCCCTTCTTGTGCTCAAAGAACCTCTTTTGTTTCATTTCAGTGGGTAGAAGCTGTATATATTTTGAAAGTAACTCCATTCTTCTGACTCAGTAGATACTAAAGCGCCCACAGCAGCCCATTGCTATTTAAGAAATTCAGTATAGATTTCCATTTGATCATCATTTTCTTGTCACGTCAGTCAGGTAGAGTATTCATAGCTGTGCATATTGCAGTATAATCAGAATCTGCATAACGCTGCAATTGTATAAAGTGACAACTCATTTCAAAGTGATTTTACTGCCAGATGGTTCATGTGGACAAAATGTACCTGAGGAATATTAAGTAAAATTGGTAGTGAAACCTAAATCCAGTTGTCACACCCTAGCCACAGGCCACATTTTAAATCTTGAAAAGTTCTTTATGCACTTTTAACTTGGTAAAAAAACAATTTGATCTTTAGGTTGCAGGTCAGGATGATCTGGATGTGCTTTCAATGATCATTATTGTTCTGTGCACAGATCATTTCGTCCTGCTGAGATGAAGCATTATGGTAAAGTGCTACATCTAGTGGATTATGCAGGGGCTACCAAAACCTGTCCAGAATGGAGAATGCAGTTCAAGTGACAGTTGGGATTGAACTTCATCCTTTTGAATGCAAATCCTTCACTTACTACTCTTTGCTACAATTACCATCAACAACAACTGGCTGCCCTAAACTTTAAGTTAATCTTCACTTTCGCATATGGTTTTTGAATCTTATAGTACTGTGGATAGAACATTCTAAAAGATGCAATACTATTCAGTATAAAAAGGCAGATTTACGAAATTTAACAGTGAATCAACATTGCAGACCAAAAGCAAAGAGCATTTTTCATTGTTGTTAGTGGAAGATTGAGAACAAACTAACACAACCTCAGTCATAGTCAGTCAATCATGTAAAGCACATGTAGCACAACTGAGATTTATAGACAAAAACATGCAGAGCATACCCGGGGGGAGAAATTCGGTATTGCCTCGTTTGGGGAACTAAATTTTGAAATCGTGAAAAATTAGCGCCAGGCGTTAATGAGTCTGAGGTTTCCCTAAATTGGCTTTAGGAGCGCTAAATCAAGCA
Organism: Somniosus microcephalus; assembly: GCF_052327205.1. Taxonomy (NCBI): domain Eukaryota; kingdom Metazoa; phylum Chordata; class Chondrichthyes; order Squaliformes; family Somniosidae; genus Somniosus; species Somniosus microcephalus. Next base: position 188,623,722 of record NC_140997.1, read on the forward strand.
CTAATAACCTAAAGAGGGTGCTACAGGGACGCTACCAGTAGAGCGATAATGAATTTCAGGTGTTACGCAATCGGGAATGATCCTTCACGCTGCCCCTGCCAGCTCTTAAAGGGGAGGTTGCATTATTGTGCAGGTCCTCATTATCAGCAGTGCTGGCTCTGAAGGTGACCTGCTAACAACTCAATCCCCTTATCATGATGGCTGATTCCACTGCCAGGGAGAGAGCACGTCGTTTCATGGACGAGGCACTGGAGGCTTGGTCGTGGGAGTGGAGCGAAGGAGGGCAGTGCTGTTCCCAGACACTAAATGGAGGCCATTGCCCCAAGTATTCAGGGCAATGTGGAGGGAAATGGCCTAGGAGGTCTCGGCCAGTAGTGTGGTCGTACGCAGCCTGACACAGTGCTGGAAGAAATTCAATGACCTCACTCGGGTGGTCATGCTTCAACAGGTCCTAAATATCAGCATCTGAACCTGTCTGTACACACTGCACAAACCACCACTCACACACCAAGCATCTGCACCTACTCAAACTCACATCCACATCTCACACCTTACCTACAATCCCAGCTATTCAACCACGGTAGGCATATCTCCCAAACACATCGCTGGACTCTGACTCACAGACATTTGTTTCTCTTGCAGGCCAAGGTGGCTCACAATAGGAGGCAGCAGCAGCGAACAGGCGCGGGTGATGCGCATCTCCAGCAGCTTTCAGACCTGGAGGAGCGAGTGTTGCGACTCATTCGGCAGCAAGTGGTGGATGGCGTGGCCGTTGGCATCGTCGACCCCCTCAGGGGCAACAACGGAATGTTCATACCCTCTCCTTCTCTCATCCTACATCCCCCTCACACCACAAGCCTTTTCCAATTTCCAGCTCCTGATACTGTCTGCATTCCTTGCTCCCTTCCTGCCCCCCTACCCTCACCTTAATGCGAGTCTTGTGCCTTTATGCTTTCAGAGAATCAGCAACCAGATGACCAGCCTGTCCCTGAACCTCCCACTGAGAGTGAAGAAAGAGAAGAGGAGGAGGAGCAACGCACCGCGTCACTGCATCTCTCACCCATAGACACCTACGCCATCTTTCGAGGCAAGTTTAGTAGAAGGGTCTGCACTGGGTGATGCACCAGGGAATGAGTGGGCTGCAGCAAGGCCAAGGGGAAAGGGTAGCTCGGGAGCCAGCTCTCCAGAGGGCGAGTTCACAGGCGAGTTCTGTTGCACAGGACGAGGACTTCGATGGGGAGACCTTTTGAAGAAGGGCCATGGCCATACACACGGAGATGATAGGTGCAATGGCAAGGGTGCCAGAGAGCTTCCCGGCAATGGTAAGGAGCATAGAGGAGTCCACCTCCAACATTACACTGAGCTCTGCACACACCATGGAGCCCATAATTTCCACTCTGCAGAGGATGGTGGACTCCCAGAGAAACCGTGCGGATCCAGACCTCATGACGCGTGTCATGGGCGATGCGGCAGCTTCCATTGCAGCACAGGTGGAAGTTAGGCAACGTTTTAGTGCTGTAATGTAGGCAATGGTTGGTGGCATCGAGTCTCAGACCGCTCTCATGCAGTCTCTGCTGCCATCGTCGCTGGGTCCACCACAGTCCACCAGGGATCTCACGGTGTCGCAGCAGCCCACCAATCCCTTCTCCAACAGATTGCTAGGGATGCTGAGGTGCTGCCCCGGGGGAGTGGCAGTGGGTCAGTGGAATGGGAATCTGCTGTCTTTTCTCAGGATGACAGCATTCCTCATCCCACCACTGCTACTCCGCCATTGCACATGTCGCTGCCCGTCATCCAGCCAGCCCAGACTGCCGCCACCCATCCTGAGGTGGCGCAGTGTACAGCCGGGCCTTCCAGGCCCAGAGCTGGTCGAGGGCATCCTGCAAGGCCATCTGTAGTCTCTGGCACAGACACTCAGCAGCCTTCCACCAGCCGTGCTGCACCAACTGGGGAGAAACTACGTAGGAGCAGTAGATTAGGGAAAGGCACTGTAAAGAGGGGAAGTACAAGGTGCACAAGGGTGATTAGTTAATATTGTTACTGTACCTATGTGGTTGCTGAATTTGGATAAATTTATTATTGGAATGTTGCAGACTTGGGGCTTTGTCTCATTTCAGCTTTGAGGTGTGGTGGGAGAGAGAAATTGGTGGAATGATGGGGACGTGCTGAGCAACCGGGAAGCGGCCTCAAATATATTGGAACCGAAGTCTGACGAGTCGGTCACGGACCATCCTTCCACAAGGCCGATTGAGTGGCGGCCTCCTCCATCGCTGATATTTGTGCTCCTGTTCCTCCTCCTCCTCCTTCGGTGATGCGGCTATGCCTGGTGGCAATGGCTGCACCCTCATGGCCAAATTGTGCAGCATGCAGCAGACAACAAGGAAAAGGGACACCCGCCCAGCCGAGTACTGAAGGGCTCCTCCTGAACGGTCAAGGCAGCGGAACCATTGCTTGAGCACTCTGATGGTCTGTTCAATGATGTTACTGGTGGCAGCATGTCTCTCATTGTATGAGTGTTGGGCACGAGTGCTGGGCTTGCAGCGGGGAGTCATGAGCCAGGTGGAGAGCGGATAACCCTTGTCTCCCAGCAGCCATCCACTAACTTGATGTGGTGGCTGGAACAGAGCTGGCACACCGGTCTGCTGCAGGTTGAAGGCATCGTGGCTGCTGCCAGGATAGTGGGCATTGACGGTGAGGATGCGCTGTGTGTGGTCGCACACCAACTGCACATTAAGTGAGTGGTAGCCTTTGTGGTTACAGAATAACTCAGGATTGTTATGAGGTGCCCGCAAAGCGACGTGGGTGCAGTCAATGGCGCCCTGCACCATGGGGAAGCCTGCTATCCTGGCAAAGCCACGTGCACGCTCGCGCTGCTTCTCTCTGGTCATGGGGAAGGAAATGTAATCCCTTCTCCTTCTGTAGAGAGCATCTGTGACCTCGTGGATGCAGCAATGGATGACGAACTGCAATATGTTAGATATGTCTCCTGTTGCACACTGGAAGGATCTGCTGGCGTAGAAATTGAGGGCAACGGTGACCTTGACTGCCACTGAGAGAGCCGTGGTGCTCCTGATGTGAGGCTCGAGGTCTGGCTGCAGGAGGTGGCAGAGCTCTGTGACCATGTCCTTGGTGAAGCGGAGCCTTCTAATACACTTTTCAGTAAGATTGATGTAGGAGAAATGCTGCCAGAATACCCTGGGAGGGTAAGGCCTCCTGTTGAGAGCCCTGTTGGCCCTCCTCCCTCTGGCCACATTTTGCAATCTTTCTCTCTGCCTCCGCTGCCTCCGACAGTGACGCTGGATGGCGAGGCCCAGTGCCAGTACAGCCCCCATTAAATGATGGAAATGTTGCACTATCAAATGTAACGCAAATGAAAGTGATAAATTTTTTGCAGCCAGAATACTCCTTCAAGTTGAGAACACTCAAATCGCTCAAAACACCTGTTTGCTTTTGTCAAACTGACAAGGCAGCAATCTTTACCAACTAAAAAAAACCGGAAGTTGATGCCTTCATATAGCACTCCTCCAGCGCTCATCTGACTGCAGACCGCCTCCTCTGTTGTTGCAAACGGCAGGCGCTCAGGCAGGAGACGAGAGTGAACTTTTGAGCCGGGGCGCTGCGCACCCAGATGACATCATGATCTCCGGCCGCAGGAGAGCGTGGCGCTCGTGGTTGCCGCCGCCACAAACCTCCACTTCAATTTCACGGGCATTGCTACTATCGCCGCGTTCGGTCGCAATGCCGGTAGCGCCCCCCTGGAGGCGCTAACGGGAGGCGATAAGGTGCCCAATTTCTCTCCCCAAGTATTTTAAAACTGCATACAATTGTTTGCTGAATTTCAATTGGTAACAAAGGCAACAAGAAAAAGGTGTACATAATAACAAAGGTACTCAATACCGGCAAGAATTTCTCTGGCCATTTAAATGGTAACTGGTATTGAAAGTTTTGTATGAAATAAAGCCAGCTTGTAGACAATGAGCTAATACAACAGTGAAAACCTTGATTTACTCTTGCAATATTACTTCAAGGACAATCACAGCATTACAATATTTGCAGATACAAAAGACAAAGGCTTGTGAAGCTGCGTGTCAGATATTTAATGCAACCTTTACTGTCTGGCTGGAGAGCATGATGCTCGCACAAACCTCGTTAACACAAGTGAGGCTAAATTAAATACAGGTTGAGTGTCCCGAATCCGGCAACCTCGGGACTGAGGCCGAGCCGGTTTTCGAGTTTTCCCGGACTTCGGGACGTGTTTCTGATGTCCGAAGTCCGGAAACGCCCGAGCCCAGGTTGCGATATTTCCGGACTTCGGACATCAGAAACACGTGCCGAGTCTGGAAATGCCTGGGCCCAGGTTGCGTTATTTCCGGTTTTTGGTAAGCCTCCCTCAGGGTGTCCGGATTCCGGAACATTTTACGGATTCCGGACCCCTGCCACCAATCGTCCCGGAGTCCGGATTCCGGAACTCCGGATTTGGGACGCTCAACCTGTAATGCCATCTTTTTTGTATTGCACAGGTTTCATTGGCTGTGCCAACTCTCTTGGATACTCAGTTCACTGCTAAAGCATGTGCAGGTACACATACAATGCATTCTGTGCTAGTTGCTGGACTTGAGCTGACAATTGTTATTCCAACGCCAGGCCATCACCATGAGGGGTTTCAGAGGGAGAAGTGCAACCCAAGCAAAGTGAGTTGCAGTGACTGCACACCAACTTCTGTCCTAAATTTACACCTACAAGTGCAAATTTAGCATGATACACATCGTACAAAAGAGCCCGGGACTCAAAGTCAGTGGTTATGGTAAGAGCATCAGATTCCCAAAACAGGCAAAGCTGACTTTAAAATCCAGTTTCGAATGACAACTTGCACATCAGTCCTTCCAGTTTACAACAGGATCAGTAAATGTGGCAACTCTACCACCACGAGCCACCCAACAGCTCGTGGACGGTATGGCTGCTGATGACCGTGAGGTGAAAAATAGGTTTAAAAAAAAAGCAAAATGGGATATAACTAACAAAATGAACTGAATTTCCTCTCCAGATTAGTAAAACGTAAATAGGCCCAAAAGATTTTGATTTTTTTGAGCAAATTAATTGGGTCAATTTCTGTTTTTTTTACTGGTAGTTTTCCCTCACATTTGCAGTTAAGAGTTCCAAGTTGTTCCTTTTTTAAGCCAAATAGGTGAAGTGTGGCACAGAAAATTGCACATAAACAACATCAAACATGAAGTCTGAATACTGAAGTGGGGCAGTAAGGAACTGTATGCAGACATTCGATACTTATAATATTGAAAGTGAATCTTCTATGCGAATGCTCACAGAGAAAGTTAGAGCCATTGAACTATGCAACACAGAATGCATTATTCTGCTGCTCAAGTGTAGGTGTATGCCCCTTTAAGGCTACAAGGTGTCATTAGTCTGCACCTTTTGAAGTTAATGCTTACATCATTACAAGACTACCATTTGTTTTCTCAAAAAAAGGCTAACGGTTGTTACGTAAACACAAACTAACATTTGTGAGCTTAATCATTGTTTCTCCAGACAACTGTGGGGATTGGAATGTATTGGGCAGTTTCAGGCAGCAACTGAAGCATAACGCATTTTAAAATAGTTTTGCATTTGCAACAAAGTGTGAGTGATGTCTTTATGTGCAGACATGCTAATTTTAATATAGCACTAGCTGATCTCCAGTGGCAACAGTGGGGAGAGGTGTCAGTGTCACTGTGAGGCAGCACTGATGGGGGGAGGCGGGGGGCACGGGAAGCGGAAGCAGGGTAATCGGGAATGGGGCACTGGATAGGGGGTGGCCTAGAATCAATATTCCCCCTAAGGATGCACAGTTGCGCATCAGTCGGGAGGTCCCGCGCAGGCCGCTCACCAGCCGCTACCGCTGGAAAAGATACCGCGCATGCGCGGCCACACAGCGAATTTAAAGGTACTGCGCACCAAAAAGAAAATGAGATGGAACATTGCCTAGAATGTGTCGGAAGTTGGGGGGGCAGTTTTGGTGACGAGGTTCCTGGGTGTGGCGGCACTGCAAGCGCGGCGGTGGGTGGGGGGGGTGTCCTGAGTCTAGAAGTACTGAAAGGAGTCTCAGAGTTTGCAAGTACTTAGAAAGAGTTTGGGAGCACTAGCAGGAGACTGGACATAGAGGGAGGTGAAATGGTCCCAGGTTTTAGGAGCAAAGGGGGAGTAGGCCTAAGAGCACGTGACCTGACCCACTCCAACCCACCATGTTCTCAAGTTTTCAGCCTCATGCCCATTTTTAAAGTACACTTTGCACTAACACTCTATTTGCCAATAGTATTCATACACAGTATTAAAATCACCTGTATAAGATAGCTGTCACGAGTTAGAATGTTTACATTTTTGAACCATCAACAAAACACAGCTGATGGTTATGAAAGCTTTTGGCCTAGAAATTCAGTCGCGTTTGCGCCCACTTATTGGCTAAAGAGTGGTTTGCGCCGGAAGTTTTTTGGTGCCCGAAATTCAGTTGGTCCCTAAAATCGGCGTTAGCCAGTAGCGCTGCGCCGGCACCGATGACGTCATCGGTGTGCGCAGCGCCCCGGTTCCAACGCGATTCCGTGCCGACGGCCAAATTCAGTTGCGACCGCCTCGCCCAAAGCGGCCGCAAACAGCGTTTGAAAAACGGGGCCTTGCAGCTCCGAGAGGCCGGCGCATAAAGGTGGAGGGGCGGCCGGCCGCCTGGCCGCACCTCCCTCCCCGGACTCCTGCACCACCCCCCCCGCGGCATTGGTGTCTGACTCCCGCGAGCCCGGCACTTCTCCGTGGTGCCGGGCTCATTTGCCGGGGGAATCCAGCGGCGATCTCACGGCTGCAGGCAGCTCCTCCTTAAGAGAAGGAGGAGGCCTGCAGTACCCCAGCCTGCCGCACCGCATCGGGTGCCGCAGCGGCAGCTGGACGCCTGAAATTGACTTTCATCGCCCCAAGCGAGGCGGCCAAACCCTGCAATAGCGCCCGCCTCCGTCTTGGGGCGCCGCAACTGAATTTCAGGCGGGCGCTACGGGAATCCGGGCGAGCGCTAAATTTCGGGCGCTAAAGACCTGGCGCGGCAATAGCGAATTTCTAGGCCTTTGTGTTTAAACTGAGAAGCTCTTAAAATTCAATTAATCTGTCTGGGGTGGAGAGGGGGCTCTGTTCCTATCTCAGTGTGTGGCTGGCTAACAAACAAATGCTTCTCTCCTAACGAAACCTTTTTTTGTTAAGAGTTTATGAAATATGAAAAATCATTCTCCAGTATATTTTCAAATAACTTGGGAGAAACTCAAAGAAACCCAAAAAACATTTTGCACAGTGAGGAGCTGCAACCTTTCAGTTTTGAGTCAAACTGGTCGTCACCCTGATAGACTCCTACTGGTGTACAGAGGAGAATTCTGCACATGCTCAGATTGCACCATCTTCCTGAAGCTAATGGCAAGATAGTTGTTGGTCCAAATATTAAATGAATGCTTCGGCTTTCGAGAGATGCTGAGTGTTGTGTCGGTACCTTTCTACCTAGACACAATTAGAACTCAGAACCCAGAGATTCAAACATGAAGTGCTTTATTCAGGAAGGAAAGGAAAGTTCTGGAGAGTTCCGAACAAAGAGAGCTAAACTTAACCAAGAGAACACCCAACCATTTATCTGCTGTGACAGCGCCACCACAGGTGGGAGGAGAACACACAATACATAACATATTCCTCCCCTCTTAAATGAAAGGTCCACATTATTCCTCAACAGGTAAGTTACTTTCAATGCACTCAACTAACCAAGGGTAGAGGTAGACTGCCTCAAACCCTGACTTTACCCTGGGGTTTATTCTGCCCCAGTCTTGTGGGTAAGTCACTAAGCCTATAGATCCAAGCGTCTTGGAGGCCGCCGCTCTGACAGGATACCGGCGGTCATCGCTGGCTTCCACAGCAGTAGGCATTGACACAGGCCTGGATGGAGAAGGTGCCTGTGTCAGTCGAAAGTCAGGAGATTGCACAGGTGGAACAGTCTCTATGACTTCCTGTGTTGGAGAAGAGCACTGTGGCAAAGGATGTTGGTTTGCGGTATCATCCGGAAACAGTTCAGGCCAACCAGCCGTTGGAGCCTCTGTGGCTGTCTCTGCTCCTAGCAACAGTTGATCTGTCTGTCTTCTCCAGACGACGTCCTCGGCAGTCTCAACCGTGTAAGACACAGGGCCCGTCTGCGCGATCACCGTAGCAGGAACCCATTTCAGTCCAGTGTTGTAGTTTCGAGCTAGGACGTGCTCTCCAGGGTGAAACCGTCTCTCCTTGGCTCTTTTCTCTCTCTTTTCAAATTGAGCTTGTTGTTGACAATGGACAACCTGTTCTGCCCTTGGAGGTTTGAGTAAGTCAAAACTTGTCCGCAACTGCCTCTTCATCATGAGCGAAGCGGGGGAAGTTTTGGTTGTGGCATGCGGCTCGTTCCTGTAGGACAACAGGAAGCTGTTCAGACATTGGTGCATTGAGCCCTGACCTTGCGATGCCTTCAAGGCGTGCTTCAAAGTTTGCACGAACCTTTCTGCCAGGCCATTAGTAGAGGGATGATAGGGCATAGACCTGATGTGTTGGACACCATTCACATGCAGGAAGGTTGCAAACTCCTGTGATACAAATTGTGGACCGTTGTCACTTACGAGTTGTTCCGGTGAGCCATAACGGCTGAACATCTCACCAAGTTTCTCAATTGTTTTCTCTGCCGTGGTAGACCTCATCACAGCGACCTCCAGCCACTTGCTACGAGCGTCCACAACCACCATAAATATCTTCTCTTCGAAAGGACCGGCGAAGTCCACATGTACTCGCTGCCACACTTCTGCAGGCCAATCCCAGGGGTGTAGGGTTGCCAGCTGTGGAACATTCCAGACCCTTTGATATGGGGAACATGTTTTGGCTTTCTCCTCAATATTCCCATCGAGACCTGGCCACCAGAAGTAGCTTCTTGCCATTTCCTTCATCCGAACCATCCCACTGTGGCCTGTATGAAGTTGTTGCAGTATAGGTTCCCTCAGAGGTGGCGGAATGATGACACGGCGTCCCCAAAGAAGACAACCTGCCTGGACGGAGAGCTCATTTCTTTTTGAAACATAAGGTTTCAAACTAGGAGAATCTCCTATAGCTCTCCCTCGAATGACATCGTCCATTACCTCAGACAGGACTGGATCATTGCGGGTGTACCTTCACACCTGAATTGCCGTGACAGGTGCTCCCTCCACTTGTCTAAAGTAGAAGATGTCTATCTGACGAGGCTCTGGGGGAGGAACAGGCAAGGGTAGCCTCGAGAGACCGTCTGCGTTGCCGTGCAAGTCTGATTTGCGATATTTGATGTCGTATGCGTGTCCTGACAACAGTAAAGCCCACCTTTGCATCCTGCTTGCAGCAAGAGACGGAATTCCGGTGTGGGGCCCAAAGATTGATGTCAATGGACGGTGGTCCGTCAGGAGTGTGACCCTTCTCCCAAACAGGTACTGATGAAATTTTTGAATTCCAAAAACGATTCCCAAGGCCTCGCGCTCAATCTGTGCATAGTTACTCTCGGCCTTGTTCAAGGTGCGTGATGCGAAGGCGATAGGTTTCTCTTCACCAGAAGGCATGATGTGGGATATGACTGCTCCCACACCATATGGTGACGCATCACATGCTTGCTGCGCGGGTAGCTTTGGGTCGAAGTGTGTCAGGACCTCCGATTTCAGCAATGCTTTCTTTGCTTGGGCGAAAGCTTCGTTGCACAGTTCAGTCCATTTCCATGTTTTGCCTTGACATAGCAACTGATGTAACGGCTTCAGCAATGTTGCTAAGTCTGGAATAAACTTCCCATAGTAGTTAAGTAGCCCCAGAAATGAACATAACTGGCTCACATTCTGGGGTGCTGGGGCCTCCACGATCGCCTTGACCTTTGACGGCGCCTTATGCAGGCCAGTAGCGTCAATCACATGCCCCAGGTACTCAAGTGAAGACTGAAAGAATTCACATTTGTCTTTACGAACTCTGAGTCCGTACTCTTTCAGTCACTGTAGTGTCGCATCCAAGTTCAGAAGATGATCCTCCTCATTTGTCCCAGTGACAAGGATGTCGTCCAGGTAGCACTGGACTCCTGGCAGTCCACTCAAAATCTGACCATTGCCCTTTGGAATAGAGCAGGGGCCGACGTAATTCCAAACGGAAGGCGGCAGTACCTGTATAGCCCCTTGTGTGTCACAATTATCAGCAGCTCCTTTGATTTGTCATCGACATGCATTTGTAGATAAGCCTGGCATAAGTCTATTTTGCTGAACTTTTGCCCTCCGGCCAGGCCCGTAAAAAGATCATCAATGAGGGGAAGAGGGTACTGTTCTGCAGACAGCACCGGGTTAATAGTCACTTTAAAATCCCCGCAGATTCGAACAGATCCATCCTTTTTCAGGACAGGAACAATGGGTGTGGCCCATTTGCTCACGCTCACAGGCTCCAGGACTCCATTCTCGACGAAGGCCTCCAAGTTAGCCTCAACTTTTGGCCTAATTGCATAGGGTACAGGTCGGGCTTTGTGAAACTTCGGCTTGCTGTCAGGTTTAATGTCCAGTCTCACGCTGATCTTTTTCATGCTCCCAAGTTCCCCATTGAAGAGTTCTGCATGTTTGTTTAACACTGCAGTCAGACCTGACTCCCCTTTTGACATCATGCGGACTGCAGGCCAGTCCAGTGTAATTTTCTCTAGCCACGCACGTCCCAGTAACGATGGGTAATTTCCCTTTACCACATATAGTGGCAGTTTCGCAGTCTGTCCGTTCAATTTAACTGTCACCTCAATGGCGCCTCTCATGGCCACAGGTTTGCCGGTATACGTCTTTAGCACAATGTTTGTTGGCTGAAGGGTAAGATGCTTTAGCATTTTGTTGTAGACAGTGTCTGAAACAAGGGACACAGCCGCGCCTGTGTCCACCTCCATCCGCACTGATTGTCCCTCCACCAGTGGTGACACCCAGTAGCCATTTGAACCACCTGCAACCGTCAGTATGTGCACCTCTTCCTCCTCAGAGGTGTCGCTCCCCTCTGTTTTGCTTGTTCCATCATACTGCACTGAATGAACACTCTTTTTCCTCTCTTGTCCAAATGTAGACATTTTGCTTTCATGCTTCCCAGCTCTGTCTGTTCTTTTTTTACCTCTACAGGCGCGTTCAATGTGACCCTTTTTGCCACAATTTCGGCATTCCAGCTCCGTACACCAGCAGTCATTAGTGTGATGGCCCGTTTTCCCACAATGGTAACATGTGCCGTTCCGCGCACCTTTAGGCTCAGATGACACCTTGTGAACTCTCCCTGTTGAACTCAACTGGTGAGCCTCCTTTTCTGCCATCTCCATAGAGACACTAACTTCAATGGCCTTTTCAAGAGTAAGGTTTGCCACCGCATTCGCCAATACAAAATAGTCAAAACGTTCCGTATAAGCGCTCCATTGCTCCACATTTTCATCAAAATCACCGATGTTTCCTAATATAGTAGCCATCTCGCGTTTCAAATTAAAATTTCTGTTTACTCACTGCACCCGTAACGTTAATGTGATGCTGCAATCTCTGTTCCGAGTGTTTTGTAGTCGAAAACAAGAAAGTTCCCACAACGCAGATTCATCCGATCCTCGTCGCCACTTTGTTGTGTCGGTACCTTTCTACCTAGTCATAATTAGAACTCAGAACCCAGAGATTCAAACATGAAGTGCTTTATTCAGGAAGGAAAGGAAAGTTCTGGAGAGTTCCGAACAAAGAGAGCTAAACTTAACCAAGAGAACACCCAACCATTTATCTGCTGTGACAGTGCCACCACAGGTGGGAGGAGAACACACAATACATAACACTGAGGCCTTCCCTTAAAACATTATGGAAATAATTTAACATTGAAAAGTGTAAACTCTTTCCACTAATCGGTCTTCTTCTTATCGTGTCCACGGACAGTCTATACATAGCCCAGCCAGAACTGGACACATTTTTGTGCCTTGTTGTTGAATTCGGCAAGATCTGCAACAGTGCAGGGTTCCTCTAACGATGGGCATTGCAGGAGATGTTGCATAGTCTGTGCCTCAGTTCCACATTCACAAGTTGTCGGGCCGGTTGAATATCCCCATTTGCTTAGTGAGAACAGTGTGGTTCAGCTTCAGACAGATGTTAGGGAGAGGGATGGAGTCAGTGGCTAGGGAACGGAGTTTGTGGCAGTGACCGAAAACAATGGCTTCGGTCTTTTCAATATTTAATTGGAGAAAATTTCTGCTCATCCAGGACTGGATGTCTGACAAGCAGTCTGACAATTTAGAGACCGTGGAGAAGTCGAGAGAAGTGGTGGTGAGGTAGAACTGGGTGTTGTCAGCGTACATGTGTGCAGCTCGGAACAGAGTGTTAAGCTGCGAGTGTGGTGAGCGAGGGAGTTCGGGGAGGGAGGTGTTCCTTTCTTTTTCGACCTTTGTCAGCTTCCAGGACCTGGTGAGTATTTCTACAGTCCAGTCGTTAAAGTAAAAGTAAGGTCTCTAGTTTAGAGTAAGTAGTGTTTAAAGGGAAGTAAGGTCCCTAGTGTATTTAATATTCTTTAATTTAAAGGAAGTAAAGGGAGTAAATTAAGGGTAGGACATGGCAGGGCAGCTAGGCAGCATGGCGTGCTCCTCCTGTGCTATGTGGGAAGTCAGGGACACTTTCGGTGTCCAGGGCGAACACATGTGCAGGAAGTGTCTCCAGCTGCAGCTACTCGAAGTCCACGTTTCGGAGCTGGAGCTGCGGCTGAAGTCACTGTGGAGCATCCGCGAAGCTGAGATCTTCGTGGATAGCACGTTTAACAAGGTGGTCACACCACAGATAAAGAGTGCACAGGCAGACAGGAAATGGGTAACCGCCAGACAGAGTATAACAACTGGGAAGGTAGTGCAGGAGTCCCCTGGGTCCATCTCCCTCTCCGACAGATTTTCCGTTTTGGATACTGCTGGGGGAGATGGTTTCTCAGGGGAATGCAGCAAGAGCCAAGTTCGTGGCACTACGAGTGGCTCAGCTGCACAGGAGGGGAGGAAAAAGAGTGGGAGAGCAATAGTGATAGGGGATTCTATCGTAAGGGGAACAGATAGACGTTTCTGTGGCCACAGACGTGACTCCAGGATGGTATGTTGCCTCCCTGGTGCCAGGGTCAAGGATGTCACTGAACGGCTGCAGGGCATTCAGTCAGAGGTCTTGATTCACATTGGTACCAACGACATGGGTAGAAAGAGGGATGAGGTCCTGCAACAAGAATTTAGGGAGCTAGGTAGCAGATTAAAAAGCAGGACCTCAAAGGTTGTAATCTCTGGATTACTCCCGGTGCCACGTGCTAGTGAGTATAGGAATAGAAGGATAGAGCAGATGAAACATAGAAACATAGAAGATAGGAGCAGGAGTAGGCCATTTGGCCCCTCGAGACTGCTCCGCCATTTATTGAGATCATGGCTGATCATCCAAATTCAGTACCCTGTCCCTGCTTTCTCCCCATATCCCTTGATCCCTTTAGCCTTAAGAAATATATCTAACTCCTTCTTGAATATATTAAATGAATTGGCCTCAACTGCCTTTTGTGGTAGAGAATTCCACAGGTTCACCACTCTCTGGCTGAAGAAATTCCTCCTCATCTCTGTCCTAAATGGCTAAAATATTGGTGCAGGAGGGAGGGCTTTAGTTTCCTGGATCACTGGGTCTGCTTCTGGGGAAGGTGGGACCTGTACAAGTCGGACGGGTTGCACCTGAACCAGAATGGGACCAACATCCTTGTGGGGAGGTTTGCTAGTGCTGTTGGGGGGGGGGGATTTAAACTAACTTGGCAGGGGGATGGGATACAGAGTGGAGCTATATAGTAGGGGGTGATGCACAGCCAAATATAGAGGAAAAAACAAGTCAGCCTGGAAGGCAGAGCAAATATGTAACGGCACAAGGGAGTATGGCAAGGCTGGATGGCATTTATTTTAATGCAAGGAGTCCTGCGAGTAAGGCAGATGAATTGAAGGTGTTGATGAACACCTGGGAGTATGATATTGTTGCTATCACAGAGACATGGTTGAGGGAGGGGCAGGACTGGCAGCTCAATATTCCGGGGTATAGAATCTTCAGGCGAGGCAGAGGGGGGTGTAAAAGAGGAGGGGGTGTCGCAATATTAATCAAGGAGTCAATTACTGCTGTAAGGAGGGATGATATCTTAGCAGGTTCCTCTAATGAGGCCTTTTGGTTAGAACTTAAAAACAAAAAGGGGGCAAGCACTTTGCTGGGAGTGTACTATAGCCCCCAAACAGTCAATGGAAGATAGAGGAACAGATATGTAGGCAAATCTCAGAAGTGTAGAAATAATAAGGTAATAATAGTAGGGGATTTCAACTTCCCCAATATTAACTGGGATAGTCAGAGTGTGAAAGGCTTAAAGGGTGCAGAATTCTTAAAGTGCATCCAGGAGAGCTTTTTCAGCCAGCATGTAGGAAGTCCTACAAGAGAGGGGGCGGTACTGGACCTAATTCTAGGGAATGTAGCTGGGCAAGTGATAGATGTGTCAGTAGGAGAGCATTTTGGTGACAGTGACCATAATTCGGTGAGATTTAAGGTAGTCATGGAAAAGGACAAAGATGGACCAGAAATAAAGGCTCTAAATTGGGGGAAGGCCGATTTTAATATGATGAGGCAGGATCTGGCCAAAATGGACTGGGATCAGCTACTTGAAGGAAAATCCACATCAGAGCAATGGGATTCTTTCAGAAAGGAAAGAGAAAGAGTACAACGCCAACATGTTCCCGTAAAGGTCAAGGGTGGGACCAACAAGCCCCAGGAACTCTGGATGTCAAGGGATATACAAGAATGGATTAGGAAAAAAAGGGAGGCTTTTGGCAGATACAAAGGACTAAAAACAGTGGAAGCCCAAGAGAAGTATAGAAAGTGCAAGGGGGTACTTAAAGAATTTAGGACGGTGAAGAGGGGGCATGAAAAAACACTGGCGGGCAAAATAAAAGAAAATCCCAAGGTGTTTTATAAGTATATTAAGGGCAAGAGGATAACCAGGGAAAGAGTAGGGCCCATCAGGGACCAAAGTGGCAATCTGTGTGTGGAACCGGAAGATGTAGGTGAGGTTTTAAACGAATATTTTGCATCTGTGTTCACTATAGAGAAGGACAATGTCAGCATAGAAATCAGGCAGGGGGACTGTGATATACTTGAACAAATTAGTATTGAGAGGGAGGAGATACTAACGGTTTTAGCGGGCTTAAAAGTGGATAAATCCCCAGGCCCAGACGAGATGTATCCCAGGCTGCTGTGTGAGGCAAGGGAGGAGATTGCAGGGGCTCTGACACAAATTTTCAGAACCTCTCTGGCCACAGGGGAGGTGCCAGAGGACTGGAGGACAGCTAACGTAGTACCATTATTCAAGAAGGGTGGTAGGGATAAACCAGGGAATTACAGGCCAGTGAACCTAACATCAGTGGTAGGGAAATTATTGGAAAAAATTCTGAGGGACAGAATTAGTCTCCACTTGGAGAGGCAAGGATTAATCAAGGATAGTCAGCATGGCTTTGTCACGGGAGATCATGTCTAACCAATTTGATTGAATTTTTCGAGGGGGTGACTAGGTGTGTGGATGAGGGTAGTGCAGTTGATGTAGTCTACATGGACTTCAGTAAGGCTTTTGACAAAGTCCCACATGGGAGACTGGTCAAGAAGGTAAGAGCCCATGGGATCCAGGACAATGTGGCACATTGGATCCAAAATTGGCTTAGTGGCAGGAGGCAGAGGGTGATGGTCGAAGGTTGTTTTTGTGACTGGAAGCCTATGTCCAGTGGTGTACCGCAGGGATTGGTGCTGGGTCCTTTGCTGTTTCTAGTGTACATTAATGATTTAGATATGAATGTAGGAGGTATGATCAGTAAGTTCACAGATGACACAAAAATTGGCGGAGTGGTAAATAGCGAGGAGGGAAGCCTCAGGCTACAGGACGATATAGATGGGTTGGTTAGATGGGCAGAACAGTGACAAATGGAATTTAACCCTGAAAAGTGTGAGGTGATGCATTTTGGGAAGACTAACAAGGCAAGGGAATACACAATGAATGGTAGGATCCTAGGAAGGACAGAGGATCAGAGGGACCTTGGTGTGCATGCACATAGATCCCGGAAGACAGCAGGACAGGTAGATAAGGTGGTTAAAAAGGTATATGGGATACTTGCCTTCATTAGCCGAGGCACAGAATATAAGAGCAGGGAAGTTATGATGGAGCTGTACAAAATGCTAGTTAGGCCACAGCTGGAATACTGTGTGCAGTTCTCGTCGCCACACTATAGGAAGGATGTGATTGCATTGGAGAGGGTGCAGTGGAGACTCACCAGGATGTTACCTGGACTGGAGTGCTTCAGCTATGAAGAGAGACTGGACAGGCTGGGGTTGTTTTCCTTAGAGCAGAGAAGGCTGAGGGGGGACCTGATTGAGGTGTACAAAATTATGAGGGGCATAGATAGGGTAGCTAGGGGGGAACTTTTCCCCTTGGTGGAGCGGTCAATAATCAGGGGGCATAGTTTCAAGGTAAGGGGCAGGAGGTTTAGAGGGGATTTGAGGAAAAACTTTTTCACCAAGAGGGTGGTTGGAATCTGGAACTCACTGCCTGAAAGGGTGGTAGAGGCAGGAACCCTCACAACATGGAACTCCAGGCACAGATGCAGGAGTCTCTGGCAGGTTTTGTCTCTAGGGTCGCTGCGAGTGTGGAGCGAATGGAGGAGTCCATAGCGAACATGACCAGAGCCTTTGTGGAGTCATTGGCGCATGAACGCATCAACACGGAAAGGATGGCTACCTCCGTGGAAAGGATGGCTACCGTAGAGGAGAGGATGGCTACGGCCATGGAGGAGCTTAGTCGAGAGGGTATGGAAAACATAGTCATTGTTCAGAATAGAATGACATCTCTTGAGGAGCGATGGGCATCTACTGAACAGAGAAACCAGACCTTTATGGAAGTCCTTCTGAGTAGGACTGCCATTGCAGATACGGGTCCCCATGGCCCCCCTGATGTGCAGCAAGGTGCTCTCCAGCCACTTGCAGGCGCTGAGGGGGACCTGAACCATGAGAGGGAGGTTGGTGGCAGACCTCAAGGAAGTGGAGGCTCCTCTCCAAGTGCTCACACTTCCATGCCACTGCAGAGCCCTCGGTCAGAGCCGTACCGGAGTCCACACCCAAGTGAGATAGGCGTCTCAACCCCTGCACAGCCGCAGGAGCAGCAGACTGTTGACGAACCCTCACAGGCTCACAACCCCAGAGGACACCCGCCAAAGGTGTTGAGACAGGAGCAGTAGCAAAGTGAGCAAGGGGCCTCCACATCTGCTGAAGCCTCAGGGGAGGCACTACGTAGGAGCACGTGTAAGAGGAAAATTCTGCACAAATAGTCACAAGGGTAGTCACTTGGGTGCAATTTTGTGTTCACCGTAAAAATGCCATCACTTCGTTATTGTCCATAAAAATTCTGATGGCAAATGTTGCAGTTGTGGCGTCTGTCATTTCGCTATTGGGACTTCCACATTGAGGGCTTAGGAATACTTGCAACTGTCAGTATGTTGGTCAGAGTGCTAGGAATCCTCTGGTTCTTGGCCAGTCAATGTTCTGGTAAGAAGCTGCGAGGCAAAAGTGTTTGACTAGGCTAAGCAAATCTGGCCAGGATGAGTGCGTTCCTTGCATCCCGGGCAGCAATGTTCTCGCGTAATACTGCCGCTGGTTGATGGGCCTCTGCAGGATGTTCGTTTTCGCACTCTTCCTCCTCCTCCTGCTCCTCTTCCTCCTCCGAGGAGGAGGATATGTGAGGAGCCACTTGGTCCTCAGGAATCTGCAAGCCACGACGCTGTGCCATGTTGTGAAGTGCACAGCAAACCACAACGATTCTGGAGACTCTGGCTGCTGAGTACTGCAGGGCTCCACCTGATCTATCCAGGCATCTGAAGCGCATCTTCAGCAAACCGATGGTTTGCTCGATTATGGCTCTGGTGGACATGTGGCTGGAGTTGTAGCTCTCCTCAGCTTTGTTGGATGGTCTCAATGGCGTCATTAGCCACGTCCTCAGGGGACAGCCCTTGTCTCAAAGTAGCCATCCGTTAAGTTGGTCTGGCGGACTGAATAGCGGAGGCACACTAGACTGGCGCAGTATGAAGGAGTCATGGCAACTGCCAGGGTACTTGGCACAAACATGCAAAATTTCCTTCTTGTGGTCACACACCAGCTGAACGTTAAGGGAGTGGAAGCCCTTGCGGTTGACAAAAATACCTGGATTGCGATGGGGTGCTTTAAGGGCCACATGTGTGCAGTCAACGATGCCCTGCACCCTTGGAAAGCCTGCCAGATCAGCTAATCCAACCGCTCGCGCCGTGACACTTGCTCGATCCTTGGTGAAATGGATGTGATTGTGCGCGAGGGCAAAGAGGGCATCGGTTACCTGCGTTATGCAAGTGTGTGCGGCCGCCAGGGAGATGCCGCTGATGTCTGCTGCTGATCCCTGGAATGAGCCTGAGGCAAAAAAGTTGAGTGCGGTGGTGACTTTGACGGCCACTGGTAATGCTTGTCCACCTGGTCCTCTGGGCAGCAGGTCTTGCTGTAGCATTGCGCAGATGTCAGTCACTACCTCTTGCGAAAGTCAGAGCTGCCTTTGGCACTGCTGCTCAGACATGTTGAGATAGCTGACCCTGTGTCTGTAGACCCTGTTTGGGGGATACCTCCTGTGCCGACGGGCTTCCAGGCACTGGCCCCTTCTGGCCTGTGGAGCTTCAGGTGGGTGAGCAGCAGCCTGGCGCTCCTGCTGTTGTTGGTGCTGCTGTTGTTCCTGGTTCTGCTGGTGCCATGGCTGGTGCTCGAGCTCTTCTAATGCACAGATGGGAAGGAAATAAATGGCTCCTATGCTTCTGGTATATGCCTCAGTTGAGGAAGCGCTGAGTGAAGGTGGCGAGAGGGGTTTCCCCGGAGGTCACACTGGAGATGGGTGTGAGTTGCCCCAGACCTGAGACCACTAAGTCATGCCACCTGCAAATCATGTCTAAACAAATCTCCTCTTTAATGGTTGACCTGCAGTTGATAGTCAGCAATCCAAAAGTGCTCCCACCAGGTTTCACCATCATGTTTCCCACCAGGCGTGTTTCACGTGGGAAAAGGGTTAAAATTGCAAGGGCCTTTTAAAATAGGATTATAGGGGCCATTTAGTGCTTGTTAAGGGCCTTAATGACCAGTCCCACCTGTTGGATGTGGGACGGAGTCGGGACCATCAGACATGACTGAGTTAAAATTGCTTGGAGTCGGGAACCAGGCGGGGGGTCCCGCACGCCAGTTTTTGCGATTTTAACCCCCACACGCCTCCAATCCCGCCTCCACGGCTCAATGAAAATCCTGCCCTGTGACTCTATGTGGAAACTGACGCCGTGTTTTCGGATGATGTCACCAAGGGGCAGCATATAGATGAGAAATAGGAGGGGGCCAAGGATAGATCCTTGGGGGACACCAGAGATAACGATGTGGAACCAGGAAGAGAAACCATTGCAGGTGATTCTGTGACTATAATTAGACAGTTAAGAATGGAACCAGGCGAGTGCAGCCCCACCCAGCTAGATGACAGTGGAGAGGCGTTGGAGGAGGATGGAGTGGTCAACTGTGTCAAAGGCTGCAGACAAGTCAAGAAGGACGAGGAGGGATAATTTGTCCTTGTCACAATCACAAAGGATGTCATTTGTGACTTTGACAAGAGCCATTTTGGTATTGTGGAAGGGGCGGAAACTTGATTGGAGGGATTCAAACATGGAGTTGTGGGAAAGATATGCACGGATTTGGGAGGCGACAACATGTTCAAGGACTTGAGAGGAAAGGGAGGTTGGAGATAGGGCAGTAGTTTGCCAGGACAGAGGGGTCAAGGTTTGTTTTTTTGAGAAGAGGGGTGATGATGGCAGATTTGAAGGAGACGGGGACAGTACCTGAGAGAGAACCGTTAACAATGTCAGCTAACATGGGAGCCAGAAAAGGAAGTTGGGTGGTCAGCAGTTTGGTGGCAATAGGGTCTAGGAAGCAGGAAGTGGGTCTCATGGACAAGATGAGCGCAGGGAATTCACGAGGGGAGAATCGAGAGAAACTAGAGAAAGATGAGAGTTCAGGGATAGGGCAGGAGGGAACCTCAGAGGAAGTTTGGCCCGGTGGGCGAGTGGAAGGAAGGGAAGTGGCAGAGGCAGCTGAATGGATGCTGTGAATCTTAGAGACAAAGAAGTCCTTGAGCTCCTCACACTTGTTGTCGGAAGTGAGGGTGGAGGAGGCAGGGGAGATTGGATTAAGAAGACGATTAGCAGTAGAGAATAGAAGCTAGGGTTTATCTTTGTATTCCAGAATGATTCTGGAATAGTGAGCAATTTTGGCAGACGAGAGCGGGACCTGATAATGCTTTATGTGGTCCAGCTAGATCTGGTGGTAAATGGTTAAACCAGTTGTCCACCATATCCGTTCAAGTCTGCGTCCCTTGGACTTAAGGTCACCAAATTTTAAAAAATGGGGAGAGTTAAGATTTTTTATAAAATGCAGAGGAATGCCCTATCAAAAACAGTTGTGAAAGCAGAATCCATAAAAGGGTGGGGAGAAAGGGCAGAAAAATGGACCAAAGTGGATAGTTCTTTCAGACAGCTGGCACATGTACGCTGTTTTGCATTTATTCAAAAGAATACTTCAAAATGGGCATTGAAGTTTAATGACAGGATATACCATTCGTTTTTATGACTAGAATTTACCACCAATACGAAGAAACTTTGCTCTTCAGTCTGGCAGATCCCTCGTTACTCAAAGAAAACATTTCCAAAGTGTACATATGTAGATCACACCTACAGCAGTGACTGTCAAAGTCATCTTTGCCTTAAACAATACATTCTAAATAAAGTAACACGCTACCATCCTGCAATCACTCCCCTGCCAATCAGAAGCACGGGGAGACGCTCCACTGGCACTTCATCTAACAGCAATTTGAGTACATTTCAGACACAGGCGGCATCAAGGATTTCCCAAATGCACAAAGAGAACAGAACACTTGTTCTGCACCACTGTTGGTTCCCTCCTGAGGTCAGCCATGAAAGATCATAAACAACATTACTGCATTAAACACACATTAAGGTCACCACTTTCTGGAAGCATCTTCAGCCAGTTTTCCATCTGCAACCTCAGTAAAAAATAATCTTTGAAAAAAATCAGCATATTTTAAGCTAAGGAACACGAGATTTTTAAATGTGTGAAGCATGATGCTAAAAAAAAAATCCTAAAACATTATAATTGAGTATAGCCCCGTTTGGGGCGCTAACCTCGCCAGGGCGCTAAAAGTAGCGCCCCAGAAACATTCGTGCCCCCGCACCGGAAATTGGTCGTTTGCGTCCCAAAGGGAAGCGTGGTGCTACTGGAGGCGTCACGCATCCCTCTTGGGGCGCTGCGAGTGAATATCGTGGCGCAACGTGCCGCAGCGCCACACGCTGCGGCACGTCGCGCTGCGGTATTGCAGGCCTTCCTCCCCTTCTTAAAGGGGAGGGGCCTTGTGCAGCGCGATCTGGGGCCCAGCTGGGCCCCCAAGGATCGGGAGTGCAGGCAAAAGAGCCCAGCACCGAAGAGAAGTGCCGGGCTCTTGGAGTGCAGCCGGCACTCCGCGGGGGGGGGTTCAGGAGGCCGGGGACGGGAGCGCAGGCAAGTGCTGCCAGGCGGCCAACAATAAAAATGGCCACCCCGCACCGTGCCTTTAATTTGCGCCTCCCTGGCCGCAGGTAGGCTCCCCTGACCCCGTCGGACATAGCGTCCGGCGGTATATCAGGGGGCGCTGCCGAATATCATGGCCAGGGCGTCATCGGGGCGCTGCGCACACCGATGACGTCATCGGCAGCGGCGCAGCACTAACGGATTGCGCCACCACTAACATCCCGCGGAATTTAGCAGGAGGCATGGGCAGTGCCGCGCCCGGGTGCTAGTTGGCTTGCGCCCCACGTAGCGCCCTCTTAAGGCGCTAATGGGTGGCGCAACCAACCGAATTTTTCCCCCTAAGTGGTGAATAGGGCATTGTCAACAAGGGCATCTTTAGATTAGACTAAAATTTATTACTGCTAATATTAAAGACTTTGAGATAGCCCTGAATGCTAAATGTAGTTTTGATTTGAAATTAAAGAGTTACAGGCCCCCCAAAGTGATTTATTAGAGAGATTATATAGGGCTAGATTTTCGGGGAGCCGTCGGGCGGGGTTTCAGGTGTGTGGGGGGGGGGGGGGGGGGGAAATCCCGACTTTGGGGGTCCCAATACCATCCCGCCCAAAACCCCGCCCCACGTAAGTTTCACCCAAAACCCCGCCCCACGTAAGTTTCAGGGGCGGCGGGTACCCGCCCCGCACTGGGACCCGCCGAAACCAGGCGGGAAGGGATTAGTGCCAATTAACTGCCTGTTAACAGGCAGTTTTTAGCCTAATCCCTATTTTGAGGGGTTTCGTGTGGGTTTCCTGACGGCTCCAAACCACGCCAGGTTAGAGCAGGCGGGCCGTTGGGTTGAATGAGTTGGAGGGGTCGCGATGTCAGCGCTCAGGTGAGTGATGGGTGCATGAGTGTAAAGGTAAGTGTGTTTGGTGTGTCTAAAGTGTGTAAAGAACTTTTACTTACCTTTACTTACCTTCACAGCCTTTCTTCCTCTTGGCGTCGGGAGCGCATCAGTCAGCCGGAACTGAAAGCTGAGCGGCTGCGATCTGTCAAAAGTGACAGCCTTCAGCTTTGAGTGCCGGTAAGAGTTCTAACCGAGTCTGCGTAGAAGGACTCAGCTTAGGAATCAGAGTGTCAGTGTTTGACAGCTTCAAACAGCTGTGAGACACTGATATTTCATCTGTCAGAAATCTTGACAGATGAAATTTCAGTCTGTGACGTCACCTGTTGCCGGGTGGCCCTTAATTGGCCTGCTGAGCCCGCTGGGCGGGCTCAACAAGGTCAATCAAGGGAAAATCGCGCGGATTGGCCGGACGTTGAAGTAGGCGGGTCAGAAACCCGAAAGGGGAAGTCCCGCCTTCTTCCCGACAGGTTCCACAAAATCGACCCCTATGTGTCAAGGTTGAAAAGGTGTTGTTTAAAGCACATTTACCCTTCAGACTGAAGCAGAGTACAAGAGTATACCAGAAATGCGAGGGTGTACCTATCAGGAAAGGATGAACAAGGCTGGGTCTCTTTTCCCTTGAAAAGAGAAGGCTGAGGGGTGACCTAATAGATACAGAGAAAGTGTTTCCACTTGTGGGGAAGAGCAAAATTAGAGGCCATCAATATAAGATCGTCACCAAGAAATCAAATAGGGAATTCAGAAGAAACTTCTTTACCCAGAGTGGTGAGAATGTGGAACTCGCTACCACAGGGAGAAGTTGAGGTAAATAGTATAGATGCATTTAAGGGGTGCTTAGATAAGCATATGAGGGAGAAGGAAATAGAGGGTTATGCTGATAGAGTTAGATGAGGAAAGACAGGAGGAAGCTCGCATGGAGCATAAACGCCAGCATGGACTGGTTGGACCGAATGGCCTTTTTCTGTGCTGTAAATCCTATGTAATTAAGGTACAAGTTGAGTAATTGATTAAAAAATGCACAGAGAGTACTGCTGCTGTAAGTCACAATGCATGGCCCATGTGACTTTTTTGAATATACTGTATTTTCTACTGAAACAAAAAATTCAAGGTTTTAAAATGTCATTCCCGCCTGCTGCCCCCCCCCCGCTCCCCGCCCGCCCCCCCTCAAAACACACACACAGACACATTTTCTCCCCTCTCGAAGGTAGTAGCCGATGCTGGTTCCACAGGTCCCAACAGCCTCCAGTACCATGACTTTCATGGATCAGTTTAGACAGTGAGTACTAACAAGCTATTAGACCATAAGCTCAACAAAGCCAAGTTTGATTCTACCTTCACTCAACATCCACTCAGTGTACTTTCCACCAGAGATCACTGTACAGGGGTCAGCAGTGGGAACCCTACTTGAGCCCTTGGAAAGCAACCAATTGTAGAAAGCTCCTCCCCAGCCACCGAGACCGAGATCAATCAACTCAGCATCCACCTGGGAACCCTGGGATCTTCGTAGTCTGTGCAATTCTATACAATATTAGATGGTGAATTTAATCACTGGGTTATCAGGGGAGCCCACACTGAAAAATCTTTAAGGCTTTCATTTCAAAAATTACATTTATTTCACTGCTGTAATTAAAATGTACAGATTTCAAATGCTTTAGTTCATCTCTAATCCAATGAGAAACTTGTATTTGAAAAAAGACCTCTAGTTCAAGGTGGCTCAAATTGGTAGAGAATACTACAAGAGTAAACAGGCATCTTAAATCCATAACACTTGTCTGCACATATATTCAAAGCACGCCAAGTTACAAATTTGCTTACCTTGTTCTGAGTGCTATCCTTCTAGAATGCAATGCTTTAAAATGAAGATGTAAACAGACATTACTGTGAAACTGCCATTATTGCCAAGATTTGGTTTTTCCTGACATAACAGCATCAATTTAAGTACCAATTTTCCAGCTCATCAATGAGTCATTATATTCAACTATTATATTTCTGTCAGCTAAGAAATCTACAGTTACCCAGGGAATACTCAAATAAATAAAATGATTACGATACATGATCTGCATTTAGCTCCTTTGCTCTTATGCATTCCAAGAGTTTCCATGGTTATTATGGGGAACTAGCTGCCCATTTTAGGCCCAATTCAAGTCGAGCAATAACAAGGTACAGTAACTAATTATTTTTCATAATTTTTGCTGTAGAGTAAAACATTACCATTTTTCTTGTAAAAATGTTACTTAACTATTTTCTAAAGCCATTCTTCCATCAATAGTTCTGTATTTTGGAATTTAAAAAAAGATTCTGTTTTGAGTCCTGTCCATTTTCTGTTTTGAGGCCGCCCAACTCGATTTCTGAGCAAGCTTCAAAATGGGCAGCCAGAACTCCCAGCTGAAACAGGCAGGGGAGCCTTATTTCAATATTTAATTTAGGGTCCTATGCTTGTTGTCACTCTTGCCACCGCCCCCAATGCCACTGACACAAAGCAATCCTGCAAACAACCAACCACCCCTTGTACTTCCTCCCCGTTGGTTCCCGTCAATTCACGTCGTCCCATTCATCATCAAACAAGTTAAAAGGCGACTTGCGAGCCAGCAGCCAAGAAAGGGCAAGACGGGAAAGTGATGCAAAAGAATAAAATTGATGTGATTTGAATTAAAGAACAGTAGCTTCACAACATACAATTTTCTCATACACCCATGTGCATACCCTTGTGCAACTACAAAGCTTTACTCTTCCTTTTCCTACCGCTCCTATGTGGTACAACCTTATGGCTTCAGCAGAGGTAGAGGCAAGCTGCTCAGACTGCTCCACCTGCAGCTGTGCAGGGGCAGACTCGGCCATCGGTAGACGAGGCAGCAGGTCAGGAATTGACCGGGTGGTGGGTGGGGGGGAAACGGTTGAGAAGTGAAGTGGAGTGCCCACTTCCATGTCCCCTTTCATCATCATCCCTCATGGCCCAGCCGCATTTCACTGTAGAGTCATAGAGTAATAAGAGTTATACAGCACAGAAAGAGGCCCTTCGGCCCATCGTGTCCACGCCGGCCATCAAGCCCTATCTATTCTAATCCAATTTTCCGGCACTTGGTCCGTAGCCTTGTATGCTATGGCGTTTCAAGTGCTCAGTGCTACCACTCTGCAGGAGAGCACTTTGGTGCAGATCATTTTGGCACTGTAAGCACAAGGCTAAGTAATCGGTCATCCTATTAAAGGCGGGAGACACGTTGGCATCCAGAATCTGCACGGCCGTGATTGCCGCGTTTGATGTTCCACAGAGTTGGCCACTCTATCCATGCAAGAAAACATCATTGCAATGCCCTGCGCCTTCAACGCATTCATGCTTGAGGCGGACTGCTCCATTCTCTCTGCAGTCATGGTCAGTGTGCTTGGAAGGCCTGTCAGTACATCGCACATTCTCTGTTGCTCCTCAATGATTACCCTTTTAAATCGACGGCCCCTGGGTGCAGCATCTGTGTCCAGCTGAGCAGAGTTGAGAAGCTCTCCGATGCAGACCCTCCAGTGCTGTCCCTGCCACCACCATCTGCTCTTGCTCACTTGTGAAGTGTAAGTCACCAAGTGAAACCTCAGCTATCTGCCTCACTGGTCCCACCGAAGACTCCCCGCTCCCAACGCATCTCCGATTTAATATCAGGGCCAATGTGTCTGAACCTTGACTGACATTCTCAATTTAATATTACTGTGGGTCTTGCACAGCCAGCAGCAGCTGATCCACAGCGGGAGGAAAGAGATGCAGAAGTAAGTCCCCCAAGACTCTCTGTTACATATAGCTACTGGATCAAGAATAACATTGATATGGGTGACCTATCGATTGTTCAGTCTCTTGGCTCAATCACATTAATGGTCTAGTGTGCACAAAGACCCAAGTGTCGTAGGATTTTTTTTTAAACGAGCCAATATGAACAAACTGAATCAAAGAAATCAATTTCTGGTTGAACTGGTAACAGAATCAGTGATCATTATTGAGGTGCCCTTGTTTGTGGATGGACAAATAGACTGAAGCAAGAACAAAGCTCCACACTTGTACTGCAGAGATTTAAAAAAAACTTTTTCCTGTGACACAGAACCATAATATGGATATAAAATATAAATCAAGCTAAAAAAGGATTACAAATTACAGGCATATTGCGTTCATTAATTTCCTCATCGGTACCTACATTCCATTTTAAAATGGAGTATCAACATCATTAATCCAAATTAGAATGTCAGGATGTCCAATTATCCATCATCTCTAATTCTACTTTAATGGTTTTTCGCTTTCACACAGTCAAACCTATTTCAGGATGTTGTTGATCTCTTTAAAAAAAAAAAAAAAAATTTATAATTTCATATAACCTGATAAATGAAAACGATTTGAATAATCTGCAATGAAGCTACATTTTTTTTACAAATATTGTATCAATTCGCAATTCACCTCATAATAGGAGAGCCACATAAATATCACGCACTATTTATAACAAAGTATGTAACATTTTTCTGTCTTTGTCTTTCTGAATAGATTTGGAACCCTTTTCTACTGTTAGTTTAATTAGGAGCAGAACGCTAAATCTAACAATCATAATTATCATCATCATCAACAACATCACCACCACAAACTGGAATATATATAGCCCGTTTATCAAACATGCCAAGGTATTGGAAATTGAAATGGTAATGTAAATGGATGCTCAGCTGGAAAGAGAAAAATTAGAAGTTGTGACAGAAAGCTTGGCTAAAGAGGTTTTTAAATTTGGAGATGGAGAGGCAGATGGAGTTTCAGAAAGTAGGACGGAAACAGCTGAAGGATCTATCAGCAAGGATGGAGGGCACAAAGGGGTGGGGTGTGGGATTATTAGAAGGCCAGAATCAGAGGAACAGAACATTCTAATTCCATAGAGGGATTCATAGACAAGGATGAGGATTTTGAATTCAGTATATTAGGGATGGGGAGATAGTGAAGATCAGCAAGGATACGTGACAAGTTGGAGATTATGGAGAAAGGAATATTGGAGACCAGTAAGAAGGGTGGCTGGAAGTAACAAAGGCATGTAAAAGGCTTCAGGTGGCAAGCAGCTTCTAATGGTGGAGGTGTACAATGTTGTGTAGGTGGAAGTAAGTGATCTTCATGATGGACAGGGTGTGGGGTTTGAAGTTCAACTCAGGGTTGAAAATTATGGCAAAATTATGAACGAACTAGTTCAGCCTGAGGGAGTGGGCAGGGAAGGGGGTTGGGTTAAGTTTACAGTGAGGGTCAAAGGCAATGGCTTTGGTCTTACTAAAGTTGAACTGGAGAAAGTTAAGAATCATCCAGGATTTGATGTCTAACAGTTCAATGGCAGTCAAGGGGTTGGGGAAAATGGTGGAGAAGTAAAGTTGGGTGTCATCAGCATACACTTGGAAACTAACTCCATGCCTGTGGCTAATATTGGTGAGAGGCAGCATACAGATCGAGAAGATGTAGAAGAATTGCCCTGTAAATTGCTTAAAGATAGAGTTTCAGCTTCAAGAAAATGGGGTCAGTCGTTAAACTGAATGGACATAGACTCGAATCTATTCAATAGATTGGCTATCTAATGCTGTTAATTTGATAGCTATCTAAGGAGTTAATCCTAATTTAATCTCACCAATTTATATCAGTCTGATACTGATTTCAGATATAATTTGATAATCAGCAATCCAGTTAATGCTGAATTAGTGATACACTTTTATAACTGCTATTATTAATTTTGTGAAGTAATTCTGTCTATTAATTATGTCATCCAAATTTCTAGGTGACCCCATCTATAACTATTTATATCTACTAATTTTTTGTATCCTCAATGTTTGAGTTTGAGTAGTGATAATTGTGATTTTGAAGTTAAATGTATTTTTAGAGCATGACTTCTTGTCTGCCTTTGTCTTTGATGATTTGGCAACTTCAGAGGGCAGTTAAGAATCAACCATGCAGGTGCAGAAGTGGAGTCAGATATAGGCCAGATCGGGTAAGGACGGCAAGTTTCCTTCCCTAAAGATTAGAAGAATTCGAACACAGAATTTTGGGAGAGGTGGATATGGAGCTGGGGGGCAACAACAGATTCAATGACCTTAGAAAGGAAAGAGAGGTTGAAGATGGGCTGATAACTGAAGAGAACGAATCATCACTACTCTCCAAACAGAGAAATAATCTTACGTTATTAACCATAAAAACCCTTCATACTTTTAAAAACCTTTACTAAATCTCCTCTTAGCTTTCCATGCTCCAGAGGAAATAATCTCAGTATCTCAATTCTCTCCTCAAAACTCTTATTTCTCATTCCTGGCATTATCCGAGAGAACCCACGCTGTACACTCTCCATGGCTTCCTGTAGTAGGGCACCAAAAACTGCACACAGTACTCCAATTGTGGTCTAACCATTGCCTTTTACAAATTTATCATTTATTTTACCCTGCACTTTATTTATAAAACCCAAAACACTATTAACTTTTCGATGGCTTCATCTATCTCTGTTGTGAGAACAACATCACCTTCAAATTCCCCTACAAGTCACATGCCATCCAGACTTGGATCAACATCCTTGATTTTCCTATACTATCACGGGGGCACCGTCACCATAAGGACTTCAGCGCTTTAAGGAGATGGCCACCACCACCTTCTCAAGGCAACCAGGCATGCACAACAAAATGCAGCCTTGCCAGTGTCAACCACATCCTAAGAACAAAATAAACACCGAAGTTTCTTGGTTTATCCACATCCTTCAGTGTCCTTCATTGAGTATATACTTCCATTCCTCGTTTTTCTCCCAAAATATATTACCTAACATTTCTCTACCTTAAATGGTATCTGTCACCTGTCTGCCTATTCTAGTAGCCTGTCTATGCCCTCAAGTCTTTAACACTCACTTTTTCTGTAATCTAAACCTCCATGTTTATTTGGTGTCTGTCTAGTTGATTAACTGTAGAGTATTTCAGGACATCATAATGCACTGGTATACCAGAAAAAATCCAAGTGCACTTTCCATTTCCATTAGAGGGATGAGCTTCAATGTGTCAAATGGTCTTTTCTCATGCTTGACTTGCTTATGTTCTTAAGATTTTCTCCTCGTTTGAAGTTAAAGGCCAAAGGTCCCTTAGATAGGATCCAATATTCTTTTGATGGTATGTTCCACAAATACTAACTGGTGTGACAATAGGAAGGTACTAGATAGTTAAATCTGGAGCTGAAAAGTCAACACACTTGGACATAGATAGAGTGTGTCCATGAGCCCATTTGAATCTTTACATTGTGCCGATAAGGGCAGTAATGTAATTCTGAAATTACCATTTATTATTAATTGGAGCAATTAAACTGCTGTGAATTAGGCTCTGTCATGTTATTATTTAACATTCCAAATGGACGCTTAGTTGCTATCCATTTATAATGTTGGCATATAGCAGAAGGTGGTATTTCAGCCTTTTTTAGCTAGTCACCAGGGTCACAAAAAATCTGCAAGCATCAATTCCTGCAAGTTTTCTATAGATTCCCTTGAATTCTATAAAAAGGAGATTTTGAACTGAGGCTTTTAGATTTATGAAAAGTTTCTTCACATCGTCCCATGAAACTTAAAATGTTACCTGGCACATTCATTCTACCTGACAAAGTTGACCCTTAAATTTTGTTAATTATACAGGAGTGGTGTGGGGAAAAAATCAAACCAACATCCATAACAAAAATACTGATTTACAGTTTTTACATTAATTGACATTAAGTTTTGGTTAAACAGGAAACTGCAGCAATCTTTTTGAAGACGTGCTCCATTTAAAGTTGACTGTAAGGTGTTCAAGTTAGTACTTTAAAATTAAACTGAATGCAGAAGTATTGCAGCATGGAGGAGGAGCTGCAACAAACCAGTGATGCATCAAAAACAGATTACGCTACCATTTTTAGCACCACACTGGGATAACAACAGACACATATATTGAGGTTTTTGACACCCTCAGCTTTGATCACTGTTCAGGGATTATCCCACTGTTGATGGTTTTGAGACTGTCAAGGCTCTTAAAGTACAAAACATTTTCAGAGCATTACAGTGCTCTCTCAGCAGTTAGTCTTTTCTTGATTAGTTCAGCATTTTTTTGTATGAATTTTTTTGTATGAATTCACAGGCAAATCTCACGCAGTTTACACAAATGGCTCAGTAGTAAGCAGCTGATCCATACAGACCAGGAAGATCCCAGGGTCGATTCCTGGTCTGTGCTGAGTCAGTTGATTTCAGCTGGGATCTCAGTGTCCCCGGGTTCGGGGTCCAAAACTGTCACGATTTCCCACTCCTGGCTGCTGTGAAACCATGTCCACTGAAATGAGTGTCAGGTGGGTGCAGTATTGGCTCAACTGTTACATCGACCTGAAACGTTAACTCTGTTTCTCTCTCCACAGATGCTGCCTGACCTGCTGAGTATTTCCAACATTTTCTGTTTTTATTATTGGCTCAACTGTGATGCCCTCGTGGTATAATAACCTGCAGACACTTCCTGTAAAGGGCTCAGAAATTAATGAAGCCGCTTGGGCAAGGGGTCAGAAGGCAACCAGGGCTGTGTAACTGTACCCAGCAAGTCGCCAACACCTTCAGGCGGGGAGGGAAGATAATTGGTGAACAAAAGCTCTCCAAGGAGTCGTTCTCCTGTTTAACTGCCAGCTACTAACACATTAATAAAACCGCTTCATCAGGGATCACAAAATCACCCCGTAATCTAAGCAAATTTATTTTTAACGCCAAATTGCATTTTGTCATTAATCTTATCATTCATGAAGAAATGACTCATGAAATAACACTGGGCGGCCAACTGGTGGCGCCGTCCAAGGAGTATAAATACTCGGGTGTGGGCCCAGCTTGCTCAGGACATTTTTGTAACCAGGAACTAGTGATGTAACTAGAATCTCATGGTTGTGAAACAGTTGATTAAAGCCTTGTTTTATACTCAACCAAGTGCTTAGTGAGTTTTCTTACGTCACATTTCTTTGGCTTTTTCCAAAAGGAAAAACATATCCAATGTAACTGATGGAAATTACAGTGAAACTCCCTTACGACCATGCCTGATTTAGCGTTGCATTTTTGATGACTAAATGCAAGTAATATTATTACTTTCACTACATTTAAAATACTGCTAAAACATCTACTGTGTATATATAATTAGCTTCACAACATGGAAGCTCATTCCTGCAATAGGCACAATGAACAAAGTATTCCTCCATCAAATCACTCCATCTGCTTAATTGAGAAAATCTGAACTCCTATTGCTTTTGTATGTTAACAAAACTCACTTTGAACATCTTTACGTGCAAAATTTATAAACTCTTTGGGTTTTAGAGCAATTATTTACGCATAATTTGATCTATTGATCTAATCATCACATTCACTTACCTGATTGTACTGTTTTTGTAACATTCCAGAAGCAAACCAATGTAATACCACGTGATCACTAAAATCAGAGTAATTAATTTCAGTGGCAACTATATAAAAATGACCAGTCTCAATGGCACATGATTAAAGTAACATTCCAGCTCAGAAGGCGCTGCTCCCTGTTAAAAGCACGTGATTTCTTGATTGGGTCATTATTTTAGTGGTCTTTTCTAAGGCAAGGAGAAGTATATTTTGTCATGATGTCACTGCTCACAGAACCCCTCCTCTCCCCTTCCTTCTCACCACTACCCATTCAAAGCAATGGAAGCAAGGGAGCCAAGGCCAGGTGACAAAATGTCATGTTTCAGCAACTCAGCTTGGAAACAGCAAAAAGAAAGTTACACAATTAAGATGCCACTCACTTTGTAGTGAGTTTTGATGAAGGATACCATCATAGGCTACTCTAGAGTATCCCTTTAAAGAGCAGATACTGAAAGATTTGGTCAGATTACAACTACAAACAAGAAAGAGAAAGAAAGTTTCTCTTTGACAAATAAAATATAAGTTACCTACCATCTTACAATACGGAGTTTGCTAAAAACCCTTCATCATATGAGCGCGCACAATTTCTTGTTGCAGCTTGTCACAGGGATGTTTAATTTGAATCCAATTAATTGAAGATGGGCTGAAACTAAAACGAATTCAAACTTTCCAAACCGTGTCAAAAAAAAATTCTACAAGTAACAGGGTTGCAACTGTGTCAAATTGTCAAGACACTAACTTGACAAGAAGTTTAATAGTTTTGCTGACCACACTGCCGAAAGGTCTTCTGACCTATTCAGCCACATATGAACAAACTCTTCAACACCTTGTGCAAAGTTGTTTTCCTCTGCCCCTCCATTTAGATTTTAGTTCAATTGATATGTAGGAAGGCTAAAAAAAAAAGCAAGAGGATTAAAAGTTTATTACACTTTTAGAACAAAATGAAATATGTTATTTTTTAATGCGAAATTGTATTAGGATGGAACAGTGAAAGAAAATGCCTGTGTTTCGTGCTGGATTGAACAGCACCTGAATGAGAATTAAATTAATGTTGTTACAAGCTGTATAGCTAACATTCCTAAAACAATAGCTGACTTAGAAAATTAAATATTTGAACTCTTAAAAAAACATGATTGTGTGAAATGTTTTCACGTAACAGAAAATAGAAATTAATACCCTTACAAGTTTTCAAATGGCATGATTTTAGTTTAAGGTACAATTTTTAAAAACTGTCTTTTTATTGCTTATGGCAATATTATTGTGTGTATCTTCAGAAAATGCAGCTTGCATTAAAGTCCACAAACTTCAGTTATTAGATTTTTAGTGATTTCTTTAACTTGAAGGACAATAAATCACAGCTTGTAGTTTGAAAAGGGCAGTCAATATTTATGTGAAAGGCATTTCTCAAAATAAGCCACTTTGTGATTTTGAAGAACTTAACCATTTACCGTATGTTCATGTTTAAGAGTTGTATATGGTTTATGTTTCAAACATTCAGACTACTGAAAAACATTGAAAAGGATGAAAAAAATATGCTTGCTATAGAAGGTGCAAACAGAAGGGGTTATTTTGTTTTGTGCAATCTCTGAGACTGCCTTGTGAATCAATATAAAAGAAGCTGACAAAGAGCTTATGATTACAGCACTCCACAGAGTTCATCTTGATGTGCCTCTCTGTGAAATGGTAGGTAAAATTAGCAATGTGCCAACTGACTTTTATTCAGCAAGGATGATTTTTAAGGATGGCTGCTGATGGGAAATAATGTTTCTCTCATTTGTGACCTTACATATAAAATGTCATAAAAGATATGCGTTCTCAGTACATTGACAAAAATGGGGCATAGATAAGAAATCTGAATGGGATATGCAGGGTGAGACAAAACCACTTTTGAAAATTGCAGAAAGAGTTCCTATTCTTTGCAATGCTGCAAGAAAACTGTAAAAACTGAGATGAATCATCACAATGTTGTGAAGGAAAGAAGCTTGTTGCTACGATCCTCAAGTAATAGAGAGAAAAATTAGTGATGGCAATATGTAGTAGTGCATAAATTGGCACAAATTAAGACAGACTTCACTTGCAGTACAGTAACCTGTTCGAAATGATTAGCTCAGCTCAACATAAAGCTAGAATTCCAAAGATCATGTAAAATTTGCCCAAAGTAGAAAAGCTTAGTCTAACATGATTTGATTCAGCAACCCATTCGCTCCGAACAAGGTCTTTCTTTTGTGTACGGTTCTAACTTGTGTGGAGAGAAGGGGGAGGGGAGGAGAGACAATCCCTCATCTGTAGGATACAACTTCCCATCATTACTCTTCTTTTAGAAACATAGAAACATAAAAACATAGAAGATAGGAGCAGGAGTGGGCCATTCGGCCCCTCAATGCGATCATGGCTGATCATCCAAATTCAGTACCCGGTCCCTGCTTTCTCCCCATACCCCTTGATCCCTTTAGCCTTAAGCAATATATCCAACTCCTTCTTGAATATACTTAATGAACTGGCCTCCACCGCCTTCTGTGGTAGAGAATTCCACAGGTTCACCACGCTCTGGGTGAAGAAATTCCTCCTCATTTCTGTCCTAAATGGCCTACCCTTTATCCTTAGACTGTGTCCCCTGGTTCTGGACTCCCCGACCATCGGGAACATCCTTCCTGCATCGAGTCTGTCCAGTCCTGTCAGAATTTTATAAGTTTCAATGAGATCACCTCTCATTCTTCTAAACTCCAGCGAGTACAAGCCCAATCGACCCACTCTCTCCTCATACGTCATTCCTGCCATCCCAGGTATCAGCCTGGTGAATCTTCGCTGAACTCCTTCCATGGCAAGAACATCCTTCCTCAGATAAGGCGACCAAAACTGCACACAATACTCAAGATGTGGTCTCACCAAGGCCCTGTACACCTGCAGCAAGGCATCCTTGTTCCTGTACTCTTATTAACATTTTATTCCCTTATTAACATTTTATTTGAATAAATCTTGGTCTGTAATTCCAGTAGTTTTAAAGTCTGCCAAAATTAAGGTAAACAATGAGAATCAGAAAAAGGTGGAAATTAAGTAGATGGTGATAAAACACTGCTGATGTCACAGACATGAGTCCTGTTGTCCGTTATGTGGCAATCTTTCTTTGTTCTATATACTTAACTGACCATCTGATAGTATCATTAAAAAGACATGAGTTAAATAGTAGATTATCACAGAAGTTAAGAAGCCTGTTTCACAACTGCAGGTTTGAATTCCTCCTTTCACTTGAGCCCTAATCATCCCACCACCATGAATGGTGGATTTTTTTCATCTCAGCTGAGCAACAAGGAGTTAAAACTAGTGCACGTACTGTATGGTATAAGAAACTATCTTCCTCCAAAGACACCATCCTTCCGGCTAAACACATCCCTACACTAACATAAGCATCTCACGCAGACTTTTCCACCCTCCTATCTGGAGAAGGTGCGACAGGGAAGTATTAGAGGTAATCTGCATTTTGAAAATGTACAACTAATTGTTTACCTTAATTTTACAACTGGAGAGTGGGAAAGTCTGAGACCTGAAGGGGTGAAGGTGAAGGCCAGGGACAAAGGCATTCCTGGGCTGAGGCTGGGTTGAGAAGCTGGAATGAGTATCCAAATCAGTTTCATATAACATATATCGGGGATGAACTTTGACTTGGGCGGGGACGCAAAAAGGCCGGGATCACATCTGCCACCAGTTACACGCCCCGCCCAATATTCAGTTCCATTGAAGTCAATGGAATCAATGAATATCGAACAGGACATATAACGGGCAACAGATGCAAAAGAATTCAGTTACCTTCAAGGTATTAGCCCATCTTTTTTATTCGTTCATCGGATTAAAAAAAAAAATTTTTCATGGGTTGTTGGCGTCGCTGGCAAGGCCAGCATTTATTGTCCATCCCTAGTTGCCCTCGAGAAGGTGGTGGTGAGCCACCTTCTTGAACCGCTGCAGTCCATGTGGTAAAGGTACTCCCACAGTGCTGTTAGGGAGGGAGTTCCAGGATTTTGACCCAGCGACGATGAAGGATCGGCGATATACTTCTAAGTCAGGATGATGTGTGACTCGGAGGGGAACTTGGAGTTGGTGATGTTCCCATGCGCCTGCTGCCCTTGTCCTTCTAGGTAGTAGAGGTCGCAGGTTTGGGAGGTGCTGCCAAAGAAGCCTTGGCGAGTTGCTGCAGTGCATCTTGTAGATGGTACACACTGCAGCCACGGTACGCCGATGGTGGAGGGAGTGAATGTTTAAGGTGGTGGATGGGGTGCCAATCAAGCGGGCTACTTTGTCCTGGATGGTGTCGAGCTTCTTGAATGTTGTTGGAGCTTCTTAAAATGACTTCCCTGTCTTTTAGTGCTATAAGCCCTTTTCCATTGTAGGATTGTGGGAGAGGAGGGGAAGGATTTTGGACTTAAAAAGAGGCAGTACTGATCAGTGCAAATGGCTAGCTTGGTTATCGTTAACAAAACGCTCCTGCTGTGTTCATGTCTCCTTCCCACTCCAAAATGTGGTGTTGAGCATTAGATTCAAAATGGAGGCAGTCCTAAAGTGAATTCGGAGCATTGTAGTCCTGAAAGTGCTTGCAAACAGTGACATTGATGTATTTTGCATGTTGTACTCTGCTATTTGGTTGAACCACTTCATTCAGGAAAGTTATATGAGTTCAAGTCCCAGCTGCGTGACAAAGGGAAACAATGAGTTAAATGGAAATGAAAATCAAGCAGATTCAATAATGCCATTTTACTCCTGGGCGGAAAGTTGAAAATCTACCCCATTGTGTTTCTAATGTAGAAAAAGCAACCGTATGGGGAGGTTTAATGATTTTGTTGTGACTCATTTCTTATGTATTTATTATATTAGAAATGATCTTTTTAGTACTATGTCTTCCAGTTACTGATCAAACAAGATGGTGCTTGAAAAGTTTTTTTTAAAAACCAATCAACATCACTAAAAAAAGATTATCTGGTCATTATCACACTGCTGTTTGTGGGAGCTTGCTGTGCGCAAATTGGCTGCTGTGTTTCCTACTTTACAACAGTGATTACACTTCAAAAAGCATTTCATTGGCTGTAAAGCGCTTTGGGATGTCCCAAGGTCGTGAAAGGCGCTGTATAAATGCAATTTCTTTCTTTCTTTAAAAGAGTGATTTTATTGGTTTCTTTTCTCCTCCTTGCTAGATATTTTGCTAATGGCTGTTTGTTAACTGCCGATTCTGTAGTTTAATTACTTACTTGCTACTTCTTGATTATTTCTGATATTTGCTTACTACCTGTTCATTGATAGGTACCCACACTTTCAATTTCTGATGAAGCGTGTTGCTTTTCAAGTATGACAGTTTTGAGATATGATGGATTCTTGCTGTCGGGTACATACTGTAAGACTTTTATTGATATAGATAGAGTTCTTCAGATTAAAATTTTCAGATTTTTTCTAAATCTAAGCAGTGCAGAGATCTCACAGACAAATCATGCCAACGTCACAGCTTGCAATCAGGCTATGGAGCAACAAAGAGCAATCAAGTGATCTGGTCAGATCCCAAAAATAACAGAGGAAAGTAGCTTGACTGAATGATCATTTGTGATTCTACTGTATTTTCCACCTGTGTAGTCAACTCACCCAGACAAGGTGGCAAGTATTTTTTTTGCCAGGCAAGATCAGAAGCTTCTATATTATAGAAACATAATGGCCCATATTTTCCGATCGGAGGCTTCCTGCGTGCGGAGGCCTCTGATCTGGGAAAAAATCTAGGGACTTATCGGAGGGCTCCCGAGGTCCGGACACTTCCGCTTCTGGGCCTCTCCAACTCGAAATGTGCAAGGCTCACGTATCCCAGGGGCGCATGTCGTTCGCAAGCATCCCTGGGATCATGTGGGCCATGGGGAGCCAATCAAAGAAGGGAATCTCCCTTCATACACTTGATAGATAGACCTGTCAAATATATGAATGGAGATCACCCCAAAAACATTGTAAAACATTAAATAAACTTTTTTTTTTAAAATCACATTTTTAAAATGAGTTGAAATGACAGTGGGCCAGAAATTCGGGTCCCCACGGGTGAGTACACACTGGGTACTCGCGCGTAGGCCCAATGAAAGTGCCGGTTTCGTGCATGCACTGCGCATGCGTGGGAAACCGGAACTTCCGTTCCCTTAAAGGGGTTCACAGGTCGAACACGTGCACCAGAGAGGCAGCGCGTACGCCTGGAACTTCCGTTTTTTTGCAGGTTTCTCCATTTTTTTTGCAGGTTTCTCCGGGAGGGTAAGTCTCCAGCAGCTACGGTTTTAAAAAGCAGTCGCAAGGCCTGCTTTTAACAAGGTAAGTGGTGAATTAAGTAAAATTAAAACATTTTTTCCACAGGTTTATTATTTTTAAATACTTTAAAGAAAGGTAAGTTTATTTTTAGCCCTGTTAGAAAACGTAATTAATTTTTTCAAAAATTGAAATTATTGTTTAAAATAGTTATTTTATGTAATTTAAAGTTATTTTAAAAATGTGATTTAAAAAAAAAATGTATTTG
Organism: Somniosus microcephalus; assembly: GCF_052327205.1. Taxonomy (NCBI): domain Eukaryota; kingdom Metazoa; phylum Chordata; class Chondrichthyes; order Squaliformes; family Somniosidae; genus Somniosus; species Somniosus microcephalus. Next base: position 188,662,215 of record NC_140997.1, read on the forward strand.
AAGTTTTAGTTATGTTTTAGGGCTGAACTCTATTCATAGATTTGACAGGTCTTTCTTTCAAATTTATGAATGAAGCATTCCCTGCTACAATTGGCTCTCCATGGCCCATGTGATCCCAGGGGACGTATCGAGCTAACTGCGCCCCTGGGATACGTAAGCACTGTGCGCCGGCTGTTGGAGGAGGCCCAGGATCAGAATCCCACGCGGGCCCACAGCACAACGGCCGGCACACTAGGTAAGTGCAGGTCGGAGGCTTGCACCCGCAGGAAGCCTCCGACCTGAATTTCTGGGCCAATATTAAATTAAATATTTTAAACAAAAATTTAATTTTTTGAAATAATGATTAAAGTTTTTTACGGGGTTAAAAATAAACGTACCTTTTTTTTAAAAAGTATTTTTAAATGATAAATGAGTGAAAAAATGTTTTTAAAACTTTTTTTTCAACTCTTACGTTGTACCAGGCGTAAGATTTCTAAGGGTTTTCTGCGGGCAGAGGTTCTCCAGAAAGCGGAACTCTCTGTCCGCAGAGGCCCTTCTCTAGGGCAGGCGTCCGATCTGTCAAGAGGATTCTTGACAGATTGGAAATGCCGGTTTTTAGCGCATGCGCTTCGCATGCCTGAAACCGGCATTTCCGATGTCCCTACAGGTGTGTACACAGCGCGTACATACCTGAAGGGATCGGAATATACGGCCCAATGATTGTCAGCGATAAATTATTCATCTGTACAGAAGTTCTCAATTTTGGAATTCAATGTGTATGTGAATTCACTTTCAATTCTAGACGATGTATATACCTGGAATTTTATATGACCATCCATCTATCAATTTTACATAAATTACTCTACAGGAAAATACCACTTCAATATATATTCTTTCTGTACAACATTGAATGTTTTTTTAAAAAAGTTTAAAATACCTTAATTTATTAATACCTCCATTATATATGCTGTAAAAATTTCATCCCTAGATTTATAAGTCATAAAAACCAGCATAAACTTTACTGCAACTTAAACATCTGATTTTATGATAATTGTTGCATTTGTTTTTGAAAACTGAAATGTTTTGCAATAGGAACATGCAACAGCAACATATGTTATGACTGTATCAGTAAATTCAACTCCAAGTAACAAGGACGTTATACTGCTGGAACGCAAGAACATTTGTTGATTAGAATTGGGATATTTAGCAGCCAAACATTCACTGTGAGGACAGATGTTTGAATTAATTGTTTTCCGCTGTACTGCAGTTCTTGCTTCTGTTGTCATGATGGATAAAGAATGCTGAGCAATCTAAAGCATGTGACTTAATTTAAATTTACCAAGTTATTTGAGGATGTAATACTGTAAGCACCTCAACATGCATGAAAAATAAACATTGAAAATTGGTCCTACAAAAATCAAGCTTCTCACATGAAACAGCATACAAGTCCCCGGTTAGCCATCCAATAAGCTGCACTGACATGATTCTTAAGATACTCACAAAATTTAATATAAATGTTTCTTATGATGGCAGTATTACATTAAAATTTAATTGAAAGGAATGGTATAAACTGACAAACTATTGGACATGTGGGTGGTGCATTAAAGTTGCTTTTATTCTATACCAGACCTTTCTTAGCATCTCTGGTTCCAAATACATAGGCTTCACACACAGTCATTACAAGATCTTCCTGGCATAAGTCTTTCATTTATGCAAGTTTTTATGATTTGAAAATCTGGGATTTGAGCTAGGTTTACCTTGAGGTTGACACCCATGGATTGAGAACTGGCAGTGTTAGCATGGGTCTTACATATCATAGAAAGCAGCGCTTAAATTCCCTGAGTGAATCAGGGGAATGTGGAGTTGTTTTAATTTGCCCAGAAAGGAGCTGTTTATAGTGAGATATCAGCCTGGTTGTCAAATCAGGCGTTAGATACTCTCGCTGTGATACTAAACCCTCCGTGCAAAGCAGGGTTTCAATCGAATTCTCCAAGAACATTTGACACATCAGATGGATTGAACAGGCTTCTCAAATCAAAGCTTCCTGCCAGCACCGATCTTCAGGTCCATCTTTCACTCCATAATCTGCTTAAATTGAAGAAACCCTGTAAACAAGTTCTGCTACCCTGGATTCACTACTGAGTACCCATTGGAGGCAACAGAAAGCATCGCTGCCAATCAAAGTGTCACAGCAAAGCATTTAACAATGACTTGGAGGATAAATAGAGCCAATAAAAAATGCCAAGTGTGTCCACACCACTCTCGAACAGCTATGTCTTATTGGTGATGCGAAACTCTGGCATTTGTAAGCAATGTTTCAAGGACAGAACATTGTCTTCTTGCTGTTATTATCTGATAGCAACAGCAGTGCTGGTTCCAAGCACTGAGTCAAATGCCATTAATCCTAGTCTACAGATATCTTTTGCTGCCATGCAAGTGGCAGGTCCTTGGAATCTGTCAATTATCTGACATTGAACAAAAGAATGGCATCAAAATAAACTTTAAAAAAAGCTTAATTGATTACATTTCCCTGCATCTAGAATAGGAAACCAACATTCAGTGCTGAAGTCAAAGTTATTTTTACCGTGTTGGGGAAAAAAACAGCCGATATAACTGAAACCTATTTTAAAATGAACGCTTCCTGATTAATTACATTCACATATCAGCATAAAAATGGCTCTTTCTGTCGTTGTGGATGGAAGTCTTTCATACCATTTGAAAAGTTTTACAGAATTCAACCAAACTTTAATTATATTATTAAATTAATGTGGCTTACAAAGTAAGCTGAAAGTGACTTTCTAATCCATTTGGTATTAAAATATTTATAAACATACAAAAATGGTGGGCGGGAAAGGACCATCGAGCTTGCCCCACCCAGTGCAAACTGCACTGAGCGACATTTAGTCAAATATATTCGAGGGAATATATGAATAATTATTCCTGCAGTTTCAAAAAGGCTTAATTGTACCAAAATCAGAAATGATATCAACGACAAAATAAAACCGCATCCCTGATGTTTTATTTATTTCTGATTACGCCTCTCTGAAGTGCCTGGTGTCAGTTCTGCATTAAAGGCACAAGATAAATGCAAGTTGTTGTTGGTGATGTCTTCATGCTGTGTGCTTTACCCAGTAAAGTGCAGTTATATACATTGATTTTAAAGTGTTGGTTCTGTTATTTATCCAATTCAGTTATCTCTAATTCCAAACCCATAATTAGAGCTGTTGTCCTTTGTTTTTCTTAAAGTTCTGTTCTCAGTTTCTTGTAAATGGTCCAATGTGGATTGCTTTAACCTTCTGATTGCCCATCAAAGCTGACAAGCTTCCCGTTCTTGTCCTTGGAAATGTTCTCATCTCTTATCTCCTGAAAGCATTGAATCTTAATGTAGTACGGTCCACAAGCACTGGCATGCTGTGGTACCTCACCCAAGTAGCCATTCTCCATGTATGAGCCAAAGCAGTGAGGGTCGGCCCTGGAGGGCATTAGACCAGAGCCCAAACATTCGCTCACCTGGTGTTCACTCACAGATACTTTCAGAGAGTGTCAACGGATAGCAATCAAGACTAGGAATCCTGGTGATATGTATGGTACTTGCATATGGTTAACATAACACGAGCTGGACCCCTGTTGGGAGTAAGTACATTGTAGAAATTACACTTTTCTTCTGTTACTTTTTTATTCCTTGACAAAATGTTCTAGAAAGTCTGAAAGTAAAAGCACGTAGTTATTACCACAGCAATATGAGTGTTTATCGGACATAACAGTGGCGCCAAGGATAACAGCAACATTGTTAAAAAGACTGAATATTGGACCTCTTTGTTACTTAGGTAGTGGTCTATCTTGTCACTGATTTTTTTTTATCGTGTCGGCATTAGTTGGAATAATTGGAGTGTATCAAATGGGGTCATACAGGAGCAAGTAGAAAGACTTTAATTTTGAGGCAAATGAACTTGCAAAAGATGCTAAAAAGAGAGCAGTTTTGCTTACTATTTGCAGACCTGCAACATATACATTGATTAAGAATCTGATTGTGCCTGCCCAGTCTAAAGACAAAACACATAAGGAGTTAGTCCACATGGTCAAAGAACAGTTGAGCCTGAAGCTACTCATTATTGGGGAACAGTTCAAGTTTAACCAGAGGAGGCAAAAGGATGATGAACATCTTTCTCAGTTTATGTCATAACTGCACGGAATCAGGCCATTTAGCCAAGTGTTGCTGGAAGCTGGTAGGTGCTGCTAGATTGGAGGCAGGAAGAAGAAAAGGTCACTCCAAGTCCTTTCATAGCACTGCGAGAAAAGAGAAAAGACAGAAATCCAGTGTACATTATGTTGATTCTAACAATGAATCTGAGGAAGAAGCCATACCACTTGGTAAGATGAACAAAGAGGAGACGTGACTTCCTGTATATTGAATAACAAGAAAGGAATAATGAAAATTGTGGTCCCCGTCTGGATAGAAGGTGTAAAACGTGAATTTGAATTGGACTCTGAGGCTGTGGTAATGATCATGTCACAAAGTATATGATGAAAGTTTTGATAAATTTCCCTACTGAAAAGTTATTCTGGACACCCATTTCCAGTCCTTGGGAAAATAATCGTCCAAGTAATGCATGAAAATCAAACAAAACAATCAACTGAAATTGTAATTAAAGGCAAGGGTCCCTCATTGATGGGCAGAGATTGGTTTTGTAGCCTGAAGTTAAACTGGTCCAATATTAAGACGATCACCAGTCAAAGACCCGTGGATGTACTCATGGAAGAGTACAAGTCCTTATTCAATCCGAAACTTGGTACAGCAAAGGGTGTTCAGGCACACCTTAATGTGAGGGAGGGGCAAAGCCAAAAGATTTTTTAGGCCCTGAGCAGTATCCTATGCTCCAAAGAAAAGGATGTCAGCGGAATCAGCACGCATGGAATGTGCAAAAATAATTGCGAAAATCAACCACAGCAACTGGGGAAAAATGCTATATAAATGCAAGCTGTTGTTGTTTTAAATCAAGGGCAATTCTTCAGACATCTGAGGAAAGCATAAAGAGGAGGGGCGAAGAGAGAGAAAGTAGACTGGAAATGTAACAAAAATGTGGGCAGAGAAAACAACTGCTGACATATGTAGCAGTGGCTGAGAGAATCTTGAATGTTACAGCTGAAAACCTAGAAAGCAGAACTTAATGCCAACTCATTACTGAATGCTGAGGTTCAAAAATTGTACGCTGGATATTTCTTTTAAATGACACAACAGTCATATATATTACTTCATCTTTAAAATCAAATTAAAAGAAGCAATTTTCACACAGCTTTAACTAACAAGCAATTAATTCAACCTTGTTGAAATCTGGTCCTGATAGGCTCCAGTTCCACCTGCCAAATAAACTGATTGGTTGATACTGACCACTTCCAATGCCAAAAAATAACTTATTTTTCTTGTCATACGCTGGGCTGAAATGGTGTCGGTCTCCTTAAGAAACTGGTAGTTGGCATGTATTCTAATTCGCTGCACTCACCTTCCTGGCAAGATGCTATAGCATGAGGTCAGGAAGTTTCCAATTCCATCCCACTGAAAGTGCCCCGTGTTTCTCAAGGTGAGAATGAGGGAGCGTAGCAAGGATCACACTGAGATTGGTAGGAAGCCAACAAACAAGTTTCCCAAGACAGCTAAGCGGAAAAATTGTAATTGCAGGAGCTGAGCTTGCTTAAAAGGAACAAAATCTACATTTCCCCATCCCAAAGTCTCTTGTATAATTTTATGGAAACTCATGAAAACAGCTTATGGAACCATTTGGGGGACGGGGGGGGGGGGGTATGTGGGGGGGATTATTATTGCACTGGCTACAGCAAAATCATAAACCATTCATTAAGAACGGATTTACAATTTTGCTACACCCAGCACAGCAAAATCCTTCCCTCATAACCGTTTTAATGAAAAGTAACAGACTAAGAAAAACTTAATTTTCAAAACAAGTTTATAAATTCTGGATATATGTAGCAGCATATACTCAACTATTATCCTTCAACTTTTATTAGGATCAATTCCTAAAGATGTCACTTTGTGGTTTTGGTCATGTGATCACATCCAAGCCTCAACAGCTAATTGGATGTTAGCTCTGTGGGAACAATGTCTAAAACTAAACAGGTTGGTGTTTCTAGCTGATGAATATGGAGGCACTTTTCCACTGAATAATTTGTAAACAAATAACAGAGTCTGTGGGGAATACCTATTAGAGGTTATGGCTGCATCTTGTTTGGTAACTATACAGACCTCACTACAGAGTGGCACCAGATCAGCTTTCAGTGTCTGCAAAGCCAGGTTGATTAAAAAATGCAACAGAGCCCCTAAAAAATGTTTTCCAGTACTTATCTACCTGGATTCAGTCTGGGTTTTGATATATCACATGGCCTTGTCAATCTAAAATGGAGGTCCATGTACAAATGTTGTTCTCTAAAATTGCATTGCAACACCAATGCACTGCATCACAGAAGAGATGAGCACACACTGAGTTCCCAGTGCCACAATGGAAAATGTCAACTGGGGTTCTTTCATTTCCACACGGGCTGGGAGCAAAAAATTAAGTGAACAGTCACCGCAGACCACTCTCATCATCTACTGCTGGCTGGTTACACAGCTAGATTGTTGAAGGCCTCACAGAAGATTACCTGCCCATCCACTCGGAAAATGACATAACAGTGCAGGAAAGCCAATAGAAAGGGAATGAAAGAAAATATAGCTGTCTTCATAAACCAAACAAATTCCATTCTCTATAAACCAGCAGAGGACACTCCTGCATTCTGCCCATGGCAAGCAGGCCAATCTTCCACAGAACAGGAACCAATGAGTCATGTCATACACAGTTCAGTACGACAACTGAGAAGGTGTCTCGGTAGTGAAATTGCAAATATAACAAGCACATCAACAGCTGTATTAGGATTTCCAACCTTTGAATCATTACATATATAAATTTGCACAAAATAGACAACTGGCATAATGAGTTAATGCACCAGGGTTTCACCTATGGGACCAACATGCGATGGCACTCTCCTACATGAAATCAGTTTGGCCTGTCCCAACCCAGTTCCCAATGGATGCAATCCTGCAACTCAAAACTGAATATAATTTAGTATTAATTGGCAATCTCAATTAAAGAAGTTACAAGGATGGCTGGCATCAAAATACGGTAAAACCACTTTGCTGCTGTTCTTAGGTGATCTTCTGAGGCTGGAGTTAAGATACAGTGTTGGTACAGAATAAAAGCAACTTTACTTTAAACATAGTTGTACTCGATTTTGAAATGGAAAAGCAAAAATAGGAAAGTGTTACCATTTCCTAACACTAATGTGTCTTACATGATTCACACAACCTTCCACCTATGTCTCTTGGTACAACATTTTAAAGAACATTTTGAAACCTAAAATAGCATTTCCTTCATTAATTTCACAACAAAATGTAAGCCAAGCAAGGATGTAACAAATACTCAATCTGCACTTTCATTCCATGTATTATAAGTTGTGTTAAGAACTATCTTTGAAATCAGGATTTGTGTTTCTTCTACATCAATGGCTGCCTTGGAACAAAGATCATGACTGAGACATTAGGAAAGCACCAGCCTTAAGAGCTTTTACTACATGAACTAAATACAGAATATCAAAATGGAGCATAATGTGAATTCTGATCTGTGAAGGAAATCAAGTTCCAATCAATGCATGAGTAAACCAATTCACCACACAGCAGCACTAGTATAACAGACATATTTTTATGATCAGGTGAAATTAGATTTCACCAACTTGATGCTTTTCTCACCTCAATGGGATATCTTTTTCCTTCGAGGCTGTGCTCTGAACCTGGGAAACCCCTATTCTGACCCCAGTGAAATTCCAGCTTTTCTGCTTTAAGTCTGCCTGGAAGGCCAGTTCCACTGACAAAATAATCATCCTTCAGCAGAACAGCAACTGAAAGATAACAAGATAGCAAAAGGTTTGTTAGCAGGTCACAGGCATAAAAAGGTTTGAACACATATCTATAACTTGTTAAAAATCGTACATCTACACACACACACCTCCTTTCTACACTACATCACTGCCTATTGTCACACATGTTGTATCAACTGTTTTCCATTATATATTTCTATGACCACATTTATAATGGGTTTTGCCGATGTTAGCTCATCAATCTGAATGTGTAATCTAGACACTAGGCTCCCACAAATTACTGAGAACATTTTATTCATACACCATTTTTTTCCTCAGTCACGAGGTGCCAAATGTCCAAATTCAGGGTTTAAATAAAATAATAAAATTCAAAAATTACATGCTTCACAATAGCACATTTAAATTTATCCATTGAATTGGCTTTTATGTCTTTGAATGACTTAACTAAAGGTTTTACTTGAAAGCTACAGCCACTCTCAACAGCCTGGGCTTGGACTTAATCGTCTTGCTCTGAGCTGAGATTCTGAGCTATATTTGGATTATGCAGTCTGAGCATGTGCATTGCCCAGATGCGTCAGTACCTTTCAGTCTGCTGAACTGATTAAATATTTTCCTTCAGCTTCCATCATTTTCTGCTCAGTAGCTTTTCTTCAAATAATTTTAAAAAACAAGGACGAATTTTCAAAAGCTTTACTGAAGTCAAATTTATATTGATTGATTTAAACTTACCTGTGTTTTGTTAATAAACAAATGTAGAGAGGCAGATAAAATTTCCTGATTCTAATTTATTTGTTCAAGACAACAATTTGAATTTTGAAAGCAAAGAAAGCATCTTTGAGGGTAACAAATAAGAAGGAGGGATAGGAGGGAGCAGGGAAACAGGTTGTGGCCTTTTGCTATCTGCCTTTGGGGGGGGCGGTTACATAGAAACATAGAAGATAGGAGCAGGAGAAGGCCATTCGGGCCCTCGAGCCTGCTCCGCCATTCAATGAGATCATGGCTGATCATCCAAATTCAGTACCCTGTTCCTGCCTTCTCTCCATATCCCTTGATCCCTTTAGCCTTAAGAAATATATCCAACTCCTTCTTGAATATATTTAATGAATTGGCCTCTACTGCCTTCTTTGGCAGAGAATTCCACAGGTTCACCACTCTCTGGGTGAAGAAATTCCTCCTCATCTCTGTCCTAAATGGCTTACCCCTTATCTTTAGACTGTGACCCCTGGTTCTGGACTCCCCAGCCATCGGGAACATCCTTCCTGCATCTAGTCTGTCTAGTCCTGTTAGAATTTTATAAGTGTCAATGAGATCCCCTTTCATTCTTCTGAACTCCAGCGAGTATAAGCCCAATCGACCCAATCTCTCCTCATACGTCATTCCTGCCATCCCAGGTATCAGTCTGGTGAATCTTCGCTGAACTCCCTCCATGGCAAGAACATCCTTCCTCAGATAAGGCGACCAAAACTACACACAATACTCAAGGTGTGTTCTCACCAAGGTCCTGTACAACTGCAGCAAAACATCCTTGTTCCTGTACTCAAACCCTCTCGCTACGAAGGCCAACATACCATTTGCCTTCTTAACCGCCTGCTGCACCTGCATGCTTACTTTCAGCGACTGGTGCACAAGGACGCCCAGGTCTCGTTGCACTTCCCCTTCTCCCAATCTATTGCCATTTAGATAATAATCTGCCTTCCTGTTTTTGACACCAAAGTGGATAACCTCGCATTTATCCACGTTATATTGCATCTGCCATGCTTCTGCCCAATCACCCAACCTGTCCAAATCATTCTGGAGTTTCTCGGCACACACGCCCACCCAGCTTTGTGTCGTCTGCAAACTTGGAGATATTACATCTAGTTCCCTCGTCCAGATCATTAACATATATTGTGAATAGCTGGGATCCAAGGACCGATCCCTGCGGTACCCCACTAGTCACTGCCTGCCATTCGGAAAAAGACCTGTTTATTCCAACTCTTTGCTTTCTGTCTGCCAACCAGTTCTCTATCCAAGTCAATGCCTTGCCCCCAATCCCATGTGCCTTAATTTTACACGCTAATCTCTTATGCGGGACCTTATCAAAAGCCTTTTGAAAGTCCAAATACACGACATCCACTGGTTCTCCCTTATCTATTTTACCAGTTGCATCCTCAAAAAATTCCAGTAGATTAGTCAAGCACGATTTACCTTTTGTAAAGCCATGTTGACTTTGTCCGATCCGTTCACTTTTTTCCAAGTGCTCTGCTATCACATCTTCTATCTATATATATATAAAGCGGTTCTTCTGTCTGTCTGTCATTCCGTCTGTCTGTCTGTATTGAATTAACTCGAAAGTTATAGAGCGTACCTACACGTGTGTTACGTCGAAAGAAAGCTGACGATTCCAGAACCATCCTAAGCATATTTACGTTTCGGCCGGACAAAAATTGCGCCCGCGGTATCCAAAAAACGTTCAACATTCCGCTCATTATCCACTCATTAGCATCGAGTGACGTCGAGGTCGACCAATCGTACGGCGGGTTCCTGGCGCGTGCGGCCAGGCCCTCCTACGGTCGAGTGACGGGACGATTGACCAATCCTACGCTTCGGTGACCTGACGGTCCACCAATCGGTGCCTGTGTGGGCGGGCCTTATCGTTCTGAACCGAGGTGAGTTGCCGCCATCTTGATTCCAGACTTTTCATTTCTTTTTCCCGCTTTCTGCGTCTTTAAAAAAAAGTTCCTTTTAAAACAGAAATTCTTTTTAAAAAAAGTTAATTACTTTCAGAAATTGTTTTAAAAAAAAGTTAATTACTTTCTAAATCTTTTATCTAATCTCATTAATTTTCCTACCTTTCCCCGTTTTTGCAGGTAGGCCTCTAAGCCTGGGCGTCTGTTGCCAGCCATGCTGGACCCTAGGCAACTGTTTTGTGGCAAGCTCCTCCCACCCCTCACCCCCCGCCCCTTCGGTCTCCCCCATCACGTGATGGTTGACCAATCCTATGGTGTGTGTGGGCGGGGCCTGATGCTTAATAAGACAGAATAAATAAAAGTTACTTTAGTCTTCGCGAGCACTGGAGTGACTGCAGCAACTATTGCAACGTAAGTGAAGAGATAGAGAATAAATAATTCCGTTTTTATATCTTCTAACTTTATATCTTCTTTCCTTAAAGGCTTTTGTATATCTTCTAACTTTATATCTTCTTTCCTTAAAAAACTTTCGGTTTTCAAAAGGCGAAAGTTTTTTAAGGAAAGAAGATATAAAGTTAGAAAATATACAAAAGCCAAAAGTTTTTAAGGAAAGAACATATAAAGTTAGAAGATTTCCAATTTTGTACTTTGCAGCTACTTTTTTTTTTAAAGTAAAGAAATGTTGCAGTTTTTATTAAGAAAATTTTTTTTCCCGTGCTTCCAACCGACATGAGAAAATGGCCGCCGGCTTCTTCACGCACCTTCAAGGCTGGCCGCACCCGCCCTGAAGGCTGGCAGACAGCTTTTTTTTCTTTCTGCCCCCGCCCCCTATCCCCTCTCCTCGGTCCCCCCCCCTCTCAAGGGTTAACCCGGCAACCGGATCTGGAGATCGGGAGGGGAGGAGGGTTATCCCGGCAACTGGGCCCGGCCATCTTTCATCCTGGCAGTTCAATGCAGCGACCCCACAGCGCCATATTTGATCCTGGCGGCACAATTTCCTCGTGACGCCATCTTTGATCATGGCAGAACTTCAATGTGGGCCCGAACAGCGCCATCTTCAGTCTGGGCTGCCCGGTTTCTTCCTCCTTCCCTCTCTCCTTCCCCCCTCCCCCTCCCCTCCCTTTCCCCTCTCCCTTTCCCCCCTCCCCTCTCCCTTTCCCTCCTTCCCCCCTCCCTTTCCCCCCCTCCCCCCACCCTTTCCCCCCTTCCCCCGTCCCAAAAGTCCCCCCCTCCCCTTCCCCCCTCTCCCTTTTCCCCCCCTTCCCCCCAGTCGCGCTCTCTCTCTTCCCCCCAGTCGCGCTCTCTCTCTCTCTCTCTCTTCCAACAACAACATGCCCTCGAAAAAGCCTCGGCACCGCCGGGCACTCCAGCTAGTATATATATATAAAAGGATCGTGGTGTCTGTCTGTCTGTGTGTCTGTCTGTCTGTGTGTGTGAATGTCCGGGCTTCAGTCAAAAGTTAGAGCGTACCTACACATATGTTATATCAAAAGAAAGCTTATGATTAGGGGAGTGTCATAGGCATATTTACTTTTTGGTCAGACAAAAATTGTTCGGACAGTAGACAAAAAACTTTCAAAAAACGGGAAAAATCCGCTCATTAGCGGTTGACCAATCCTACGGGGGAATCCGCTCATTAGCGTTGAGTGACGTGAAGGTTGACCAATCCTACGGGGGGAGCGTGCTGCGTCACGGGGGGCGTTTCATGGCATGTCTGGGCGGGGCCTAATCCTGCAGCCTGCCGTTAGTGCCTCACAAAATGGCGGCCGCCCTTCTTCACCTGCAAAATCTCCCTCCGGCTCTCACCTTTTAGCGGGGGAGAGGCTGCTTTAAATTAGACTCTTCATCTCTTTTGTTTTTCTTTTCTCTGGCCAGCTGCGCGGGAAAACAGACAACCATACGGCCCGAGAGAGAGCGAGCGGGGGAGCAGCAGCGGGAGGCCGCAGCGGCAGCTGAGCTCAGGTGAGCGGCGGCGGGCCGCAGCGGGAGCTGAGCTCGGGTGAGCCAGGCCGGGCCTGAGGCGCTACGCCGTGCGCGGGGGCTCCGCTTCACCGGAGCGGCAGGGGTCCATCGGGCCGGGCCTGAGGCGCTAGGGAGGGAGAGGGGAGGGAGGGAGAGAGAGGAAAGGAGGGAGAGACAGGGGGAGGGAGAGAGAGAGGGGGAGGGAGGGAGAGAGGGAGGGAGAGGATAGGGGGAGAGAGAGAGGTGAAGGAGGGAGAAAGAGGGAGGGAGAGCGCGGAGAGGGAGGGGAAGAGAGAGAGAGAGGGGGGAGAGAGAGGGGCAGGGAGAGAGGGGGGCAGAGAGAGAAGGGAGAGGGGGAGCGGCAGGGAGAGAGAGGGGGAGGGAGAGAGGGTGAGGGAGGGAAAGAGTGAAGGGGTGGGAGAGGGAGGGAGAACTCGCCTTCTTCCTTCCTTCCATCGGCCGCCGCAATTCAAACTTCCCGCCGACCTCACGAAATGGCGTCCGCCCTTCTTCACCCGCCGGGCTCTGAGTCCAGCCCTGGGGTGTCTTCCTCTCTTCTCTATCTCCTTCCCTCACTCTTTCCTTCCCTCTCTCTCTGTCTCTCTCTCTCTCCTTCCCTCTCTCTCTCTCCCTCCTTCCCTCTCTCTCTCTCTCTCCTTCCCTCTCTCTCTCTCTCTCTCCTTCTCTCTCTCTCTCTCTCTGCTTCCCTCTCTCTCTCCTTCCCTCTCTCTCTCCTTCCCTCTCTCTCTCCTTCCTTCCCTCTCTCTCTCTCTCTTTCCCTCTTGCTCTCTCTCTCCTTCCCTCTTGCTCTCTCTCTTTCCCTCTCCCTCTCTCTCCTTCCCTCTCTCTCTCTCTCTCCTTCCCTCTCTCTCCTTCCCTCTCTCTCTCGCTTCCCCCCAGTCTCTCTCTCCCCCCCAGTCTCTCTCTCTCTCTCTCTCTCTCCCCCCCAGACTCTCTCCCCCCATCTCGCTCTTCTCCCCCCAGTCTCTCTCTCTCTCCTTCTCCCGCTCTCTCTCTCTCCCTCCCTCCCCCTTTCTCTCTCTCTCCTTCCCCCTTTCTCTCTCTCTCTCCTTCCCCCTTTCTCTTTCCCTCTCTCTTTCCTTCCCACACATATATATATAAAAATTATTTCAACTTTTTTCATAACAACATGCCCTCAAATGGACTCTAGCATTTTTCCCACTACCAATGTCAGGCTTACCGGTCTGTAATTCCCCATTTTCTCTCTACCATCCTTTTTGAACAGTGGGGTAACATTAGCTACCCTCCAATCCATGGGAACTGTTCCAGAATCTATAGAATTTTGGAAGATGACCAGCAATGCATCTACTATTTCTAGGGCCACTTCCTTAAGTACCCTAGGATGTAGATTATCAGGCCCCGGGGATTTATCGGCCCTCAATCCCATCAATTTTCCTAACACCATTTCCCTACAAATACTGATTTCTATCAGTTCCTCCCTCTCATTAGACCCTATGTTCCCCGACATCTTTGGGAGGTTATTTGTGTCCTCCTTTGTGAAGACAGAACCAAAGTATGTATTTAATTGGTTTGCCATTTCTTTGTTCCCCATTATAAATTCCCCTGATTCTGACTGCAAGGGACCTACACTTGACTTCACCAATTTTTTTCCCTTCACATATCTATAAAAGCTTTTAGTCAGTTTTTATGTTCCCTGCAAGCTTACTCTCATACTCTATTTTCCCCCTCTTAATTAATCCCTTTGTCCTCCTTTGTTGGATCCTAAACTGCTCCCAATCCTCAGGTTTACTGCTTTTTCTGGCCAATTTATATGTCCTCTCCTTGGATCTTATGCTATCCCTAATTTCCCTTGTTAGCCATGGTTGAATCACCTTTTTTGTTTTATTTTTATGCCAAACTTGGGAAGAGAGTGGGCGTGGAGGATGGAGGGAGGGTTAAAGGTGAGATGAGTGACTACAGAACAAGGGGGAGGGCTAGATACAAGAGTTCAGCACATAGTTCAAAAGGGAAGAGGTAGTAAGGTAGGAAGAGGCTGGTCGAAAACAAAGGTGTAGGTGGAAGATGAAGGGGGGAGGGGATGAGAAGAGAGCCACCGAGAGCCAAATGATCCCGGCAACCCACACCCCAAATGCAACCTGCAGCCATTGGTGGCTTCTTTACCCACACACCAAACCATGCCATACCATCCACTGCTTCCAACCTGAAAAAAGCAAAAGACAGAATGAAGCAAAAAGTAGAGTTCAAGGAAGAGAAACAGAAGCGGGGTCATAAGAGAGGGAAACAGCAAATTAAGACAGTAGACAGGTCAGAGAGCAACCATATTCTCTGACTTGCCATTTGGAATACCATGGGAAATTGGTTAGTTATAAAATCCTCCGTATAGCACACACTTCCTGCAAGAATCACAATTATCTCCTGTTACACTTCAGTCATCACACTTTAGCAAAGACATAGGAGAACTGCTAGTTTTATTTAAATATATGTAATTTCTTATGATTTCTCCAGTTTCAATGTCAGCTCAGTCGCAAACCTATTGGAGGAAATTTTAACCCTACCCACGTGGTTTTTGCCCGGCATTTAAAATCGCCCAGGTCACTTATCTGCCCAGGATCCGTCGGGAGCTGAACTGCCACTGTTTTAACCTGCTCCATTGAGCAGGCAGGTGGCAAGGACAGCACCCAAAGTTGCCAGGGTCCTGTTTAACATATGCATGTCGCGTCCCAACTGCAATCTTTACTAAGAGACCTGAGCGGGAGTGGCAGTGAGTTTCCCGACAGGTCAACGAATAAGTGGACCAAGGACCAGAAGAGGCCTAAAAAGGAAAGTTTAAAGGTAATTTTACTTTCCATGTGGGGTCAGAAAGAGCAAGAGCGTTCTTCTGAGCACCATAAGGAAATCTTAGGTGTCCCATGGCATGATCTCACTTCCCATCCTCCCGGTCACGAGGACCTACAAAGGACAGCCTGGTGACTGTACCCACCACTTACCTGGTCTTAACACAGAATGGCTAGGAAGTCGGCTGGGCGGGAAGTCTGGTGGCATTTAAATGAGGCCCAAGGATTAAAATACCCTGGGTCTTTTTTTTTGCTGCAGTGGGTGAGTTTTGAACCGACAAAACCAGCCCGCAGTTAAACTCTTGTTATTGCATTAGTGTCTGTTGCTGCAGAGTTACGACATAAGAACATAAGAAGTAAGAGCAGGAGTAGGCCGTACGGCCCCTCGAGCCTGCTCCGCCATTCAATAAGATCATGGTTGATCATCGACCTCAACTCCACTTTCCTGCCCGATCACAACCCGCTGAGTGAAGAAATTCCTCCTCATCTCAGTCTTAAATGACCTACCACTTATCTGAGACTATGCCCCCTAGTTCTAGACACTCCAGCCAGGGGAAACAATCTCTCAGCATCTACCCTGTCAATCCCCTTCAGAATCTTGTATGTTTCAATGAGATCACCTCTCATTCTTCTAAACTCGAGGGTATAGGCCCATTCTTCACAATCTCTCATCATAGGACAGCCCTCTCATCCCAGGAATCAATCTAGTGAACCTTTGTTGCACCGCCTCCAAGGCAAGTATAACCTTCCTTAGATAAGGAGACCAAAACTGTGCACAGTACTCCAGGTGTGGTCTCACCAAGGCCCTGTACAATTGTAGCAAGACTTTCTTACTCTTATACTCCAACCCCCTTACATTAAAGGCTAACATGCCATTTGCCTTCCATATTGCTTGCTGTACCTGCATGCTAGCTTTCTGTGTTTCTTGCACGAGGACACCCAAATCTCTTTGAACACTAACATTTGAAAGTTTCTCACCATTTAAAAAATATTCTGTTTTTCTATTCTTCCTACCAGAGTAAATAACCTCACATTTCCCTACATTATACTCCATCTGCCACCTTACTGCCCACTCACTTAGTCTATCTATATCCCTTTGCAGACTCTTTGGGGCTGATTTTCCCGCAGGTGCGGGGAATTGTCGGGTTCCCCGAATGTCGGGTTCCGACCCGAATCTAAATGGGTCAGCCAGCTGCACGCAATTTTCCCTCAATTGGCCAATTAATTTCCAGCGTGTGGGCACCCTTGCTAATTGTCCATTTCCAGTCAGAAAGCCCCACAGTATGAGGTCATCATTCATGGTGCTTTTAAAGTCTCCAGCAAGCTTTTCAACCTCTGCAGGCTTCCCAACCAGTCGTACAGAATGGCAGAGGAGCCTGCACCAGCTGCTGCCAGCGGCAGAGCCCGAGCTGCCACCAAATTTGATGAGACCTCATTGCAGACATTGGTGGATGGGGTTAGGGCCCACAGGGAGGTCCTCTTCCCTAGCTCAGGGAGGAAGAGGCCTCCCAAAGAGACCAGGGCTGCTTGGATGGAGGTGGCTGCAGAGGTGAACTCTCAGGGAGTCACCCGACAGACCTGGATGCAGTGCAGGAAGCGCTTCCATGACCTTCACCGCACAAGAAAAGTAAGTATGAAGTTTCCATCACCCTCAACCTGATCCCCATTGCCGTTCGCCAACAGCACTCAGCTTCAGCACTCTCTTCCTCCACATCCCACTTCACAGTCACATCCATGCACCCTTACCCATTCCCTCTCTCTCTATGCTCACATTCACATAACTATTCCACCATGCAGCCCTCTCACTGCCTCTCACTCTGATGCTTGGAACACAACTGACAACACACAGGGAGGGCCCTTGGTCTTGCAGCCTCACACCATCTTTGTCTCCTTCTAAGTATCTATGCTATGCAATCTCTACACTCACTCCTGCACTCTCACTCAAACTCCAATTGTCTCCCTCATTGCAAGAAGAGAGAGCTCACAATAGGAGAGAGCGAACGAGGACTGGAGGAGGACCACCCTCAATCGCCCACCTGACCCCCTGGGAGGAAGCAGTGATGGAGATTGTTGGGGCTGACGTGGCGGCGGAAGCTGGGGAAGGAGAGACAGGAGCAAGCCCGAAAGCTGGTGACAGAATAGTTTCCCATCTCTCTCATTGACATAGCATGAGTCGCTGATATGATTCTGAAGCTACATCATTTGGACTTATGAGCATCTGCCAAATCCAATGTGCAAGTAGCCTTGGCATCAGATCTCTAACTCTTTCCTTTACTCCCCCACAGGACCATCCAGAGCCCCCATCCCCACTGTCGAGGAGGAAGAGGCTTTTCAGCCAGACTCCTCAGAGGAAGCTCCAGCCTCTGAGGGCGCAGCATCAGCAGAAGTAAGTGCACCCAGCACCAGCGCAGGCACTCACACATCGCGGGGGGGGCGAAGACAGGGACAGCAGTGGAGAGCCCTCGTCGGAGGGCGCAAGCCTCTGCCGGCTCAGCTCAGCTGCATGTGGACCCTATGCCTCTGAGTCCATCCGCAAGAGAGGACGCGATGGATCTCCATGCACAGATGCAGGAGTCTCTGGCAGGTTTTGTCTCCAGGGTCGCTGCGCGTGTGGAGCGAATGGAGGAGTCCACGGCGAGCATGAGCAGAGCCTTATTGGAGTCATTGGCGCATGAAAGCATCACCACAGAAAGGATGGCTACCTCCGTGGTAAGGCTGGCTAACGCCGAAGAGAAGAGGGCTGCGGCCGAGGAGAGGAGGGCTACGGCCGAGGAGAGGAGGGCTACGGCCATGGAGGAGCTTAGTCGCCAGGGTATCGAAAACATGGTGAGTGCTCAGAATAGAATGACATCTCTTGAGGAGCGATGGGCATCTGTTGAGCACCGAAACCAGACCTTCAAGGAAGTCCCTCTGAGCAGGACTTCCAGTGCAGAGACGGGTCCCCATGGCCCCCCTGATGTGCAGCAAGGTGCTCTCCAGCCACTTGCAGGTGCTGAGGGGGACCGGACCCATGAGAGGGAGGTTGTTGGCACACCTCAAGGAAGTGGGGGTTTCTCTCCACGCGCTCACACTTCCATGCCACTTCAGAGCCCTCGGTCAGAGCCCCGCCGGAGTTCACACCCAAGTGAGATAGGAGTCTCAACCCCTGCACAGCCGCAGGAGCAGCAGACTGCTGGCGAGCCCTCACAGGCTCGCCACCCCAGAGGACGCCCGCCAAAGGTGTCAAGACAGGAGCAGCAGGAAAGTGAGCATGGGGCCTCCACATCTGCTGAAGCCACAGGGGTACCACTACGTAGGAGCACGCGTAAGAGAAAAATAAAGCACCACTAATCACAAGGGTAGTCACTTGGGTGAAAAGTCTTGTATATCGTTTTAATGCCATCAGTTTCTTGTACATAAAAAATCTGGTGGCAACTGCTGCAGTTGTGGCGTCTGTCATTTGGCGAATGGGGATTTCACATTGAGGCCTTAAGATTACTTGCAGATGTCAGCAAGCTGGTCAAATAGGTAGAAATGCGCAGGCATGGGCCACTGTTCATGGTCAGCTAAGAAGCAGCGAGGCTACAGTGTTTGATGTACCAGGCTACGCAAATCTGGCCAGGATGAGTGCGTTCCTTGCATTCCGCCCAGCAATGTTCTCGCGCACTGGTGCCGCTGGTTGACGGGCCTCTGCAGGATGCTCGTTTCCGTCCTCCTCCTCCTCAACATCATCCTCAGCATCATCCTCATCCGAGGCGGCTTTGTGAGGAGCCTCTTGGGCCTGGGGAATCGGCAAGCCACGAGGCTGTGCCATGTTGTGAAGCACACCGCATACCATGGCGGTTTTGGAGACCCTGGCTGCTGAGTACTGTAGGGCTCCACCTGATCTATCGCGGCATCTGAAGTGCATCTTTAGCAATCCGATGGCTTGCTCGATAATGCATCTGGTGGAAATGTGGCTGGAGTTGTAGCGCTCCTCAGCTTCGTTGGCTGGTCTCAACGGCGTCATTAGCCAAATCCACAGGGGATATCCCTTGTCTCCAAGTAGCCATCCCTGAAGTTCGTTTGGCGGACTGAATAGCGGAGGCACAGTAGACTGATGCAGTATGAGGGAGTCATGGCAGCTGCCAGGATACTTGGCACAAACATGCAAAATCACCTTCTTGTGGTCACATACCAGCTGAACGTTAAGGGAGTGGAAGCCCTTGCGGTTGACAAAAACTCCTGGATTGTGATGGGGTGCCCTAAGGGCCACATGTGTGCAGTCAATGATGCCCTGCACCCTTGGAAAGTCTGCCAGCTGAGCTAATCCAAGCGCTCGCGCCTTCACACTTGCGCGATCCCTGGTGAAATGGATGTGATTGTGCGCGAGGGCAAAGAGGGCATTGGTGACCTGTTTGATGCAAGTGTGTGCGGCTGCCTGGGAGATGCCGCTGATGTCTGCTGCTGATCCCTGGATGGAGCCTGAGGCATAAAAGTTGAGTGCGGTGGTGACTTTGATGGCCACTGGTAAGGAGTGTCGAACTGATGCTCTGGGCTCCAGGTCTTGCTGTAGCATTGCGCAGATGTCAGTCACTACCTCTCACGAAAGTTGGAGCCGCCTTTGGCACTGCTGCTCAGTCATGTTGAGGTAGCTCACCCTGTGTCTGTAGACCCTGTTTGGGGGGTATCTCCTGCGCAGACGGCCTTCCATGCGCTGGCCCCTTCTGGCTTGTGCTGTCTCAGGTGGCTGAGCCACAGCCTGTCGCTCCTGCTGGTGCTGCTGTTGTTGCTGGATCTGCTGCAGCCTCCTCTGCTGTTGGAGATCCTCTAATGCCAAGAAGGGAAGGAACAAAAGGCCTCCCATGCTTCTGGCAGATGTCTCCGTTGAGGAAGCGCTGAGTGAAGGTGGTGAGAGGGGCTTCCCAGGAGCTCACACTGGAGAAGAGTGTGAGGCTCCAACCTTCCACAGCTGTGCCTAAGCCTTGAACAAGTTGCCCCAATCCTGGAGCAACAAGGTCCTGCAGCCTACAAATGCTGTCTGATTAAATCTCTTCATTCCTGATTGACCTGCAGCTGAAAGTAAGCAAGCCGACATTGTTCACGCCAGGTTTCATCAGTGGTGTTCCCACCAGGCGTGGTTTATGTGGGGAAAGGCTGAAAATTGCAAGGGCCCCTTAAAATTGGATTACAGATGCCAATTATTGCTGATTAGGCTCCCGACGACCAGTCCCGCCTGTTGCAGGTGGGACTGATTCGGGTCGCGTTGAAACACCGGGGCAACAGTCGGACGGGGTGGGGAATCGGGCGGGGGGGGGGTGCGGGTCGAGACCCCCTATTTCTGCGATTTTCAACCCCTGCACGCCTGAAACCCCGCCTGACGGCTCCAGGAAAATCGGGGCCTTTGTGTTCTCCTCACAGCTTGCTGTCCCAACTAGCTTTGTATCATCAGAAAACTTGGATACATTCACTCGGTCCCTTCATCTAGGTTATTAATATAGAATGTAAATAGCTGAGACCCCAACACTGATCCTTGCGGCACCCCATTAGTTACAGCCTGCCAACCTGAAAAAGATCCATTTATCCCTACTCTCTGTTTTCTGTCCGTTAACCAATCCTCTATCCATGCTACTATATTACCCCCAACCTCATGAGCCCTAATCTTGCGTAATAACCTTTTATGTGGCACCTTATCGAATGCCTTTTGGAAATCTAAATGTACTACATCCACTGGTTCCCCTTTATCTACCCTGCTAGTTACATCCTTAAAAAGCTCTAAGGGGGAAAAAGCAACTAGCGCCCGGGCGCGGCGATGTTTGCACCGCTCGTGAAATTGACCAGACATTTTGAGGCGGCGCTAAACACTACCGCCACGATCTCCTGCGCCCGCAGATCGTGACGTCTGTCGAGCGTGCAATGCCCCGGACCGGATATTGAGTGGCGCCCCCTGCCTTTCCGCCTGCCGCAATGACAGGTTGAGGGGAGCATTTTGCAGTCGGGAAGGGACTGGGGGAGTGCTATGTAAAGGCGACCACTTCCTGCCTTTTTCTGTCGGCGGCATTTTTGCACCACGCATTCGGAGAGAGAGAGAGACTTCTGGAGAGATTCAACGCGGTGTGAAGGCGTTTTGGGTACTGAGCGGCACTTTGCAGGTTCATTTTGATTTGACCTTCCTTGCATCGATTTAGAAGAGACTGTTGGGGCTGCACTCTCAGCTCTTTCCCTGGGCCTCTCCATTGTTCTTTCCAGCAGATTTGATGTACAGGTCTCTCCAGGCCGAGATTCAAGGCTGCAATGAGCAGGGTGTGGATGGAGAGCAAGATCGACCCTCCCCTTTAAGAACTGGCCGGCACCAGTGTGACTGTGTTCCATTGCTGACTCACATCACATGAGCTTTGCCAGCGCTCTGAGGTAGCGCCTCGCTCCTCGGCGTTAGCGCCTTGTGTGTAGCGCCTGATTTAGCGCTCCAATCACCTCCAGGGGCGAATGAAGGTAGGTTTGCAGTCTGAGACGATAATTAGCGCCAGGCACTAAACTTTGTGCCCGGCCGATTAATGTGCCCTAAATGGGGCGATACCGAATTTCTCTCCCTAATAAATTTGTCAAACACGATTTCCCTTTCATAAAACCATGTTGACTCTGCCTAATCATGTTATGATTTTCTAAGTGACTTGATACACTTCCTTAACAATGGATTACAGCATTTTCCCGACGACTGATGTCAGGCTAACTGGCCTGTAGTTCCTCGTTTTGTCTCTCCCTCCTTTCTTGAATAGCAGTGTTACATTTGCGACTTATTTGTATATTAGTTAAATCTTGAATTTTATTAATTAATTGTATATAATCCATGTATGTCAAAAAGATAACTGGGCCAATGTTACGTCCTGCTGCCATTCCAATTTCGACCACAAACAGTGTGATAAACAATGTGGCTTCGTGACTTGCTCAATTTTTCAGTCAGGCATTTGAAGCTCCCAAAGTAGACAGGAGCTTCATTACTCTGTACAAAAGCGGGGAGGAAGAGCGCTACATTTCCCAGCTGCCAGGCATATTGCATGTTGAGTCCTCAGAAAATGAATAGAATCTGTCAAGAAGGAGGCCTAGGGTAGGCCCAAAAGGTAGGAGGGCCTTGAAAAGCCCAAAGATTTTTCAGGTGCCTTCTTGCAATATAAAAAAAATTATTAACTGTTTAAACATGGGCTTTCATGAGCCTTTATGCTAGTTGTTAGTTTTTTTTTGCCCACACATCCTTTTACTGACACCTGTGGGGTCCTCTAAGCTGGCGTCTTCGAAGAGAAGCTTCTGAGAGATGCCAGGTTTCTCAGGCTGCCTTGGGGCTGCACTTTGCTCTCCCTCTGGCACCTGCAACTTCACATCTGCAGGGAGAGCTAACATTATCTCACTTTGGCAGAACTTGTGCTAGTGGAGGCTCCTTTTACTGAAGGAGACTGTGCAACAGGCCCTCTGTGACATCGCTACAAGATGTGAATTCCTGACCAACTGTTATGTTGGGAGTTTCTTCAGAAGCACCCCAATCACAGCAGTTCATGCTTTACATGGTATTACATGCCAATATGCATACTTAATGCCACTTCTCTAATCTAAAGGACAACAGATAGTATTTCAGTAGTCTTTTCCAGAACACGATCCAATGAAACTCTACCATCCTCATATTTGCGGCGGCGATGGCCAGATGGTCAGTTGAATGAAATTTTAATCCACAGAAAATGAAATGATCAAATCATTGGCAAACTCCAAGATGTGCCAAAAGCTGTGAATCAGCTTTCTTTTTCCAATTTTCTTCCCTCCTCCCCTGAAGGTAATGGCTGGCCCTCAAGTACTGGGTAGCTTTCCAGTGCCTCACCCAAGTGGCATCCTTCACATGTGAGCTTAGCCAGCAAGTGTTCACCCTGGGAGCAATCACAACACACGGAATCCCCTCCTCAGTACATGGCCACATACACGTGCATTTTACAGCAGGGGTGAGGAGGGGGAACCCTGGCCCATTTTCCCTTCCCTGGTCTAGGGGCACTGAAGCCAGCTATAGCCCACGTAATATTTGTGCTGCCTCTTCATTATCCAGAATCAGGCATCCAGCCAGCGCTACCAGTGGATATCGTGCGCTGCCGAGCCATTTAAAGGGAGCCAACACCTCTTAGAGGGGAGGCGCACTCTAGCTGCAGAAGGAAGAAAACAGTTCCAAACAGAGAAATGGCTCCAGCAAGCACGGAGAGGACACCAAGGATTTCCGATGCTGCCTTAGAGGTCCTGGAGCAGACTGTGGTTTGGAGGAGGGAAATCCTCTTCTCCCCAGGGGGAAAAAAGCCCTCCAGGTAACAACTCCACAGCCAGTGGAAAGAGGTTGCTGGGGAGGTCAATGCCAGGATCTTAGCTCCAATACATGGCTGCAATACTGAAAAAGTTCAATGATCTCACAAAAGCTGTCACAGTAAGAGTACTGAGCTTTTAGGCCGGAATTTTCATTACCTGGACAGGTCAGTTGCAGGCAGTCAGCGTGGAGGGTCGGGACCCCGTTCCTCCCACTCCTCAGATCGACATTCCCTTAATGGCACCTATTAAGGTAGGCCTGCGCATTTCCCGGCCCTATTAAATGGTGCGGGTCTGATGACATCATCAATGACTAATTTCAAGCCGGGATATTTAAAGGAGCCTTGACCACATTGCATTTGAAGGTTCATCTTGGATTGTACAGGCAGTACATTTCAGCATTTAGGTCTTGCTCAGCCTTGCACACATGGCTTCACAGAGGCCGAGGGCTGTACCCAAGTTTTCCGATGACTTCCTACAGTGCAGGGAGTCCGAGCACGCAGAGAAGTCCTCTTCCCTTCTGATGGGTGCAAGAGAGCTCCCCAGGAGACAAAAAGAGCCTGGCTGGAGATAGCAGAGGAGGTGAACAGCAAGGATGTGGTGAGGTGGACCTGGGTGCAGTGCCGGAAGCGCTTCAATGATCTCATGAGATCAGGAAAGGTGAGTGCAAAGCCTCACTCACCCTCATCCTGCTGTGCATCTCATTACATCCTCATCAATCTGCCTTCCCAAGCCTGCTCCTGCACATCATTACTCAAACCAATATACCTTGCACATCCACCCATCCCTCTCTATCTGCATTATCACATCCCCATCTGACTAACCACCCCTCACACTCACCCTCATCCTAATGCAATCATACCAACTAACACCACACAAGGAGGCCATTTAGCATTGGCACCTCACTCCCTCATAGTCAGCCTCTAAAGATGTAACCCACACATTCCTTACATTCATGCCATCACTCTCACTCAAACTTCTCTTCTTTCCCTCCTTGCAGGAGAGCCCACAATAACAGGGCGAGGGAGCGAACCGGAGGTGGCCCTCCATCATTCGCCACGTTGAGATCAGCAGAAGAGGTCACCCTGGAGGTCTCCAGAGTTGCGTAGCAGCCGGCGGTGGAAGACAGCGAGAGGAGGACCTCTCGGCAACCTAGTGACAGAATTACATCTCAAACAGCCACATGGCATACAGAAGTCACTCATATGGAGACTGATGTCAGCAGCCAGTGAATGTTCATCATGTGCATAATGGGATCATTGCCCATTGTTAATATCACATTTCTAAATCATCCCTTTACTCTTCCACAGGTCCATCAAGAGCCTCCGCCGCCCCCCACCCCACCCCCCCACTGCCCAGGCGGAAGAGGAAGACAACTCCTCAGAGAAGCCTCCAGCCTTTGCAGGTGCACCATCACCAGACATAAGCACCAGCGCAGATACGCACATCTCGGTGGGTCCCGCGCGCGAAAGAGCAGTGTTGTCACCTGGTGTCTCACAAGTGAGCAAGAGGAGATGGTGAAGACAGGGACAGCAGTGGAGACTCCTCGCCGGAGAGCACAGGACGCTCCCAGCTCTGCTCAGCTACATGCAGACGCTCAGCCTCAGAGGCCATTGAGAAAGAGGGCAATCCTGGATGTACAGGAAGAAGTGCAGGAGACTCTGACAGGTTTTGCGGCCACGATGTCTGCAAATGTCCAGAAAATGAAGCAGTCCATCTCCAACATGAGCACCACCGTGTCGCAGGCAATGGCGACGGTGGGCTCTTCCATGGAAAGGATGGCCACCTGCATGGAGCAACTAATGCACCACTCAAAGAGCACATGATCTCTGTGGAGGACAGATAGCAGCGGCTCACAGACCTCGGGGTAGAAATTCGGTGGGCTGTGCCACCAGTTAGCGCCTAAAGAGGGCACTCAGTGGCTTTAGCGCCACTGGCCACGCCTCCCGCGATATTTAGCTGGGGCGCTAAAGGCGGCGTTAGCCTGTTGTGCTGCGCCGCCACCAATGATGTCACCGGTGTGCGCAGCGCCCTGCCACCGCCCCGATCGCAATATTTGGCAGCGACCGCCTCTGTAGCGCCACTTGCTAATCGTGCCCGGTTCACGGGGCCTACCTGTGGCGGCAGTGGCGCAAATTAAGGTGGAGGTGCGGGGCGGCCGTTTTTTTTCGGCAGCCGCCTGCCAGCACCTCCGTCCCCGGCCTCCTATTCTCCCCCCGCGGCATTGCCGGCTGTTTTCCGAGAGCCCGGCACTTCTCCTCGGTGCCGGGCTCTTTTGCCGGCACTTGCGATCGCTCATCGCGCTGGTGCAGGCCCCTCCCCCTTAAGAATGGGAGGGAGGCCTGCAGTACCGCAGCGCGCTGTGCCGCAGCGTGTGGCGCTGCGATATTCAGTTTCAGCGCCCTAAGAGGGACGCAGAGCACCTCGAGCCTCGCCCCGTGTCCCTCTTGGGGCGCTCAAGCTGAATTTCCGGCGATCACTGCTGCTCCGATCGCAGCGCAAAATCTGGCGCCCAGGCGAGCTTGGCGCCCCGTTTGCGGCTCCACCCAATTTCTCCCCCCTCCTCTCTAGGAAGGTTGTCAATGTAGACTTGGGTCCTCATGGCCCCACTGCTGTGCAGCAAGGTGCTCTCCAGCTCCTTGCTAGCAGGGAAGTGCGGGTAGCCCATGAGAGGGATGGTGGTCAGAGGGGACATGGAAGTGGGGGCTCCTCTAAACATGCTCACACTTCTCCCCCTCAGTCAGAACCCCAAATGCCTCCTCGGATCGCGATGGCTGAGTCTGCCCCTGCACAGTCGCAGGAGGAGCAGACTTTGGCGGGGCCATCAGAGGCTCCAAAACCCAGAGGACGTCTGCCAACAGTGTCTATGTAGTCGCAGCAGGGAAATGAGCAGGCTGCCTCCTCATCTCCCAGTTGATGCTCCTCCTCCTCTGAAGAGTCAGTGCACTCTGCACCTTGCTCCTCATGCAGCGCTAATCCACGTTGCTGCGCTATGTTGTGAAGCGTGCAGCAGATGACGATGATTCTGGAGGCCCTGGCTGGTGCGTACTGAAGGGCTCCTCCAGATCTGTCAAGGCATCTGAAGTGCATTTTCAGCATGCCTATTGTTTGCTCTATGACACATCTAGTGGACATGTGGCTTATATTATAGCTCTCCTCGGCCTTGGTACTTGGCCTCCTCAAGGGTGTCATGAGCCATATCTTCAGTGGATAGCCCTGGTCTCCAAGCAGCCAGCTTGCGTGATGGCGCACATATGCATGATGATCTTCCTATGGTTGCAGACGAGCTGCACGTTGAGGGAGTGGAAGCCCTTGCGGTTGACAAATACTCCTGGGTGATGATGGGGTGCCCTGATGGCCACATGTGTGCAGTCGATGATGCCCTGCACCCGTGGGGAGTCATCCAGAGCCGCAAAGCCGAGTGCCTGTTCAGTCACACTGGCTTCATCAGTGACAAAGTTGATGTAATTGGCTGACTTGCCAAACAGGGCATCTGTGACCTGTGTGATGCATTGGTTGGTGGCCAACTGCGAGATGCCGCAAATGTCTGCTGCAGATCCCTGGAAGGAGCCTGAGGCTAAAAAGTTGAGGGTGATGGTAACTTTGACAGCCAATGGTAAGTCGTGTCCACCAGGTCCTCTGGGAATGACAAACTGCAGGTGCTTTCACCAGTCGCTGCCCTCTCTGTGCTCTCCCTTTTACCTAAAAGCTCATCCTTGTCCCGTTCTTTCATTTCATGTGCTGATACGAACATACCTCTGCCAGTTGAGGAAGAGGAAGCCAGCATTCCTGATGATGCAGCGATCCTCGATACCACCAGCTCAGATACTGGCACCACACGTACCTTAGAGGAGGTGCCTTCATGTGGCGTATCACTGGCCACAAGTGTACAGATTCTAGGGCAAGAGGATAGGACGCCACAGGCGCCAGCTCTCAGGAGGGTGCGATCACATACTAGCTCTGCCACAGAAGGCACAGATGCCAACTTCGAGGGCCCAGCCTACCGAAGAAGGCGGATAGGCATACAACAGGAAATGTTAGGTGCACTGGGCAGCCTGCCAGCGAGCTTTCGCGCAAAGGCTGAGAGTATGGAGGAGTCCAGCTCCAACTTGTGTCATGGCTTCGCGCAGAGCATGGAGACCATTCTGTCCAACATTGACCGAGTGGTCAGCTCCGTCAACATGACTGTGGTGCTCACTGTCCAGCCCCCACCCCCATGGCTAATGCCACGACCCCCAATCATCCATGGCTGAAAATCCTACCCTGGGTATCCGTAACTTCACTCCTTCCACCATTCTTCCCGCTCTCGGTGCTTCCACCTTTCTCAAGCCTAGCTTAAAAATATCACTAACACTTAATAAAAATGCAATTTGACTTATTCAATCATTCAATCAGTGACCCTAATACTAGACTGTATGTTACAGAGCATAAAAGTGAATAACCTCTGACTCGCCACGAGCAATGCCACAGAAGATCTGCTTGTGGTCTTATAAAAACAGCACATCCGTGCATTTTGTGTCTGTCACACATCAAGCATTAATCTCTAATTTTTGTGTCACACTTCAAAAAAAGAAACAAATGTACCCATTTGATGCAGGAGACAAAATGGCTGTAACCTCTAAGTGACCTTACTAAACATACTTTTTTTTAAAAAGGGGAAGTAAGCCAAGACTGTGACCAGCTGCCCAATTAAACTCTGATCTCAACACCGTGGTCACTGAACAGCAATTAGACTTCATAGCCAAACTGAAAGAAACATAGCACCACCTCACCAACAGAACAATAACAGTGCATGTTATAAGATAGCCCTTATAAAACAACAAATAATCTGACTTATAGTGAATAATGCTATAGAAAATCCATTATCCTTTATTAAAATATTGCGTTCTAAGTAACCATGAAAAGAAATAATGCAATCAGGCACATAAAAAAAATCAATTTCATACCCAGCTTGTGAAAGCCCATTGATGAATGAATTGGCAAAGCTAACTGAATGACTGACTGATAATTTGCTTGTACATCAACCCTTTTTAACAAAGGCCACACTCTGAAATGATCCAGTAATTCTTTGTCTGAACAATGATAAGCTTCAAATATTATGTTTCATACAAATATTAAGATGCTTGACAACTGTGTGAAACTATTATACAACTAAGACATCACCTACGAATATAAATCTACTTATCAAAAAATATGATTAAACAAAAGGACTATAGGCATGTCGCCAAGTTGCAACTGGAATATATAATTTGCACTGCGAGAGGTTTGGTTCATCCCATTCATAAATGAGAAGATTTACTTTCAGATCATCCATTTTTAAATCTAAAATCAATAATTAATTAGACCACTTGTCATCATTTTTCTGATCCAGATGAATCATTAAAAGGATAATTTTGAGGCAGCATAATTTGGAATGTTCTCATAATTATTCATTTACAGTAGCTTATTCCTTATAGTCAGGTGCAATACAACCATTTTCAGTGCTATTTAACAACAGATTCGGATTTCACTGCTTATTCTGGCTGTGCACTTTGATAATGATGGATGTATACTTCTGTCCACAGAAAAGCTCACTATGGAGTAATTTTGGAACACTATAAAACAAAACAGTTTGGAATATACTGTGGGTTTTGAGTGTTTTTCAGTTAATGTGCATTTGCATTGGGTGATGACTTGTGATTTGGGGATACAAAATACTATTTTATGTGGTACTGCTGGCTTCACTGGGATGAATTGGCACAATGTAGTCTCTATAAACACATCATTTTTCGACTGGTTTGAAATGGTATGACACTCAAACCAGCATAAAATGGAAATATAATCACCATACAATGATGATGGAATTTCAACTAGATTAATACATTTCAGTCTTTCTTTGGTGGGGGATGGCTTCATGCACATTGTACGTTTTAAGCCAGTTTTCAGTGGCCAGCAATCTCAGCCTCCCACTGCAAGCTATTATTAATGACAAGTTGAAAATATCACTATGCAACAATTGCCGCTTGTAAATGTGCAGGTTTGAAAACCTGGCAGGAGCCTGGAGAAAGAGCCCTGCAGCAAAATTTCAGAGTCAACTGGTGCCAACACAGAGGATATGCAAAGTGTGCTGAGCTGTGGAAGAAGTCCTCAGGCCACTTGGCATCAAGAAAGGTTTAAACAGGGCTATAACAACTTATGGCTAACTAAAAAGGCAAAGTTAACTGCAATAGTACAATTTCCTGCTCATAATTGCATCTCATCTCATCCCACGATGGTTAAGTCAGCACTTGGGTAAGATTAATTAATTTGGTTGAATATAGTTAATATATTGGTTGTTAATCCATACCTAAAAAGATACAACAGCTAGTTATTAATTTTCATTTCACCCAGAATCATTAGTTTGACCTTGGAGAGTAAAACAATTTAGGAGACAGTTCTTTCACTTCTGGAATCAGGACTCAAATCTAGTCGAGAGAGATAGTTATAAAGTGACACTCTGTTTCAATTAAGTTCCTACTCAATTCCGCAGCATAAAATGCCACGCGTTTGAAACACAATGAGGAATATAAGGGTGTGGGAAATTAAAAGGTCATGTTCTTCTATCCTTGGGTTAAAGTATATTATGGGGAAGTGTTACGCCTTATGTAATCAGAAAATTCTTATAATTAACATTTGTCTTCGAGGAAAGCCAATGTCGTACAATTCCTGCCAATACGATTAATACATTATGAAGCACATTCAGGAAAATAAACTACACTTAACTTTTAAAAGCTGTAAATTACTAAGAGCGTGTATATGTAGGTAGCCAAATGGCACTTAAAGTTGAGTCCTACATTGTCGCTGAGCTTGCTCCAATTCTTTCTTTTTAGCAGTATGGTGGTAAAGGAAGGCACATCTCTTAACTATAAAGGATATAATGGCATGGTATTCAGGTATTCCAGTAACGGAAAACGTTACTGTATGTAGAGCAAAGTATTTCATTACTGTTGTTTATCTGCTTTAAGCCTTTCTTGCTGTTTTATGCACAGTCGTGTTCCGCTAGTTTCTATTTTCAAAACAGGAGAATTTTTTGAAAAAGAAATAAAAGCTGAATGTCATAATTAAAAGTCGTTGTTCAGTGCTGACCCCGCCTCCCACCTAAGTAATAACTCTTTTAAATTTTACATTTGTTCTTTAAAACAAAAGGCCTAATCTCCCCAACTTACCATGATTTTGTAATTGAGACTTCAGTGCAGCCGCAAATATCTTAGGTTTTTACTTTATTTTTTAAAAAACGACTTAGCTAAAAATAATTGGATCTTGGGGTTGGAAAATGTCACGGAGAAGACATTTCACTGATGCATCACATTTAAAAATCCTTATAGCGCATTTGCACTGTGGAACCTCTTCAAGAAAAAGTTCTGCTATGTCAACTGCAGCTCTTGGTGCTGTAGGCACTGTCCTATTTATCAAGTGGATACAGGTTCTGAAGCACTAGATCCACAAGTAAATAAACGCCCAAAGGCAGGGGCCTCTACCTTCCTCACTGACTGGTTAAAGTCCTGTACAGAAGCATGACCACGTCACTACCATGTAAAAGGCAGGTGTGAGAGCTTTGAATCTCAGCCCATCACAACCAAAACATCTGATGCTCTTAGCCTCGGGCACAATGCTGCTACTGGAAGTGCAAGTCAGCACCACCTCTTTTGATAGTGCACACTTCTTAGAACAATGCTTGTTCTCTTGTTTACTTTGACACTGACAGTAAAGCAACAAGGTAAATAGGGATAAAAACAGAAAATGTTGGAAATACTCAGCAGGTCAGGCAGCATTTGTAGAGAGAGAAACAGAGTTAACATTTCAGGTCGATGACCCTTCGTCAGAACTGGAAAAAATTTGAGATGTAACAGTAAATAGGGAGATAGAGGGCAAACATATCCATACATTCATTTAAGAAAAACACAGGTAAATTAGAATTCAGATCAAGTTTTGATATTTTAAAGCCTATTTCAGCAATAACATTTTCTGACTCATTTTCCAATACAATTTAACATTAGCTTCCTGAGGCAATTACAGCACCACTGTACTTTGTCTCTCTTATTTAAACACTTTCTGTCCCGATTTCAAAGGTCACTGTTTCAACACCATAATAGATTTGCGCCCCGATGAAGGTGCTGAAAACTGCTACAAATACTTGAGGCGTATTTGTATTAATGCTTTAAATATTCAAACATTTTGTCCCGATGGAACTTCATTTCTTGCACTACTCATTGCATCTTCTCAAAATAGGCACAAGAGGATGGAACAAAATGAAATGAACCAAGTAAAGATTAATAAGCAAGATGAAAAGCTTCTTATTCCAGTGATTCTCGAGCAAGTTCATAACTTCATTCAGTGAAATTGTGTTTTTCATCCAAAATGTGGAAATTTTCATCACTGCTGGTAGAAAGCACACTCAAAGGAAACTTGCACCATTCAGACAAAGAATGCTGCATATCTAAAGCCAGTTTAATACCCCATTTATTTTGTCATTTTCCAAAGCACCAAAGTAACCAAGGCAGAGCAACCGGGTTAGAGGCAATGCACACCACCAAAAAGGGTGGTACAGGTATCACCCTCACCTACAACAGCATCGCCACCTCCCATGGGCAACAAAAACATTTGTCTGTCGTTCGTCATTTAGAAAGACAGAATAAGGTGAATTTAAAATGAATGTCAGCTGTCCAGTGGCTGAGATATAGGGGGTCATTTTCATCTTCATCGTTTGGGCAGTGAACTGCTCGTTATAGAAACTGCTTGATTTTGATTTCCATTGACACCAATGGAAATGAAAATTGGTCAGTTTCTAAAACAGGCCAGTTTACTGTCCAAATGGTGCAGATGAAAATTACCCCCATCTTTTGTCTTGGTGATGGGACACACAAACAATATACAAAGCTATCCAGAGAAAGCCATATTTCCAGGGTCGGAGTTGTGCATCAGTCCCAGCCAATTCCCTGCAGTGACATTGTTGCCTGTACGCAAAATCGAATTTAATCAGAAATTACCTTGTTTTATAATGTTAATGTATTCAAGCTTGCAGATTGGGAAAGAAGATAAAACTCATTATCTCCAATAGCTGAACCATCAGTGAAGCATCATTCCAGCCAAAATTCAAACATGCTTCATCTTAGGACTTGGTGGCACTTCTAATGATGTGAGTCAAGCTGTTTGTGAGTATGCCCTGCCAGTACCTTGCAATGATCTTGGGTGCTGAAACTAATCTTTGCAATCTGAGAACATTTTATAAGAGAAATAGATTTTCCCCGAGGAGTTGTTATCTGTTTTGACTACCTGTGTCCATGTGAGATGGTCTCCCATGGGGGATATTGATCATGTAATGTTTCACTGGGCCCCCAGTTAAAAAATCATAGAACAGTATTATGCAAGTCAAGTATTAGTAGTTACTTGGTGTGCATTTTTGTTTGTGTGTAATTATCTCATTTATATGTAAATTGAACTCTTAGGGGAAGAAATAATTATGGCCCAGGAATCGGCGGTAACTTTTGAAAAGTTTGGGAATTAGCACCAGGCGCTAATGCTTCAGACTGCACACAAAATTCAGTCTCATTGCACAAAAAAAGGACTGGAGCACTAAATCAAGCTCTAATGGTCCAGCTCAGTGGCGTTAAACTCGAAGCGCTGACCAATATCAGGTGCAGTCTAATCATAAGTCATCATTGCCACAGGCTCTTTCCAGTTCTTAACGGGGAGGTTCACTGATACCGCAGAACCTCATTCTCATTGATGCTGGCTGTGCAGCTGTCTCAGTCAGCAGCAGCAGGTCAAGGAGAAGGAGCCGGACGACTCAAGCAGCTCTAATGATGGAAGATCCACGCCCCAGGGAGAAAGCCCGCAGATGCATTGGAGGCATTGGTGTTCGCAATGGAAAGACGGAGGGCAGTGCTCTACCCGGCAAGTGGCAATATACTAGCATGGATTGAGGATTGGTTAACGGACAGAAAACCGAGAGTAGGAATAAACGGGTCATTTTCGGTTGGCAGGCTATAACTAGTGGGGTACTGCAAGGATTAGTGCTTGGGCCTCAGCTATTCACAATCTATATCAATGATTTGGATGAGGGGACAAAATGTAATATATCCAAGTTTACTGATGATACAAAGCTAGGTGGGAATGTAAGTTGTGAGGAGGATGCAAAGAGGCAATAGACAGGCTAAGTGAGTGGGCAAGAACAAGACAAATGGAATACAATGTGGAGAAATGTGAAGTTATTCACTTTGGTTGGAAAAATAGAAAAGCAGAGTATTTTTTAAAATGGTGAGAGATTGGGAAATGTTGGTGCTCAGAGGGACATGGATGTCCTTGTACACAAATCACTGTTAAAAGTTAACATGTAGGTACAGCAAGCAATTAAGAAAGCAAATGGCATGTTGGTCTTTATTACAAGAGGATTTGAGTACAAGAGTAGAGATGTCTTACTGCAATTATATAGGGCCCTGGTAAGACCACACCTGGAGTATTGTGTACAGTTTTGGTCTCCTAACTTAAGGAAGGATATACTTGCCATAGAGGGAGTGCAACGAAGGTTCACCAGACTGATTCCTGGGATGGGGGGATTGTCCTATGAGGAGAGATTGAGTAGACTAGGCCTATATTCTCTGGAGTTCAGAAGAATGCGGGGTGATCTCACTGAAACATACAAAATTCTTACAGGGTAGATGCAGGGAGGATGTTTCCCCTGGCTGGGGAGTCTAAAACCAGAGGTCACAGTCTCAGAATAAGGGGTCGGCCATTTAGGACTGAGACGAGGAGAAATTTCTTCACTCAGAGGGTGGTGAATCTTTGGAATTCTCTACCCCAGAGGGCTGTGTAGCTCAGTTGCTGAATACATTCAAGACAGAGATCGATAGATTTTTGGAAATTAAGGGAATCAAGGGATATGGGGATAGTGCAGGAAAGTGGAGTTGAGGTCGAAGATCAGCCATGATCTTATTGAAAGGCTAAGCAGGCTCGAGGGGCCAAATAGCCTACTGCTGCTCCTATTTCTTATGTAGGAGGCCCTCGCCGCAAGTCTTCCGCACCATGTGGAGGGAGGTTGCCCAGCAGGTCTCGGGCAGCACTGTGGTCCCCAGGACCCACACACAGTGCAGGAAAAAATTTAACGACCGCACTCGGGTGGTCAGGGCGAGTCACTGCTTCAACTAATGCTACATACCACCATCTGAACCTCAGTCTGCACGCACTGCCCAAAGCACCACAGCACCCCCGGCACTCACCCATCAACAACCTCTACCTACCAACATTCACACCCACATCTTACACCTTGCACACAATGACAGCTATTCAACTATGGCAGGCACATCACCCAAGCACATTACTCTACACTCACTCACACACTTTCCTTTCTCTTGCAGGCCAAGGTGGCTCACAACAGGACGGAGCAGGAGCACACAGGCGGGGGACAAGCTGACACCCAACCGCTTTCTGAGCTGGAGGAAAGAGCGCTGCAAATCATTGGGGCGCCAGGTGGTGGCCGCCGTGGCCACCGGCAATGGTGACCCTCTTGGGGACAACAACGGTATGTTCATCCCTACTGCTTCTTCTCACATCCCAATTGCCCCTCATCCCACAAGCATTTTGCACTTTGCAGCTAATCATGCTGTATGCTGCATTTCTCCCTTCCTGCCGCCCCCCCGTCATCTTAACCGAATCTTGCGCCTTTATGCTTTCAGATAATCAGCAAGCAGCTGAGCAGCCTGTCCGAGGGTACCGTTGAGATGGAGGCGGGAGAAGAGGAGGCGGAAGAACACACAGCGTCACTGCATGTCTCACCCGCAGGCACCAGCTCAGATGCTGGCACTACACGTTCTTTAGACGCTAGTATAGTAGTGGGATCTGCACAGGGTGAGGCACTGGGGATGAACGGGCTGCAGCAAGGCCAGGGAAAAGGGGTAGCTTGGGAGCCAGCTCCCCGGAGGGCAAGTTCGCGCACGAGTTCTGCTGCACAGGACTCAGATGAGGACCTCGATGGGGAGGTGTTTAGCAGAAGGGTGATGATAGGTGCAATGGCAACGGTGCCCGAGAGCCTGTCGGCAATGGTAAGGAGTGTGGAGGAGTCTGCTTCCAACATTGCACAAGGCTCTGCGCACACCATGGAGCCCATCATTTCCAGTCTGGAAAGGATGGTAAACTCCCAGAGAGACCGTGGCGACCCAGACCTGATGTCGTGTGTGATGGACGATCTGGTAGCTTCCATTGCAGCACAGGTGGAAGCGACGCAACGTCTTAGTGCAGTAATGCAGTCTATGCTTGGTGGCATCCAATCTCAGACTGCTCTCATGCAGTCTCAGCTTGATACCACGCAAGCTCTGACTGCTGCCATCGTGGCTGGGTCTACCACCATCAACCTGGGCTTTCACCGCGTCACAGCAGGCCAGCAATTTGTGCTGCAACAGATTGCTAGGGATGCTGAGGTGCTGCCCCAGGGGAGTGGCAGTGGGTCAGTGGAGCAGGAATCTACTCTCACCACTGGCACTCCGCCATTGTCCTTGTCGCTACTTGTCATCCAGCCAACCAAGGCAGCTGCCGCCCATGCTGAGGTGGTGCAGTCTACAGCCGGGCCTTCCAGGCCCAGAGCTGGTCGAG
The DNA here is from genome assembly GCF_052327205.1 of Somniosus microcephalus. Taxonomy (NCBI): domain Eukaryota; kingdom Metazoa; phylum Chordata; class Chondrichthyes; order Squaliformes; family Somniosidae; genus Somniosus; species Somniosus microcephalus. The sequence goes on from NC_140997.1 coordinate 188,698,450, forward strand.
GGCATCCTACAAGGCCATCTGAAGTCTCCCACACGGACACTCAGCAGCCTTTCACCAGCCATGCAGCAGCCACTGGACCAACACTTCGTGGGAGCACTAGTAGGCAAAGGCACAGTAACGAGGGGCACTAAGGGATTGCACAAGGGTGAATAGTTAATTTTGTTGTTGTAAATATGTGTTCACTGATTTTAGATAAATTTATTAATTCAGTTTGGTTTATTTTGTAGCGTCTCTCATTTCAGCTTCGTGCTGTGATATGGCCTGCGACAGGGATGGAATGATGGTGACGTGGTGAGCAACCAGGATCTGGGGTTTAATTTATTCGAATCAGTCTGACGAGGTGGTCATGGGCAGCCCTTCCGGAAGGCTGATTGAGTGGCTGCCTCCTCCCTCGCTCCCGTTCCTCCTCCTCCTCCTCCTTCTCGTCTTCCTCCTCCTACTCCTCTCCCTCTTCCTCCTCCTACTCCTCTCCCTCTTCCTCCTCCTGAGGTGATCCTGCAATCCCTGGTGGCAAGGGCTGGGCCCTCATGATGGCCAAGTTGTGGAGCATGCAGCAGACCACCATGAAATGGGACACCCGCTCAGCCGAGTACTGGAGGGCTCCTCCCGAGCGGTCAAGGCAGCGGAACCATTGCTTGAGCACCCTGATGGTCTGCTCGATGATGTTCCAGGTGGCAGCATGGCTCTCATTATATATGAGTGTTGGGCACGAGTGCTGGGGTTGCAGAGGAGAGTCATGAGCCAGGTGGAGAGCGGATAGCCCTTGTCTCCGACCAGCCAGCCGCGAGCTTGACATGGTGGCTGGAAGAGTGCTGGCACACCGGTCTGGCGCAGAATGAAGGCATCGTGGCTGCTGCAAGGATAGCGGGCATTCACATTGAGGATTCGCTGTCCGAGGTTGCACACCAACTGCACATTAAGTGAGCGGTAGCCTTTGCGGTTATGGAACATCTCAGGATTGTTATGCGGTGCCCGCAAAGCCACGTGGCAGTCAATGGCGCCCTGCACCATGGGGAAGCCCGCTATCCTGGCAAAGCCACATGGAATGCACGTTCATCCTGCTTCTCTCTGGTGATGGGGAAGGAAATGCAGTCCCTTCTCCAACTGTAGAGAGCCTCTTTCACCTCCCGGATGTAGCAATGGATGGCGAACTGCGAGATGTTAGCTATATCTCCTGTTGCAGACTGGAAGGATCCGCTGGCGAAGAAACTGAGGGTGACAGTGACTTTGCCTGCCACTGAGAGAGCCGTGGTCGCCCTGATCTGAGACTCGAGGTCTGGTTGCAGGAGGTGGCAGAGTTCTGTGGCCACCTCCTTGCTGAAGCGGAGCCTTCTAATACACTGCTCCTCGCTTAATTAGAGGTAGGAGAAGTGCTCTCGGAATACCCTCGGAGGGTAAGGTCTCCTGTTGAGAGCCCTCATGGCGCTTCTCCTCCCTCTGGCCACATGTTCCAATCTTTCTCGCTGCCTCCGCTCCCTCTGTCGTAGATCCTGGAGGGCGAGGTCGACTGCCAGTACAGCCCCCATTAATGTAACCAAGTGTAGTACTTTGATATGTTGTGAGAATAAATGTAACTAATTGTTAGTCGCCACAACACTCCGGAGACTAAACAACCTTTAAATGACCGAATTAAACTGTTGCACAATGTCAAACTGACAAGGAAGCACTGAAACACCATTAACCTGACAGCTGCGACTCATTACTCAGGATCCCTTTAAGTAGCGCCCCTGGAGCTGGCATCTGCCTGCTTGATGCCTCCTCGCCCTGTCGCTGTCGGGGCGAGGCGCTAAGGCAGGGGATGACAATGAATTTTGCAGAACGGGCGCCAAGTGACCGCTGCACGCTCACTGACATCAGGATCTGCCTGGCACCGAGGTCCCTAGCGGTAACTGGTAGCAGCGGCGCTATGGGGGGGCCGGATTTGGCATGCGTCACTGGGTTCGCCTCGACCCGGCGCTACTGCATCAGCGCCCCAGCCAGGCGCTAACTGGAGGCGCTAACCAACTGAATTTTCCCCCCTCTGTTATAGCCTGAACAATCCAGTCTAACAGCGAGATAATAATCACTCATGGACAGGAGAACATGGTGGGCAGTCCACATAGTTTCCAGTGCAGAGAAAAGTTATTGTTAATCCTGTGGCATGCTATCCCATTCATGTTATGGGTAAAGCTGCAAGTTTCAGTTCATACGAGACAAAGCTTATCTTCCGGGAACTGTCTTTTTGCTGCGAACATGAGTCACGAGCATTGGGAGAAAGCCTGAATTGTAACAATGTACATGCCTGCCACACAAGGGGCAGCAAAGCAGCATTTCTCCCAATCGTCTGCAAACCACTATCCTGAGTCACTGGGGAGACCAGTGGTCACTGGCAAAAAATCAAATTGACTTCTAAACAGCTATGGAGGGTTCACTTACATGAATTACTTTAAAACAAAGTTATTTAAGTGCGCCTTCAGTGCTGTGGAAACCGCCCCACAATGTAAACAGGTGGGTTCTACAGTACCTGGAGTTGCAGTTAGTTTATAGAACCCCTTCTTGAAGTTATTCAGCAATGTAAATTTACCACAAGATAACACACTGCACTGAAAATTATCAATCTGCAGAGACAGGCAGTACTTGTACAAGATCACACCCATGGTATAGTTTGTAGTACAGTTATACAGGGCCTAGGTGAGACCACACCTGGAGTACTGTGTGCAGTTTTGGTCTCCTTACCTAAGAAAGGATATACTTGCCATAGAGGAGTGCAGCGAAGGTTCACCAGACTGATTCCTGGGATGGCAGGACTGTCGTATGAGGAGAGATTGGGTCGACTAGGCCTGTATTCACTAGAGTTTAGAAGAATGAGAGGGGATCTCATTGAAACGTATAAAATTCTGACAGGATGCAGGGAGGATGTTTCCCCTGGCTGGGGGGCGGGTCTAGAACGAGGGGTCACAGTCTCAGGATACAGGGTAGGACATTTAGGACTGAGATGAGGAGAAATTTCTTCACTCAGAGGGTGGTGAACCTATGGAATTCTCTACCACAGAAGGCTGTGGCGGTCAAGTCACTGAATATACTTAAGAAGGAGATAGATAGATTTCTAGACACAAAAGACATCAAGGGGTATGGGGAGAGAGCGGGAAAATGGTATTGAGATAGAGGATCAGCCATGATCATATTGAATGGCGGAGCAGGCTCGAAGGGCCGAATGGACTACTCCTGCTCCTATTTTTCTATGTTTCTATGTAATGTTTTGGTGATGTCTTAATTTACTACCACACTAACATCTTTCATGCTTGATTCCAGCAATTACAATTAAATATCCCTAAACATTCACTGGTAGTTCATATAGCCAGAAAAGCATTTGGCTATCCATGCTAACAAACTTACTTGTTTTTCCAGTGTTTTTCATACGTGTCCTGTTGGAGGACTCAATCTCAAACCCCTCAAGCTGGATTTGCTGCAAATCATCTTTTTCACGAGTCTTCTGATCTACAATGTCAATTGGGGACTGCTTGGTGCCAGAGCAATTGATGTAAGATGTGGCCCAATTTTCCGGTCCATAGTTTCCTAAAGGGAAAACAGTGTATTTAGTGCCAAATGTCAAAATTCAGATTCAGTTTCAGTCCTTGTAAGCTAAAATCTCAAACCTTACATTTACCGAGACACAACTAGCAAATTCACAGTTTTAATTTTCATTGAATCACGAAAATGCATCAACTGCGATGTGCTCTTTTACTTTCTGCAGAAGAAATCAACCTCAAAAGTTGTTAATATTTCAGTTGCACTTAGAGATAATTGTTAACACCAATGATTCTACTTTCTGACCTCGGTTCCAAAATCTGTGGCTGTGGGGAATCCAAAGGAAAAGGATGAAGGTCACTAGTGGCTGCATAGAAACCATACAGAACTGATATTTATCCCTAGAGATAATAATAAAAGTAAAAGTATCCCACAGATTAAATATCCTAGAAGCCAATTTAGCTTGAATCTATCCATCAATTTTTTTAAAAAGTTGAATTCTGGGCAATTAAAAGCAAGCATACACTTTAAATACTAAGGGAGCAAGATTAACGTAATCAAAAGCAGGTCAGAAAGTGGTCTCTGGTATTCAAGATCACGGAGCTGCCCATATCGTCTTGTATGGCAACTTCATTTACTTTCAGGTGCACACTTCACAAGTGTTACTGCTTTTGACAAGTACCCGATGTTTCCATGGGAACAATAAAAGCATGAAGAGCCAGTTATAGCTTTCAGATCTGAGAACACTTAACTGAGAAAACAAGTTGGAATTGAAAATTCATCTTAATCTGGTGTTTAAAATAAATATATACACGAACAGTTATTACACCTTGCTGCTGCTCTAATCCATGTCCAAGCAGAGCTGAGACAATAATACTGCATTTGTGCTCATACATTTTGAAGTAATTTCCACATTTGAACTATTCATTCAGCAGAAGGCGACAAAAGGTCTGATGTTGAGTGGAGCATTTACCAACATCGTACCCAACTCCAACTCAAGCTGGCTGCTGAGGACAAAACGGCTGGAGATAAAAACATACATTCTGGGAGAAGTGATGCACATTCCGATGCTACTTATGGGAAAATCGATCTTAAGTGCAAAAACTTACAAATAAAAAGATATTTTGGAATCTAATTTTCAAAACTAAATGTATATTTAAGTACCTCTGAAATACAAAGCAAACTCTGGTCAACCAGTTTGAAATGGAGAAAGGAGAAAATACATGAAAGAAAGTTATCATTGGCTTCCCTATAAAATTCAAGATTCTTGAGATTGAAGGATGATTCCTAAAATACTTTACTGTCCCTTTTTAAATCTTTAGAAATCAAATGTTTTTTTTTGCTTTTGGTCAAATAATGGAAGTTAAAAAGAAAATCAATGCCGGTGTAAAAAGGGAAACTGGGTTTATACTGAACCGCTTTTTGTTTTGCTTACAATAGCAACCACAGGAAAATTGGCCTCAGATTTGTAAATGCAGCAACTTTCACCAAATGGTGAGATGAATTGTTTCTACAGGAAACTTTGTGTTATCCGGAGGCTAACTGTCCAGAATGCTCGAGCCACCGGCAAAAATCAGGAGCCGTTTTCGTCAGGTTTTTTTTCTTCTCGTTGCTTTTTTCCTCAACAGTCAAGCTCTGTAAGGTCTGCTGAAGCTGTTGCTAAGCTAGAGAGATGCTACAGAGACGCCTGGACTGTTTAGAAGCTGTTGCTAAGCAACAGGGTTTGTTGACAGATACGGCGCTCAAAAGCTTCCGTATCTTTCAACATTAGCGCTGGTTTGTCCGGCAGTTTTGAGGGAACGGCAACAGCTCGGTGCCGGATAGCACAAAGTTTCCTGGTACAATAAACAGGTTCAAGGGTTCGATTTGGGCAATTGTAAACATAGAGGACAAGTGAATTCACTTTTTACTCAATTTTTGTTAACGGTTTCGATACTAAACAGGTGTAATGGACAATGACAGTTCGAAACAGACAAGGGAGAATTTTTTTTTTAATCCTAGGAAGGAAGCATGAGTACTCGAATGAAGAAAGTAAAAGGAAGAATTAAGGATGGCCACAAAATAGGTGAAAATACGTTAATGGTTAAGTTGATCAACATTGGGAACGGTAGCATAGTGGTAATGTCACTGGGCTAGTAATCCTGGACTAATGATCCAGAAACGTAAGTTCAAATCCCACCTCGGCAGCTGGGGAATTTAAATTCAGCTAATTAAATAAATCTGGAATAATTACTAGTATCAGTAATGGTAACCATGAAACTATTAGATTGGCGTAAAAACCCATCTGGTTCACTAATGCCCATTAGGGAAAGAAATCTGCTGTCCTTACCTGGTCTGGCCTATATGGGACTCCAGACCCACAGCAATGTGATTGACTCTTAACTGCCCTCTGAAATGGCCAAGCAAGCCACTCAGTTGTAACAAACCGCTACTAAACAAAATAATAAAAATGAAACCGGATGGACCACGTGGCACTGGCGACCGACACGGCAACGGCACACCCAGCCCACTCAATCCTGCGAAGTTCTCCTCACCAGCATCTGCGGACTTCTGCCAAAATTGGAAGAGCTGTCCCACAGACTAGTCAAGCCTGACATAGTCATACTCACAGAATCATACCTTTCAGCCAATGTCCCAAACTCCTCCATCACCATCCCTGGGTATGTCCTGTTCCACTGACAGGAGGAGGAATCTCTTCACCCAGAGAGTGGTGAACCTGTGGAATTCTCTACCACAGAAGGTAGTTGAGGCCAATTCATTAAATATATTCAAGAAGGAGTTAGATATATTTCCCAAGGGATATGGAGAGATGGTACTGAGTTTGGATGATCAGCCATGATCTCATTGAATGGCGGAGCAGGCTCGAGGGTCCGAATGGCCGACTCCTGCTCCTATCTTCTATGTTTCTATGAAGCTTCAGGTCAAGCATGGGCAAGGAAACCTGCTGCTGATTACCACCTACCGCCCTCCCTCAGCTGATGAATCAGTACTCCGCCATGTTGAACACCACTTGGAAGAAGCGCTGAGAGTAGCAAGGGCACAGAATGTACTCTCGGTGGGGGACTTCAATGTCCATCACCAAGAGTGGCTCGGTAGCTTGACTACTGACCGAGCTGGCTGAGTCCTGAAGGACATAGCTGCCAGTCTGGGCCTGCGACAGGTGGTGAGAGAACCAACACGAGGGAAAAACCTACTTGACCTCATCCTCACCAATCTATCTGTCGCAGATGCATCTGTCCATTACAGTATTAGTAGCAGTGACCACCGCACAGTCCTTGTGGAGACGAAGACCCCTCTTCACACTCCATCGTGTTGTGTGACACTACCACCGTGCTAAATGAGATAGATTCAGAACAGATCTAGCAGCTCAAAACTGGGCATCCAATTGGCACTCTGGGCCATCAGCAGCAGCAGAATTGTATTCCACCACAATCTAACCGCATGGCCTGGCATATCCCTCACTCTACCATTACCATCAAGCTAGGGTACCAAAACTGGTTCAATAAGGAGTGTAGAAGAGCATGCCAGGAGCAGCACCAGGCATACCTAAAAATGAGGTGCCAACCTGGGGAAGATGCATCACAAGACTACATGCATGCTTAAAAGCGGAGGCAGCATGCTATAGACAGGGCTAAGCGATCCCTCAATCAACGGATCAGATCAATGCTCTGCAGTCCTGCCACATCCAGTCATGAATGGTGGTGGACCATTAAACAACTGACGGGAGGAAGCGGCTCCCTGAATATCCCCATCCTCAATGATGGTGGAGCCCAGCACATGAGTGCAAAAGACAAGGCTGAAGCTTTTGCAACCATCTTCTGCCAGGAGTGCCGAGTGGATGATCCATATCAGCCTCCTCCTGCGGTCCCCACCATCACAGAAGCCAGTCTTCAGCCAATTCGATTCACTCCACATGATATCAAGAAAAGGCTGAGCGCACTGGATACAGCAAAGGCTATGGGCCCTGACAACATCCCGGCTATCGTGCTGAAGACTTGTGCTCCAGAACTATGCACCTCTCACCAAGCTGTTCCAGTACAACTACAACACTGGCATCTATCCGACAATGTGGAAAACTGCCCAGGTATGTCCTGTCCACAAAAAGCAGGACAAATCCAATCCGGCCAATTACCGCCCCATCAGTCTACTCTCAATCAGCAAAGTGATGGAAGGTGTCATCAACAGTGCTATCAAGCAACACTTACTCACCAATAACCTGCTCACTGATGCCCAGTTTGGGTTCCGCTAGGACCACTCGGCTCCAGACCTCATTACAGCCTTGGTCCAAACATGCACAAAGGAGCTGAATTCCTGAGGTGAGGTGAGAGTGGCTGCCCTTGACATCAAGGCAGCATTTGACCGAGTGTGGCATCAAGGAGCCCTAATAAAACTGAAGTCAATGGGACTCAGGGGGAAAAGTCTCCACTGGCTGGAGTCATACCTAGCACAAAGGAAGATGGTTGTGGTGATTGAAGGTCAATCATCACAGCCACAGGACATCGCTGCAGGAGTTCCTCAGGGCAGTATCCTAGGCACAACCATCTTCAGCTCCTTCATCAATGACCTTCCCTCCAACAGAAGGTCAGAAATGGGGATGTTCGCTGATGACTGCACAGTGTTCAGCACCATTCACAACTCCTCAGATAATGAAGCAGTCCATCGTCAGAACAGACGCGGAGGAGATGAAGAAACTGGGAGAATGGAATAGAGTCCTTACAGGAAGTGAGGTGGGAGGAAGTGTAGTCCATGTAACTGTGGGAGTCAGTGGATTGTAGTGGATGTTTGTCGAAAGCCGATCGCCAGAAATGAAGACGGAGAAGTCAAGGAAGGGACGAGAAGAGTCGGAGATGGACCATGTGAAGGTGAGGGAAGGGTGGAAATTGGAAGTAAAGTGAATGAACTTATCAAGTTCAGGGCAAGAGCAGGAGACGGCACCAATACAGTCATCGATGTACCAGAAAAAGAGGTGAGGGAGGGGACCGGAGTAGGACTGGAACAAAGAATGTTCCACATATCCCATGAAAAGGCAGACATAGCTAGGGCCCATGCGGGTTCCCACAGCAACACCTTTAATTTGGAGGAAGTGAGTAGAGTCAGAGGAGATGTTGTTCAATGTGAGAACAAGTTCAGCCAGGCGGAGGAGGGTGGTGGTGGATGGGGGCTGGTTGGGCCTCTGTTCAAGGAAGAAGCAGAGCGCCCTCAGGCCATCCTGGTGGGGGATGGAGGTGTAGAGGGACTGGACGTCCATAGCGAAAAGGAGGCGGTTGGGGCCAGGAAACTGTTAAAGTGACGGCAGGCGTCGGAAGAGTCGCGAATGTAGATGGGAAGAGACTGGACAAGGGGATAAAAAAAGAGTCGAGAGAGGAAGAGGTAAGTTCCGTGGGGCAAGAACAGGCAGAAACGATGAGGTCGATTTTCAGTGTGCCGTGAGGCGGGCTTTTAGGCGTGCGGGGGGCTAAAATCCCGAATTCGGGGGTCCCGACACCATCCCGCCGAAAACCCGCCTCCATGTAAGTTTCAAAGCAGGCGGGTACCCGCCCTGCACTGGGACCCGCCGACCCGAGGCGGGAAGGGATTAGTGCCAATTAACTGCCTGTTAACAGGTAGTTAACAGGCAGTTTTTAGCCTAATCCCTATTTTGAAGGTTGTCGTGTGGCATTCCCGACAGCTCAAAACCAAACCAAGTTAGAGGAGTCGGGCTGTCGGGTTGAAGGACTTGGAGGGGTCAAGATGTCAATGTTCAGGTGAGTGATAGGTGCATGAGTGCAAAGGTAAGTGTGTTTGGTGTGTCTAAAGTGTGTAAAGAAGTTTAAATTACCTGTACTTACCTTTACAGCCTTCCTTCCTCTATGTTTCGGGAATCCATCATTCAGCCGGCACAGAAAGCAGAATGGCCGCGAGCTGTCAAAAGTGACAGCCTGCAGCTTTCAGTGCCAGCGAGATTTCTAACTGAGTCTGCGTAGAAGGACTCAGGTTAGAAGTAAGACTGTCAGTGTTTGACAGCTTCAAACAGCTGTGAAACACTGATATTTCATCTGTCAACACATCTTGACAGATGAAATTTCAGTCTGTGACGTCACCTGTTGCCGGGTGGCCCTTAATTGGCCTGCTGAGCCCGCAGGGCGGGCTCAACAAGGTCAATCAAGTGAAAATCGCGTGGATTGGCCGCATCTCGATGGAGGCGGGACTGCAACCCGAAAGTTGTAGTTCCGCCTCCTTCCCGACTTCTGAATGAAAATCCAGCCCGATGGGTCTACCAGGGCAGTCCTGTTTGTGGATCTTGGGAAGGAGGTAGAAGCGGGCTGTGCGGGGTTGGGGGACTATGAGGTTGGCGGCCATGGAGGGAAGATCTCCAGAGGAGATGAGGTCAGTGACAGTCTTGGAAACAATGGCTTGATGTTTGCTAGTGGGGTCATGGTCCAGGCGGAGGTAGGAGGAGGAGTCGGAGAGTTGGCGTTCAGCTTCCGCACGGTAGAGGTCGGTTCGCCAAACAGCAACAGCACCACCCTTATCAGCAGGTTTAATGATAATGTTAGGGTTGGATCGGAGAGAACGGAGTGATGCAAGTTCAGAGGGAGGTAGGTTGGAGTGAGAGAGGGGAGCAGAGAAATTGAGACGGCCGATGTCACGTCGACAGAAAGCAACGAAAAGATCTAGAGAGGATAAGGGGCCAGAGGGAGGGGTCCAGGTAGAACGAGAATTTTGAAAGCAGGAGAAAGGGTCAGCTGTGCGGGGGGAAGACTGCTGGCTAAAGAAGTGGGCACGGAGACGAAGGCGACCAAAAAGAGCTCAGCATCGTGCCGAGCTCGAAATTCATTGAGATGGGGGAGTAAGGGGATGAAGCTCAGGCCTTTGCTGAGGACTGATCGTTCGGGGTCAGAGGGATAGTGAAAACACGGCTAAAGTATAAAATGTATGTTCACACAGAGAATCCATGTTATTTGCAGCAAGCAAGGAGGTTTAACCTTTCAACATTTAGTATATTAAATGGGTTATATTCGGGCTTTCCCCCGAAATGGAGAGAATGCTTTTGGCATTTTGTAATTATACAGTAAGCGATCACTGATAAACAGACAATAGTGAAAGTGACTGAGTTTAAAATTTGCACTGTCTGTGAACTTTGGTATACAGATATTACTGCACAGGTGGAATATTTTAGGGGCAGAATCCCACTATCCCATCAGAACAGTCCTTACATTCAAAAAGATAAGCACAACTAAAAGCAAGTGGAAAAACAGTTACTTCCTTAGTAATCCCTCTGTAATTAATGTGTCTTAGGTTCGGATAAGTTAATTAACACATACAGAAGTTTATGAGGCTTTACATGCTGTGGGAAGAGTCACAGGGGGAAAAATTCAGTATCGCCCCGTTTGGGGCGCCATTATCGGCCGTGCGCAAAGTTTAGCGCCTGGCGCTAATTATCGCCTCCGACAGCAAACATGGCTTTTATCGCCCCTGGAGGTGATTGGAGCGCTAAAACAGGCGCTTCACACCTGTCTTAAGGCGCAAAGGCCGAGGAGCAAGGCGCTACCTCAGAGCGCTGGCGAAGCTCATGTGATGTCAGTCAGCAATGGAACACAGACACATTGGCACCGTCCAATTCTTAAAGGGGAGTTCTGACGCAAGGTCATCGACCTGAAACGTTAGCTCTGTTTCTCTCTTCAAAGATGCTGCTTGACCTGCTGAGTTTCTCCAGCATTTTCTGTTTTTATCTTAAAGGGGAGGGTTGATTTTGCTCTCCATCCACATCCTGCTCATTGCAGCTTTGAATCTCGGCCTGGATAGACCTGTACATCAAATCTGCTGGAAAGAACAATGGAGAGACCCAGGGAAAGAGTTCAGAGTGCAGCCCCCACAGTCTCTTCTAAATCGATACAAGGAAGGGCAAATCAAAATAAACCTGCAAAGTGCTGCTCAGTATCCAAAACTCCTTCACACAGCGTTGAATCTCTCCAGAAGTCGCTCTCTCTCTCTCAGAATGCATGGTGCAAAAATGTCACCAACAAAAAAAGGCAGGAAGCGGTCGCCTTTAAATAGCGCTCCCCCAGTCCCTTTCTGACTGCAAAACGCTCCCCTCAACCTATCGTTGCAAGCGGCAGGCAGTAAGGCAGGGGGCGCCACTCAATATCCGGTCCGGGGCGCTACCGGGGCATTGCGCACTCGACTGACGTCACGATCTGCCGGCGTAGGAGATCGTGGTGGTAGTGTCTAGCGCCGCCGCAAAATGTCTAGTTAATTTCGTGAGCTGCGCAAACATCGCCGCGCCCGGGTGCTAGTTGCATTGCGCCACATTAGCGCCCTCTTAAGGCGCTAACGGGAGGCGCAAACAACTGAATTTTTCCCCCACAGAATCAGAACGGCACAGGAGGAGGCCATTCGGCCCATCGAGTCCATGCCGACTCTCTGTAGAGCAATCCAGTCAGTCCCATTCCCCCGCTCTATCCCCGTAGCCCTACAAGTTTATTTCCCTCAAGTGCCTATCCAATTTACTTTTGAAATTATTGATCATCTTCGCTTCCAGCACCCTCGTCGGCAGCGAGTTCCAGGTCATTACCATTCGCTGCGTAAAAAAAGTTCTTCCTCACATCCCCCCTGTATCTCTTGCCCAAAACCTTAAATCTGTGTCCCCTAGTCCTTTTACCATCAGCTGATGGGAACAGCCTTTCTCTGTCTACTTTATCCAAACCCGTCATAAACTTGTACACCTCTATCAAATCTCCCCTCAACCTCCTTTGCACCAAGGAGAACAACCCCAACTTCTCCAACCTAACCTTGTAGCTGTAATCCCTCATCCCCAGAACCATTTTGGTAAATCTTCTCTGCACCCTCTCAAGGACCTTCACATCCTTCCTAAAGTGTGGTGACCAGAACTGGACGCAATACTTTAGTTGTGGCCTAACCAGAGCTTTATAAAGGTTCAGCATAACTTCCCTGCTTTTGTACTCAATACCTCTATTTATGAAGCCCAAGATCCCATATGCTTTGCTAACTACACTCTCAATATGTCCTGTCACCTTCAAAGATCTATGCACATGAACCCCCAGGTCCCTCTGTCCGTGCACACTATTTAGAACTGTGCCATTAAGTCTATATTGCCTCTCCCTATCCCTTCTGCCAAAATGTATCACCTCACACTTCTCTGTATTATATTCCATCTGCCACTTGTCTGTCCATTCTGCTAGCCTTTCTATGTCCTGTTGGAGTCGATTGGTATCCTCCTCACTCTTTTCCACACCTCCAAGTTTGATCTCATCGGCAAATTTTGAAATTTTACTCTGTATTCCAATATCCAAGTCATTTATATATATCAAAAAAAGCAGTGGTCCTAGCACTGACCCTTGGGGAACACCACTGTCTACCATCCTCCAGTCTGAAAAACAACCATTTACTGTACCACAATTCGCTGTTTTCTGTCCTTAAGCCAAGGTGACACTGACTCTCCTATTCCATGAGCCTCAATTTTGTTAACCAGCCTTTTATGTGGTACTCTGTCAAATGCTTTCTCAAAATCCATACAGATAACATCCACTACATTCCCTTCATCAACCTTCTCTGTTACTTCATCTAAAAATTCAATTAGATTAGTCAAACATGATCTGCCTTTTACAAATCTGTGCTAGCTCTCCTTAATTAACTTAAACCTCTCCAAGTGCCTGTTAATTTTTTCCCTGATTATTGTTTCTAAAACCTTACCCACCACTGATGTTAAACTGACTGGCCTGTAGTTACTAGGATTGTCCTTATACCCTTTCTTGAACACGGGTGTCACATTTGCCACTTTCCAAGATGTTAGATACATTATTCAAATTATTGTCCAGTAAATTGGTGCAATTCAAATGCAAAGAAATACTGGGCAACATATACAGCATAAATCAGACTTGTGTTAACTGACTGTAAGTTCCCTCCCCCATAACATATTACACTGAGAATTAAATTAATTACGGATCTGAACGGGCACTAGCCTCAATTTAATCTAGTCAGCTTTTTTTTGTTAGTCATATTAGCACTTGCATAGAATTACACAGAACTTCTCAACTCAAGTTGTTTCATAGCCTATTGGTTTCCTGATCCCAAGAGCATTTATTTTTTTATGAAGTGTTTCAGAAAGTCTACCTGGAGAGGACAACATTTCTGCTCCTGATCCTTCATTAAGCCCGACAGTGGAAAGTGGCAAGAGTTTAATACTGTGAAAATGCAATCATGAACAACGCCCAGTGGGATTCATCCAACTGCTATTCGCCATCAACAAATTTAATGCACCAAGCCCACACTTTCCTTTTCACATTCATTCTGGTGCAATTTTGATTGAAACTGATCTTCCACCACAGATTTAAAATTAATTTGTCTTCTGAACCATCTGATGATTCAGGTAACTTGATGATGCAAAACCTTTCATAATTAATAAGAAATGGAACACTTCCCTCCACATTGGAATGCTGGCTGCAAAGCATGAAACGACAGAATACAGTGTGTAAACATTTACAGCTTTTAAAATAATGTGCATTACCTTATCAATAGGTTGGAACGTACATTTACCAGAACCATACCCTCCAGGTTCTAATGCCAAAGAAAATTATTTTGGAATTATCAACTGAGCCACACGGATGTTTATCCATCTCTCTCAAGGTACAAACTTCAAAACATATGGTTCTGAACAATGTTTCCAGCACTTGAGTCTCCACAGCTTCTTATTTACCACACCATAGGAGGAGAAAAGCCAAATCTAGATTCAAGAAACAGTAACATGGCTTCCTTTTTAAAATAGATGCATAATTAAAAGCTAGTAGGAAGCTGATTACATACATAAATTTATTCTTTAATGCTGCAACACTCAATTAGACACTCATAATTTATGACTGAAGAATATTTGGTCAGATATAAATAACATAAAGCAGAAATATGACGAGGTGATAATGAAATGAGACATCATGGCACTGAGTTATGAATGAAGTCAAGTTCAGTATGAATTCAAAGCCAAGTAATTAGATTTTATTTAAAATTTTACAAATAATACTCTAAACTGGGGGGCAAAACTTGTGATTTATAGTGGTTGAAATTGGTCTTTGGCAATAGCACCAAACAGGCAATAGCCAAATCAGCAGCTTGCTTTACACCCTGCCTGATTTACTTTTCTGTTGAAGTCAGTGGAAAAGAAAATTGGATCCGGTGTAAACCAGGCTGCCGATTCTCTACTGCCCGTTCTGTGCTTTTGCAAAGACCAATTTCACCCCCACAAAGTTTAAAATACTGTAGTTTCTAATTTATTTCACCAGACATCACAAGCAGTGTGCAATGGCGGTGCTGCTACAGGGATAGCAACCAGTGGTAGTGGTCAATATCCACAGTGTTTGCAGCTGGGTTACTACAATACTGCACAAGCAGAATCATACAGTAAAATATGTTGTCAAAGTAATGCTTTGTATGTTCTGTTTTGTACGATTGTTTACCTACTTTATCACTGAAGAGGCTAAACACATGATCAAGATCAAAGCTTCAATCCCAAACAAAGGTAAATATTACCAGTTAGTGGCTAAAGCATTATCCAAAGATGCTCTTATGTCTTGTCCTTCTTTAGTTCAAGATGCAAGATACCAACATCCTTGCACCAGCTCCTGACATTATATTGCTATGACCAGACTCTCTCGCTTTTCTGGCCAGGTGGTCGGAAAGTCAATGGAAAATAGTACGATAAATTTACAATGCATAATCTGCGTCAATTGTGAAAATAAAATAAAAAGACAATTTATGGATAGTTTACTTTTTGGTCTTTAGGTTGACTTTAAAATCATATGTGAAATACATTGGCACAGCTTTAACCCAATTGCAAGCAGACATGAGCCTACATCACACAACTATCCTAATGCTATTAGCATGCTAGTGTGGTGGTGGGGGGGGCGGGGGGGCGGTAAATCACATTGGTACATTTAAGGGTGCTTTTCCAAAACTGGTATTGATGTACACTGATGAGGCAGGATAATAGCTACAAATAGTTACGTGTTGGGAAATAGGGAGGGATACCAAACTAAAAGTAGAGATGGGGAGAGAGAGAGAGGAGATTCATTTAGCGTTAGGATTCCACAATCTTTATTTTAACTAAATGTTCTGTCTTCCTCTCCCTTCCTAAAGGTTTCAGGGTGCAAGTTAAAATAGTGGTACGTTGTACCAATGTTGTTCATAATAGGTAGAATCGCTCTGTTAGCCTTCTGCAGCACCAAGGAGCACTGCATCCATTAAGCAAAATGTCAATCGTATTACAGTTTCACCTAAACAAAACAGCATTGTGTAAAGAGAACGGCCTAAGAATTGTCTTAAATTGCCTTAATTGTCCTTAAGAAATGTGTCTTCCAAAGAAGTTCGTAGTCATACTGAATGCTGGAGAAAATTTAAACCATGAAGGATAATATTAACAAAGCATTCCTTACCATTACTGTACTGGGAAGTACAAGCCATCAAGGCCACAGGCTAGAGATAGCTCATTAGGGAGATAGAAATATTTCACTCCTTAACTGAAAATGTGCAAAACTCTTTGCTGAAGAAAATCTGCGAAGTTAAGGGAGTGAAAGAGGTGATTGACTTCAAATGGGATGAGCTCTTTGAGAGAGAGTGTGTGAGAGAGCGATATGACAGAAATTAAAATTGTATGGCTGCACCAGCCAGATACAAGTCTGTTACTTAGATGTACAAGTTTCCTTAAGATCAAGGGAAGTGAGATTTCAGACACTAGTCCAGATACAGCCACCAGCATGGAAGGAGAGCCTACCCAGGAGTAGAGGACTGGACAGCACCTCCAAGGACAGAGGTTCATCGCTCTCATGTCCCAGGGGAAGGTGAAGTAACTAACTCAACTATGCAAGGTCATAAGGACAAGGTTATACTAGTTCTGGAAACATTACTAAATATAAGCATACATCCAATAGACTGGCTATCAAAGGCTATTAACTTGTCAGCTATCTAAGGAGTCTAATCCTAAATTAATATTAAACACTGATCTCAACTGTAAATTTATAATCATCAAGCCAGTTAATGCTGAATTATGATAACATAACTTAACTATCTTTGAAATCTCCATTAATCATTCTGTTGTTTACCCCTATCTACTAAACAGTTGCATACTCAATGTCCAAGTTTAATTATGATTCTGAGGTTATTAATGACCAACTGTTAGTTCATGAATTTGATGTGTGGCTTCTTCTTCAATGATTTGGTAAGAAAGGGTTAATTCATTTACTCAGTAGCTAACATATCCTAATGGGAGGTTGGCAGTGTAATTGCTAATATAATCCAAACAGGTTGATGTAAAACAGTTCAGAAAGACATAATTCTCTCCTAGGCAGTAAACCCCAAACAATTCCTTAATGAGGAATTAAGGTGAAGGGATTTAGGTGTCCTCGACAAATATTGTCAGGGTACCAATCCCAGTGTTCTTACAATGGGTATGAACTACTGCTATTAAAGGGAAAAAGAAACAACAGAACAGTTGTTATGGAGCATTTTACAAGGCTGCAAAACAGTTTGTGAATTTTACGTAAACCCAACATTGTATTCACTCCAAATTCAATGTCACTACTGCAATTCAGCACACAGAATGTTTTGTGATTTGCAGTTCTCTTTTACAACATTAAAAATGCAGAACAGGCCATTTTTTCTATTTGGAAGCAGGTTCTTTTTGGGGGAAGAAACAGGGAAAAAAACCTGAAGGAATGATATGAACAATCATCTTCCTTTTATGAATCTACTGCATTTTATGTTCAAAGTAATCTATTAACTCTGCAGTCTAATCTCTCATTTTCTACTTCTTGTAGTTTGTGGTCGTAAATTTCTGTTGGACCTCGCTCGGCACAAGAGGAATGATATCGCTTATGACACTAAACTGGGGGCTAAACTAAGGAAGAACAGAGGAGATTGCAGGAAGACAGAAGAGTGGAGCCAGCAGACAACTGGCTGCTGCAAGTCGATGCTGAGAAATGCTAAGTGGTACAATTTGGTAAAATGAAAAGTGAATGGAAGTATACCCTAAATGGTAGGACATTAAACAGATTGGAGAAACAGAGTGATCGAGGGGTGCAGATACATCAAATGGATTTTGGGATTAACCACCGGGGAACTGAAAATAACAGCCAGAAATTGATGAATTCGGCCAAAATTGACATTTCCAAGCTTGGGCACTTCACTAAAGGAAGGATGTTAGAGCCATGAAAAGGATACAATGAAGAAAACCTATAAATATTAGATCTTTATTCACTGAAATAGAAAAAAAGTGGAAGGCGGAAATCTAACTGGGATCTTCACAATTTTGATAGAATAATTAAGGAATTAATGTTTGAATGGCTAACATTAAAAAAATGAAAATGGAAGGGATAATGGAACATGGAATTCTTTACCGCAAGTAGCTACAGTAGTAAGGCACAGACAATAGCATAATTTAACAGGGGCTTGAATAAATCTTTGAAACGGAAATATACAAAAGGAGACAGAGAAATGGCAGGGAAAAACAATTAGAGGAGATAGGTCCCTGAAGAGACAGCACTGGGACAGGTGTGTTGAGCAGAATGACCTTCTCTTATGTTATAATGCAAGTGATAAATAAATTACTATACGCGTTTCTAGTTTTATAAAAATAAATTGATATTTTAAAAGGTGTAGTTGGTCTATTTTAATTACAATCCACGATAGCTTAAAGCACTAGGTTTTTTTAAAAACCTAGTGAGCTGCAGCAAAATGCAGCTAATGGAAGTGTAGCCCAGCCTCTTAACGACAGAGCGCCCTGCCATTCTTATATATACTCAATTGATCAATGTCAGCCTTACAAAGAATGAACATCAACTAAATGGCCTCGGCGCTTTGTCAGAACTGAGCCAGTTTTCCCTTGGGTGCAAGCTGACTGTGCCCAAAGTCATTTTTGCCCCATGACAGTCACTAACTGATAATCTGCACCTTCAATAGTACCCGTGCAAGCTTTGCTCCCTGACTGGTGCTGTTGGCTCGGAAGCTAGCATGGAGGAATAAGGAAAGCGGGGGGGGGGGGGAAGAGAAGCCAGGATGGATGTATTCATGACAGAAAAAGAATCCAAGCATGTAGATACTGTAGTATGCATAGGAATAATTAAAGTTGGTTTTGACACATTTCCACCCTAAATTCGTCAGGTTTCTGAGGGACGGTGGACTGGTAATAAACAGTTCCTATCTTAAAAACCCCGAATCCTCCTTAGACCTTACACTGAAAATTGGGTCCCAAGATGGGCGTGGACTCCACTAGTGACATCACTCACACAGTGAATGATAAAACCACAAACGCGATGTGCGTATCTTGGGACCCGATTTTTAGCACCAAACTCTGTGAAGGGAGTCAGCAGATTGAAGACTGTGCTGAATTCGGCAGTAAAAGTAGCTTATATGGTCATCAATAAGTTAAAGTGGTTAGTAATTAGATTTCAGTAAAATGGAAGCTTGAATAGCGTATTATAATGGGACCAGGAGTGACTTAAATGTCAATAGAGTCCAACCAGTGCCTGAGAAGTGTTTCCAAATTACTTTATTGCCTAAAAAGTCTGATTGTGTTTTTTTAAACAGTACAGACATTTCTTTAAATCTTAATGAGGAGAAATCCATCCCAAACTTATGCAATTTCCTTTCTGCCTGCAATTTGCCGTGTAAATTTTAAAAGGTGGGAAAAAGCATGTAATATGTCTGAAAGTGAATTAAATATTTGTTAATTATTAAATGTTAAATATTTTAAAAACAGTCTTGTAAAGACCTTCAGTTCTTGCCCTCAGTAGCGTCGCCTTTAAATATTTGATGTTAAACTAGAGTCAAAACTGCAACGAATACACATTCTCTTCATTTAGACCATCAAATGTGCAAAATAAATAAATCACTGCACTAAACTACATACCTCCGATGTACTTGAATTTTAAACCAGTAATATGATTTTCTACAAGAACAGGAGGCCAATTTTCACCTCTCCGCTTCTAAAGGCACTGATTCCTTGCTGGGGCCAATCACCCTAAAGTACTTAATCCAAGTAGCGGTTCATCATGTGTACCATCAGAGTGAATATTGGCAGCTATTTGACTGCAGGAAGCATCATAGTTATGTCTAATCCTGTCCTCGTCCTACATCTATGCAAATGCACCTCCTGCTGCACTGTAATTAACTGCAGGAACCATACTATTTTATCCCTCTCAAACCAGTAGTGCCAAAGCCAAGTGTAGCGGCCTTACGATCTGAGGTTTTTGTTGCGCAGCGGCACAAAAGTATCGGAGGCCAGCAGTGTGAAACCCCTTGAAAAAGCAGTCTCACACCACTTGGGTTTAAGTAGTAAAAAAATAGTACTGGGGAAATTAATGTGACTGAAAGCCGATAAATCCCCTGGGCCTGATGACCTACATCCTAGGGTTTTGAAAGAGGTGGCAATAGAGATAGTGGATGCATTGGTTGTCATTTTCCCAAATTCCATAGATTCTAGAACGGTTCCCGCAGATTGGAAGGTAGCAAATGTAACCCCACTATTTAAGAAAGGAGGGAGAGAGAAAAACGGGGCACGACAGACCAGTTAGCCTGACATCAGCAGTAGGGAAAATGCTAAAATCTATTATTAAGGACATGGTAACAGGGCACTTAGAAAATAATAATAGGATTGGGCAGAGTCAACATGGATTTATGAAAGGAAAATCATGTTTGATAAATCTGTTAAGAGTTTTCTGAGGTTGTAACTAGCAGAATAGATAAGGGGGAACCAGTGAATGTGGTGTATTTGGATTTTCAGAAGGCATTCAATAAGGTGCCACACAAGAGGTTATTAAACAAAATTAGGGCTCATGGGATTCGGGGTAATATACTAGCTTGGATTGAGGATTGGTTAATGGTCAGAAAACAGAGAGTAGGAATAAACGGGTCATTTTCAGGTTGGCAGGCTGTAACTAGTCGGGTACTGCAAGGATCAGTCTTGGGCCTCAGCTATTCACAATCGATATCAATGATTTGGATGAGGGGACCAAATGTAATATATCCAAGTTTGCTGATGATACAAGGCTAGTTGGGAATGTAAGTTGTGAGGAGGATGCAAATAGGCTTCAAGGGGATATAGACAGGCGAAGTTAGTGGGCAAGAACATGGCAAATGGAATATAATGTGAAGAAATGTGAAGTTATTCACTTTGGTAGGAAAAATAGAAAAGCAGAGTATTTTTTAAATGGTGAGAGATTGGGAAATGTTGGTGTTCAGAGGGACTTGGATGTCCTTGTACAAGAATCACTGAAAGTTAACATGCAGGTACAGCAAGCAATTAAGAAAGCAAATGGTATGTTGGTCTTTATTACAAGAGGATTTGAGTATAAGAGTAAAGACATCTGACTGCAATTATATAGGGTGCTGGTGAGACAACACCTGGAGTATTGTGTACAGTTTTGGTCTCCTTACCTAAGGAAGGATATACTTAGAGGGAGAGCAATGAAGGTTCACCAGACTGATTCCTAGGATGGGGGCATTGTCCTATGAGGAGAGATTGAGTAGACTAGGACAATATTTCTCTATAGTTTAGAAGAATGAGAGGTGATTTCATTGAAACACACAAAATTATTACAGGGCTTGACAGGGTAGATGCAGGGAGGATGTTTCCCCTGGCTGGGGAGTCTAGAACCTGAGGTCGCAGTTTCAGAATAAGGGGTCGGCCATTTAGGACTGAGATGAGGAGAAATATCTTCAATCAGAGGGTGGTGAATCTTTGGAATTCTCTACCCCAGAGGGCTGTGGAGGCTCAGTCGTTGAGTATATTCAAGACAGAGATCGATAGATTTTTGATTTTAAGGGAATCAGGGATATGGGGATTGGGCAGGAAACATAGAAGATAGGCCCCTCGAGCCTGCTCCGCCATTCAATGAGATCATGGCTGATCATCCAAATTCAGTACCTTGTCTCTGCCTTCTCTCCATATCCCTTGATCCCTTTAGCCTCAAGAAATATATCCAACTCCTTCTTGAATATATTTAATGAATTGGCCTCTACTGCCTTCTGTGGTAGAGAATTCCATAGGTTCACCACTCTCTGGGTGAAGAAATTCCTCCTCATCTCTGTCCTAAATGGCTTACCCCTTATCCTTAGACTGTGACCCCTGGTTCTGGACTCCCCGACCATCAAGAACATCCTTCCTGCATCTAGTTTGTCTAGTCCTGTTAGAATTTTATAAGTTTCAATGAGATCCCCTCTCATTCTTCTGAACTCCAGCGAGGATAAGCCCAATCGACCCACTCTCTCCTCATATGTCATTCCTGCCATCCCAGGTATCAGCCTGGTGAATCTTCGCTGCACTCCCTCCATGGCAAGAACATCCTTCCTCAGATAAGGTGACCAAAACTGCACACAATACTCAAGATGTGGTCTCACCAAGGCCCTGTACAACTGCAGCAAGACATCCTTGTTCCTGTACTCAAACCCTCTCGCTACAAAGGCCAACATACCATTTGCCTTCTTAACCACCTGCTGCTCCTGCATGCTTACCTTCAGCGACTGGTGCACAAGGACACCCAGGTCTCGTTGCACTTCCCCTTCTCCCAAACTACTGTCATTCAGATAATAATCTGCCTTCCTGTTTTTGCCACCAAAGTGGATAACCTCGCATTTATCCACGTTATATTGCATCTGCCATGCTTCTGCCCAATCACCCAATCTGTCCAAATCATCTGCAAACTTGGAGATATTACATCTTGTTCCCTCGTCTAGATCATTAATATATATTGTGAGTAGCTGGGGTCCAAGGACCGATCCCTGCGGTACCCCACTAGTCGCTGCCTGCCACTCGGAAAAAGACCCGTTTATTCCAACTCTTTGCTTTCTGTCTGCCAACCAGTTCTCTATCCAAGTCAATACCTTACCCCCAATCCCATGTGTCTTAACTTTACACGCTAATCTCTTATGCGGGACCTTATAGAAAGCTTTTTGAAAGTCCAAATACACCACATCCACTGGTCCTCCCTTATCTATTTTACCAGTTACATCCTCAAAAAATTCCAGTAGATTAGTCAAGCACGATTTACCTTTTGTAAATCCATGTTGACTTTGTCCGATCCTGTCACTGTTTTCCAAGTGCTCTGCTATTACATCTTTTATAATGGACTCTTGCATTTTCCCCACTACCGATGTCAGGCTTACCGGTCTGTCATTCCCCGTTTTCTCTCGACCATCTTTTTTGAATAGTGGGGTAACATTAGTTACCCTCCAATCCATGGGTACTGTTCCAGAGTCTATCGAATGTTGGAAGATGACCAGCAATGCATCTACTATTTCTAGGGCCACTTCCTTAAGTACTCTAGGATGTAGATTATCAGGCCCTGGGGATTTATCGGCCTTCAATCCTGTCAATTTCCCTAACACCATTTCCCTACAAATACTGATTTCTTTCAGTTCCTCCCTTTCATCAGACCCTATGTTCCCCAACATCTCTGGGAGGTTATTTGTGTCCTCCTTTGTGAAGACAGAACCAAATT
Organism: Somniosus microcephalus; assembly: GCF_052327205.1. NCBI lineage: Eukaryota > Metazoa > Chordata > Chondrichthyes > Squaliformes > Somniosidae > Somniosus > Somniosus microcephalus. The sequence continues at coordinate 188,721,438 of NC_140997.1, forward strand.
ATGTATTTAATTGGTATGCCATATCTTTGTTCCCCATTATAAATTCCCCTGATTCTGACTGCAAGGGACCTACGCTTGACTTCACCAATCTGTTTCTCTTCACATATCTATAAAAGCTTTTACAGTCAGTTTTTATGTTCGCTGAAAGATTACTCTCATACTCTATCTTCCCCCTCTTAATTAATCCCTTTGTCCTCCTTTGTTGAATCTTAAACTGCTCCCAATCCTCAGGTTTACTGCTTTTTCTGGCCAATTTATATGTCCTCTCCTTGAATGTTATGTCATCCCTAATTTCCCTTGTTAGCCACAGTTGAGTCACCTTTTTTGTTTTATTTTTATGCCAAACTGGGATGAACAAATTCTGTAGTTCATCCATGCGGTCTTTGAATGTTTGGTGGAGTTGAGGTAGAAGATCAGCCATGATCTTACTGAATGGCGGAGCAGGCTTGAGGGGCCGAAAGGCATACTTCTGCTCCTATTTCTTATGTTCTTATGACACAAGGTGGAGTAGAACTGCAGTGCAGTATTAAACCTGATTTTATGATGTGCTCCAGGGTTTTAGACACAACGTTTTCTCCTGTACATGAAAAGTCGATTTGGAATCAAACAAGGTACTGAAAACTGGAAGTGACTCTTTAGCTGCCCTTAATTTATATTTTCCAAATATAAAAGAAGGTTGATAGTGCACAAAACCTTCCGACTACTTTGTTGTGGACTCAGTCTCAAATCCCACCCTTGACATTCACTGCCGTACAAGGTAACGAAGAACATACGAACATGAAAAAGACCAGCTGGTCCATCCAGACTGTCCCCATAGTCACGGTGTCTTATGCATCACAATACCGAAGCTCCCTACCCATCTGGAGCCATGTAATGTCATGGGAGAGGAGAAAAAAAGTTTCAAAACCCAGGACAATTGGTGGGGGGGGGAGCCTGGAAAATTCCTTTACGACCCCTTTAGGTGATCGAAAGTAGTCCAGGAGACTACAAGTTTTGGCTTCATGGAATGCCATATGGAATATTCAATTCAATCTGAGAGCAGGGTTTATATGAACAAAGGCTGAATCAATCACCTGCAGCGCACGTACAAATCCGGACTGAAGTACAAGAGGGATTTTCACTTTGTGTCAGCTGGAGATGGGTTTCCTTCCAACATTTACACCAGGGACTTCCATATGCATTCGTTGCAGATTTAAATCTGTAGCTCAGTATCACTGGAGTATTAGAATTATATTGCTGATCACAATTAACATAATATATTACAACATCCTCATTTTTAAACCAGGCTTGGTTTAATGATAAATTTTGTAGCACTGCCGTTAATCATTTTGTGAAAGGAAAGGAGGCTATAAAACTGCAAGTACAGGCATGTCCAGTCAATGGACTGATATCCAAGTCAATAGATAAAAATCAATAACCTACTGAAACCATGCCAGATTATTGATTCGTGAATCCATGTCACACTGCAATCTGTTGCATCTGTACAATAGCAAAATCTGTACGATAGCCGACCCCCTGCCAGGTTGGCAATTTACATATTATAATGAGGCCTGAAGCCTCCACTTTAACCTGCTTTGTAGGTTTCATTGCAGGCAGCTGGGGCTCCAGCCTCGGGGAACAATCCTTGTGGGCCAGGAGGAGCAGGAGTGCTTCATCCCGGCCCCCCAAGCTTCCCCACCATCAGCCTGGCCGTCAAGCGGGATCGAGCTGACTGGGGAATTGGACCACCACCCCGGGCTTGAAACCCACCCCGGGGGATTGGACCATGCCCCCCCGTCCCTGGGCCCAGTCCTGTGGCCTCCTTCTCCGAGTTCCCTGCATGACTGGAAGCCAGCCTGTCAAGCAGGCTGACTTCTGGGCGGGGAACCTGCCCCTCACGTTGCACGCACACTGCCGAGTTAAAACTCCACATCGTGCCAGGAAACCCGACCTTCTGGGTTCCTCGTCGTCTCCCAGGTCCCCCCGCACCATGCAGGTGGGATTCAGCAAAATCCAGCCCAAAGTACTTACAATAATACTGGTCCCAACTCAGCTTGTCGGTAGGAGTTCTCCCAAAAGATAACCAAAATTAAATGCATTGGCTGACATTAGCTTCACTGCACTCCACTATTTAACTTCACCACATCTCCGCCCTCCCCACCCTCCACTTGCCCCCGCATTGTCTCCAATTTTGCAGGTAGCGGAGAACAAATAAGCCCATCATTCATTGTCTGTGGGGAAGTGTCAGTTCATTCTATGGACCTTTGCACTGGAAGTTGTGACAATTAGAAATCCAAAAGAACGCAGTGCCCTCTACAGTGGATCTGGGACCTTTGTTAACAGGGCAAGCAACTGTGGGTCTCCTTAACCAATTAGATTGAAGAATCCTTACTGAGACACGAAGACCGCGATTTTGCCGGCACTCAGAGGGTGGGTTTGGAGGCGGGTCAGAGGCTAAAGTCGTATTGATTGACGGCGGGTTTCGCACCCGCCATCATCCCGCCTCCACTCAACCATCCCAAGTGTTGAGTCCCCGATTTGCAAATGGACCCGACATCTAGCGGTGGGAAACGGATTAATGGCAATTAACTGCCTATTACCAGGTACTTGTGAGCAGTTTTCAGGGTCACTTTCGATTTTCCAGCTTCTGGGTCAGGTTTTACGACGTCCGGACAACACGCCAGGTAAGTGTGGTGTGTTGTGAGTCTGCTCTGATGTTTGTGAAAAGATGACAGCTGCAGAAGTGGTGTCAAGGATACCATGTTGCACATGCTGAGTTTCAGAGCAAAGAAAATGTTGGTTATTGCATTTTTAATACATATACAGATTTCTTGAGCTTACAAGTTTTTAAATCCAACTGTATGTCCAGTGCCACCTCACTGGGATAACCTCGATCACCAGTGACAGATCGCTTCTGTTATCTCACCTGCAGCTGCCATCTATTCCAGCAACATCGGAGCCATTGAAACAATCAGACCGTGGTCCTCCGAATCCTTCCACAATCATCCCCAACACCAACATCACTAATCTCAACACCAACCTTCGCTGCCATCACCTGATGCTGCACTGGACACAGGGCATCAGCCCCTGACAAAATTGCTGCCCGGGAGACCAGCGATGGCGTCACCATGGCCAGACTTTTTTCAATTGATGCTGTAAACCCTGACTGCCACATGATGTGCCAGGTTGATACCATCCCACACCAGCACTGTGGAGCATCCCTTTAATGTCCAAGCTATTCCATGCACACACATCATTATAGCGGGGCAGGGGTGCGGGGGATGGCGGGGGGGGGGGGGGGAGTTATGACTGAACAATCACTGGAACTCAGGAAGACACTTCTCAATGTGCACTCAGATCTGTCCAATAAGGGGCACTTTTTGAAAAAGAGATTTCACTGTACGACAACACATTACCAGAGACTTCACAGGGACATTGGCTAAACCTCTCAAGTGCCCACCCTTATGTGTTGTTAGTTGTTATGCTTGGAGTAGAATGAGGGTGTGTGTGAGGGGTGGCTAGTGAGATGGGGAAGTGATAAAGTAGATAGAGAAGTTTGGGTGGAGGTGCAAGGTAAGTTGGTGTCCTGGGGAGGTCTCCTCCACCCTAGGAAAGGAAGAGAACCTCCCTGCGTACTGTGACTCCCTCCATAAGCATATGGAGGGAGTCACTGGAGAGCATGGGTGCAAGAGTTCACCTTTGTGCAGTGATTGTCTGTGTTTTCAGCACCTCAATGCTGTCAAACACTGTAAAATCAACTGTCAAAATAAAATTGTGCATGGTCCCTTTAAGGAAACCGGCAGATGACGCGTCATCAAATGACGTCATCAGACCCGCTTCCTGTTAATTGGCCGGTAAGCCCACAGTTAACAAGGCCAATCAAGGGAAAATCACATCTGCAGAGCGGAGGCAGCTGGGGGCGGGACTGGAACCTGGAAACCAGCTGACCTGCCCCCATCCCAACACAGATGAGAAAATCGCGGCTGAAGAGTCTGAACCAGGAAGTTTAAGTTAGAATATTTAATTCAATGCCACATCATGTAGAGAACACAAAATAAAGAGAGGGAGAGAAAGATGGGATTAAGAGAGAGAAAGAGATAAAAGGGACAGAAAGATAAAGTAAAACAAAGTATTTTTCTCAAATCTCCAACAATAATTAAAACTTGAAGGAATGAGACTCCTCACTTGTAAAAGTTCACTTTCAGTGCCAGAGAGATTGTTTGGCAGTAGTTAAGACTTATCACACCATTATAAATACACTTAGACCGGAATGGACAAGCCCCAACTTTTTCTGGCATGCTTAGGGTATCTTTCACGTAATTACCCCAACTTCAGTGTTTCAATCTCCCAGCGAGATACTGGTATAGTGAAGCTTCTGGAGGAGTAGGGCAACTCGAATCGCAACTTTGTGATTTCTGCCTTTAACCATGCACGTGCATTCACCGGAAGTTCCTGTCCGATTTACTCTTGTATTCACTGTTACTTCTACAGCAAAATCTGGGCCATTAACAGAAATGGCACGAAGTGACTTAAGTATTGACAGAGCAAGTGCTGACAAGCTGATATAACTAAAATCTCTCACTTCTCAGCTGCAGAAGCTTGTAATAACGACACAAAGCTAGCGTGTCTGATCTGCGATATTGGCCATCTGCTCTGGACACTTAACCACTCCATTTTTGAAATTAACTCTGGGTAAATAGTGCTTCCAGTTACATTACAGATAGTGATTTTCAGATGGTTAAATAGGGGATGGAAAAGAAGATTTTAATGGCAGTAAATGGATTCTTGCTATTGATTTTCTAAGGTACATACAACACAACAAGCTTTAATGCAGCACTCGGCACTGGGAGCTTAAAGTGTAGCACTAAGACGTATTAACCTACTTTTCCTTCTGTACCAGTTCCTGCCCTTACTGTGACCTTTTGTGCTAAATGCAAAATGGTTAAAAAATCAAGGAGTGCCATGTTAGGATTTAAACAAAGTAGCTTTGAAAGAAGTCGGCTTGAAACATAACATATAACATATGCCCTACATTTTCTTCATTAACCTCTTAGTCCATTAATCTTCATCTGAACTCAGGCACTGAATGTTTTCTACAGATAGAAACATGCCAAAAATGAAATACAGTCCCTCTAAAGAAAAACAAGGTTATCTATGAATAAAGAACTGTTGCAGTTTTCAGATTTTTAAGTAGAAAAGCGAGCTGGGTTATAGAATTTTAACAAACTTTAGATTGCAGCTCTGAACAGAAGGAAATAGTTTCTTTGTTTTTTTTCCACATTAGAGCACTTTAGAATAAGAAAACAAATAAAATGTACAGAAAATCAAATTACTTCTTTATTTGCTGTTAAAATTCCCCTTAAAATTACTTCAACTATAAGTATATATATTTTCCTATCTTATTTTTAAAAATGATTTACCTCTTCGACTTCTCTCCTAAAACACCAGGTAATCAATCTGCTTCACAATTTCTACCTTAAGAATACAGGAACAGGAGTGAGCCATTCAGCCCCTCAAGCCTGTTTAGCCATTCAATTTGATCCATTTGCCTACCTTTTCTCCATATTCCCTGATAATCAGTTTTTTGTTAGGTAAGAGTATCAGTTTGAAAATTTTCAATTGATTCAGCATCCATAACCTTTTGGGGCGGGGGGGGGGGGGGCGGGGGGAGTGTTCCAGATTTCAACTACCCTTTGTGTGAACAAATGCTTCTTGATTTCACTCCTAACTGGCCTAGCTCTAATTTTAAGATTATGCCCCCTTCTTCTGAATTTTCCCACCAGAGGAAATAGTTTTTCTGTATCTACCCCATTGAATCCCTTTATCATTTTAAACACCTCAATTAGATCACCCTTCAACATTCTAAATGCAAGGGAATACAAACCAATTATGCAACCTGTCTGCATAATTTAACACTTTAAGCACGGTATCATTCTGGTGAATCTACACTGTACCCTTTTCAAGGCCAATATATCCTTCCTGAAGTGCGCTGCCTAAAACTGAATGCTCTGTACAACTGAAGCATCACTTCCTTTTGTAATCCAACCCCTTTTTGATGAATGTCCTCTGTACTGCATCTCCTGTCAGATTTTTTTTCCTGATTGGAGACTTTTTCATTACTTGGCTTTCTTTAGAAAAAATCTGTTGGAGGAACAGGGGGAAAATCGTGTAACAATGTGGGTTTGGCCTTTCACCTCAGGAACTTCTGTTCAAATGCACTTCAAATTAATGGATGGAGATCTCTTTCTGTTGGTCGTGAGTGTAATATCTTGAGACACAGCATAATATATATACACACAATAGCACAACATGGCTTCCGGTAAGAACTATACTGCAGGGTGGTACGGTGGAACTTTGGTATATTTCACACCATTTCTGCTCATGAACTGTGTGGACTCGTCTGAACAATTTCTTCAGGGAGGCCGTATGAAGAAAACAATCTTCACAAATTGTCTAGTGTTTTGCTTGATGTTATTAGATGCATCAGAAACACCTCTACCCACTTCGAGTGACTATCTATCACTATGAACAATTGCTGTTGTTCTAGCTCAGCAAAATCTACATGTAACCTTTGCCACACTCTGGGAGGCCATTTCCATGGCTGAAATGCTACTGATGGTGGTTTCTTGCTCACCGATTGACATGTTGTACACTGGCTGACTATGTACTCTATCTCTTTATCTAAACCTGGCCACCATAAGTAACTGCGTGCAAAGCTCTTGGTTAATTAACAATCTTGTTGTACGAGGCCCCTTGGGTCGGAGCGATCATAATATGATCGAATTCTTCATTAAGATGGAGAATGAAGTAGTTGACTCAGAAACTAGGGTCCTCAATTTAAATAAAGGAAACTATGATGGTCTGAGGAGCGAGTTGGGTAGGATTGATTGGGGAATGGCACTCAAAGGGTTGACGGTGGATAGGCAATGGCAAATATTCAAAGACCGAATGGATGAACTACAGAAGTTGTTCATCCCAGTTTGGCATAAAAATAAAACAAAAAAGGTGACTCAACCGTGGCTAACGAGGGAAATTAGGGATAGCATAAGGTCCAAGGAGAGGACATACAAATTGGCCAGAAAAAGCAATAATCCTGAGGATTGGGAGCAGTTCAGGATTCAACAAAGGAGGACAAAGGGATTAATTAAGAAAGGGAAAATAGAATATGAGAGTAAGCTTGCAAGGAACATAAAAACTGACTGTAAAAGCTTTTATAGATATGTGAAGAGAAAAAGATTGGTGAAGTCAAGCGTAGGTCCCTTGCAGTCAGAATCGGGGGAATTTATAATGGGGAACAAAGAAATGGCAGACCAACTAAATACATATTTTGGTTCTGTCTTCACAAAGGAGGACACAAATAACCTCCCAGAAATACCGGGGAACATAGGGTCTGATGAAAGGGTGGAACTGAAAGAAATCAGTATTTGTAGGGGAATGGTGTTAGGAAAATTGATGGGACTGAAGGCCGATAAATCCCCAGGGCCTGATAATCAACATCCCAGGGTGTTCTGGACCGATGGACTATTTTATGTGTGCAGATAGCACCCTCTGGTGGTGGTTATTGTGTTAGCAGTGTGTTTGTATGAAGCAGAGGTCATTTGACCTTTGTTCCTTTCTTCCTATGTGAGGTCATTTGACCTTTGTTCCTTTCTTCCTGTGTGAGGTCATTTGACCTTTGTTCCTTCCTGTGAGAGGTCATTTGACCTTCGTACCTTTCTTCCTGTGTAACACAGGAAGTAGAATTCCAGGAAGAACCTGGCAGTAATGGAGGGTTCCATAAGGGTTTCACAATCCAATGTAATCTGATTTCATATGTTAGGCCAAGCGCAATATCTGTGAGTATCTTTGTTTCTTAGCATAATAGCAACGTTGTCAGAGTAGTATTTTGATAACACTATGTTTATAAAAGGTTAATATTTGATAGTTACAGAAGTGAGTCCAAATGTTAGTTAGTTATACAATTAATCTATTCTACTGTTGTAAATATGTTTATATCTTATGTAATATCGAATGTATAGTACTCAGTTTATGTACAAAACATACTTTGTCTTTGTTTACAGTTTCACAAATTTGTTCAAGTAAAGGCTTCAAACAGCAAACGGCTTCACGAAGAATTATTTTGAATAAGTGTTTAACTTGGTGGATAACTAGATAGGAGCACGTCTAGCGTGGCCAGTACACAGGGTACTTAAGGAAGTGGCCCTAGAAATAGTAGATGCATTGCTGGTCATCTTCCAGAACTCAATAGACTCTGGAACAGTACCCATGGATTGGAGGGTAGCTAATGTTACCCCACTATTCAAAAAAGGTGGTAGAGAAAAGGCGGGGAATTATAGACCGGTAAGCTTGACATCGGTAGTGGGGAAAATGCTAGAGTCCATTGCAAAAGATGTAATAGCAGAGCACTTGGAAAGCAGTGACTGGATCGGACAAAGTCAACATGGATTTACAAAAGGTAAATCATGCTTGACTAATCTACTGGAATTTTTTGAGGATGTAACTGGTAAAATAGATAAGGGAGAACCAGTGGATGTGGTGTATTTGGACTTTCAGAAGGCTTTCGATAAGGTCCCGCATAAGAGATTAGCGTGCAAAATTAAGGCACATGGGATTGGGGGCAAGGTATTGACTTGGATAGAGAACTGGTTGGCGGACAGAAAGCAAAGAGTTGGAATAAACGGGTCGTTTTCCGAGTGGCAGGCAGTGACTAGTGGGGTACCGCAAGGATCGGTCCTCGGACCCCAGCTGTTCACAATATATATTAATGATCTGGATGAGGGAATTGGATGTAATATCTCCAAATTTGCAGATGACACAAAGCTGGGTGGGAGGGTATGCTGTGAGGAGGATGTCGTGAAACTCCAGTACGATTTGGACAGGTTAGGTGATTGGGCAGAAACATGGCAAATGCACTATCATGTGGATAAATGTGAGGTTATCTACTTTGGTGGCAAAAACAGGAAGGCAGATTATTATTTGAATGGCAATAGATTGGGAGAAGGGGAAGTGCAAAGAGACCTGGGTGTTCTTGTGCACCAGTCGCTGAAGGTAAGCATGCAGGTGCAGCAGGCGGTTAAGGCGGCAAATGGTATGTTGGCCTTCGTAGCAAGAGGGTTCGAGTACAGGAACAAGGATGTCTTGCTACAGTTATACAGGGCCTTGGTGAGACCGCACCTTGAGTATTGTGTGCAGTTTTGGTCGCCTTATCTGAGGAAGGACATTCTTGCCATGGAAGGAGTGCAGCGAAGATTCACCAGGCTGATACCTGGGATGGCAGGAATGACGTATGAGGAGAGATTGCGTCGATTGGGCTTATACTCACTGGAGTTTAGAAGATTGAGAGGGGATCTCATCGAAACCTATAAAATTCTGTCAGGCCTGGACAGACTAGATGCTGGAAGGATGTTCCCGATGGTCGGGGAGTCCAGAACCAGGTGTCATAGTCTAAGGATAAGGGGTAGGACATTTAGGACGGAAATGAGGAGGAATTTCTTCACCCAAAGAGTGGTGAACCTGTGGAATTCTCTGCCACAGAGGGCGGTGGAGGCCAGTTCATTAAATATATTCAAGAAAGAGTTGGATATATTTCTTAAGGCTAAAGGGATCAAGGGATATGGGGAGAAGGCAGGGACAGGGTACTGAATTTCAATGATCAGCCATGATCTCATTGAATGGCAGGGCAGGCTCGAAGGGCCGAATGGCCTACTCTTGCTCCTATCTTCTATGTTTCTATGTTTCAAGCACATTCCCAGGTGCTGGTCATGAAGATGTCCGAACAATTTAGACCTGAACCTATTTGGGATAACCACTCTTGCTCTCCACATGATACAATCTTTATCCACTGACAATTCATTCCTACGAACGAAGTATGGATGGATATCTTCCTCCGATACTTGGTTTGGCCGTCCATTTGCTATGTAATCATACACCTTTGACATAATTGGGTCACGTTTGGTTGCCCTACCAATCTCTTCAGCTGTGACTGGCAGCTCATTAATGTATGAGAAACAGAACACTTCTTCCTTATTGGGTGTAACTTGTGATGGGGATGGCAACCTGGACATAGCATCATCGTCTGGACTCAATGTCATACGTATATGCTGACAAAATCAAAGCCCATCTCTGCATTCGGGCTGCAGCTAAGGTTGGAACTGGGGACTTTGGATGGAGGATTGCTGTCAGGGGCTTATGGTCAGTAACTATGGTAAACTTACAACCAAACAAGTATTTGTGAAACTTCTTGATCCCAAAAATCAATGACAAAGCTTCCCTTTCGATCTGCGCATAATTCCGCTCACTGGCACTGAGAGTGCGTGAAGCAAAAGCAATTGGTCTCTCCTCCCCACTATCGAGTACATGAGAGATCAATGCCCCAACTCCGTACGGAGAGGCGTCACACGCTAGCTTGATCTCCTTAGATACATCATAGTGCACTAACATGGTACTCTCTACTAACTGGCATTTACACTCTTTGAATGCTTTGTCGCATTCTTTTGATCACCTCCAAGGAACCTGTTTTCTCAACAGCTCATTCAATGGATGTAACAATGTAGCCAAATTTGGGAGCAACTTTCCGTAATAATTCAAAAGACCCAAAAATGATCGGAGTTCAGACACATTCTTGGGAGTGGGTGCATTTCTGATTGCATTCAGCTTTCCCTTGGTTGGATGTAAACCAAATTGTCTACTCTGTGTCCTAAGTACTCCACTGAGCTTTAAAACAACTCACACTTGTGAGCTTTCACTTGTACTCTGTGCTTCTCCAGCCGTTTGAGCACTTCATTCAACACCTCATCATGGATTTGCCTGTTTGGTGCTGAAATGCGTATTTCATCCAAATAACACACTACCCCTTCAATCCCTTGCAAAATTTTGTTCATCACCCCCTGGAATATGTCGGGGGCAGAAGACACTCCAAATGGTAGCCTATTGAACTAATATAGGCCTTGGTGAGTTTCTCCATGAGTGCGTATGGTACGGGAAGTGGCTTGCAGTAAACTGGTCTTACATCCTTCTGCACTCTGACACTCGCCTTGAAGTCTTGGATCGGATTGCCCGTTTCGCTGAACACCTTCGGATATTGCTTGATGACATCATCTTTCGATGCAAAGTTTGCTTTCACACGAAAAATCTCATTCCAATCCAGCTTCAGTGATCCCAACCAATTTCTACCTATCAAGGCAGGCTTGTCTCCTGCCACTACTATGTGAGGCAAGCTCTGACACTGATCCATGTATTTCACTGTATGGTGACTGACGTAAGAAAACTACTAGGCACTTGGTCTGAGTATTAAACAAGGCTTTAATCAACTGTTCTTCAACATGGAGATCTAGTTGTGTCCTTCACAAGTTCCTGTTAAAGAATGTCCTGAGCAAGCTGGGCCCATGCCCAAGTATTTATACTCTCCCTGGACAGTGCCACCAGCAGACCGCCCAGTATTATTTCATAAGTCTTTCCACATGAATGACAAGATTCATGTCAGTGACACTTCTTACAACCTTCAACTTCACTCGTCGGTAATCACGTAACTTGTCGCAAAATAGTGATTCCGGTACTACGCTCACGGATGCACCACTGTCGATTTCCATGGGTATCCTGGTTCCTGCGACATCTACTTGGATGATGATACCTCACAAATCGCTGTTAGATGCCTTCGTGTTCCTGATGACATGAATCTCCAGAAACTCCTCATCCTGCTGCTTCTCTTCAATGGTATGTAGTGTCTGCCGATTTCCACTTCTAGCATTGCCAGTCAGTCCTGAAAGTTTCCAAAATGACAGTGAATGGATAAAGCTACAAAGTACTCACTGATACCCTCATCATTTAATTGATCGTGTGTTCCAAAATGATAACTTTCAGCAATTTCCAGGGGCTCAGGACTGTAGTGCTGTTCGAACTTGGTCAGGATTTCCTTCAGTGGCGTATCCTTCGGCTTGGCGAGAACAAGCAAATTTTTCAGGATTTCATACACCTTGGGGCCTGCTTCAGTCAAAAAAAGCCCAATTCATTTCTAAAACTGCCCGGTTACGGTTTACATCATCGGGGACATCGACGATACTATTCACAGTGAAAAACATTTCTAGCCGCTCCACATATGCTCCAAAAGTCTCTCGGTCGTGATGGAACTCATCCAAGCGCGCTATTATTCCCATAGGTGCGGCCATCTGGACTCTGGCAATGTCGACAGTTCAGTCACATGTGCTTGAAATTTACCTCGGATTTTAATGTTTTTCTGCAAAACGAAGAACGTCCTACAGTCCCTCCGTCAGTTGGCAGGATTATCCTCCAACAAAAATTTCAGCTAGGGAATCTGCAATCGCATCCTCATCGTCAATTCTGTGATATCTTGAGACACAGCATATATACACACAACAGCACAACATGGCTTCTGGTAAGAACTGTACTGCACATGGCTTTATTATTAAATACATCAGCAGTCCACCAGGTGGCTCTATTACAGTGAGCGCTCTTGTGCCAAGTGGGGGAATTCCCCATGCAATTCCCAGTGTGCACGAGTGCACAGCTCCAAATTGCCCCTCATTTGAAAATAGATTGACAATCTCATACACAGATGATAAGAATGGGCAGTTGTGAGAAATAAAAATCATACTGGTGCAGTAGAGGGTGAGAATGCTGTGCTAATGTTGAGCCTAAGGCACTTTGTTGCGTCAAAGCATAGTGCGCTTTAATCTGGAGCTGACTAACCTATACCTGATAAGGAGTGCTTGATGTCAACACTGGTTTCCTGAAACAGGAAAGTATTGCATGTCCTGGTGCTGCCATCGCTTACCTTGAAATTTGAGCACAAAAATTAACCAAAATGTATTTTTATAAAAATCGATGAAGAAAACATTTTCAGCTCCAGCCAAGACGGTAAGTCTATTCACAAGGCTCTGCTGATGGTGCTGTAAAATCAGCTGCTGGAAACTGCAAACGAGCAGGTTGGGTTAACTCCGTCTGATCTTTCCCTTCCTGTGATTGATGGGGAAGATAGTACGCAGCCTTCAATTGGCAGCTCCCCACATGGAACAGCTGAAATCAGCAGTTCACTGAGAAAGATTGTAGATGTAAAGCTGCATGTGGCTCTTCCATCATAAGGGGTATTGGAGCTCTGACATGCTGCATCACCACACTTCACCATCAATGTGTGGATCATATGTAAGTTTATCTTCACTTCTCCTAGGGTCAAACTTCCGAGGAACACAGCTGCATGTCATTACAATGTAGACTTTAATGGACTAGCTGGGAAGCAGAGGAATCAATATGCCAGTGCATTCATTAAAAGCTACGGTATATTTGGTTAAAGGAGTCTATTCTATAATAAAGATTAATGGGCTAAGAGCTACACTTAGCTAATATTTAAAATTTTGCCAAGCAGAACTCAGTCATAATTACACAGAGCATGTGACCGGGACTTACAGTGTACAAGGGCTGAATAACAAATGATTGAAGTCACTTATTTGACCCTTCCTTGGTCAAAAATTGTGCATGATTTTAAAATGTACCAAGTTCAAGGAATTTTACCTGTGCTTCTCGCAGTGGATGAATCAGTGAAATGCTGTTCCTCACTGCTGATGTACAATTTTTTCAGTGACTAGACACACATGCTCAGGTACATCAAAACGTATACAGCAGGACCCAGCTTTGGACATTAAGTGCAAAATTTAGACTGTTGTCAACAATTCAAATTTGTGAATGGTATATAAACCCTGTTGTAGTTATGCACAAGGAATCAAGATTTATTTATTTTACTAACAATAAATCAAATTTTCCTTCAACCTCTGCAGCTTACATTGAAGCTTAAAACCTAGTCAAGCTGCCTTTCGCATTAGGACTGCTTGAAGTAAAATGAGCATTTGGGAACATGAGTACAGAAGGCCAAACAGTAATCTAAACATCAGACAGAAGGTGCAAAATACGGATTTGAATTTATAAGTTACTTTTATTAAGAGTATAAAAGCATGCACAAACAAAAGTTATTTCTGTAAAAAAGAAATTAGAACATAAATAAGCTAAATCTGGAGAGTCTATTCAAAAAGTTTTTTTGAAAGACTGAGAAAGAGGCAGAATTTATGGAGTGTGAAACTCACTAGTCTTTTGTTACTTGGTTTGTTTCTTCCTCCTTTTTGAATAATGGAGTAATGTTGCTTCCTTTCAATCTTCTGCTGCTGTCCCAAATCTAGCAAGCTTTGGAAGATTATAACTAGTGCTTCCCAATATCCTCATCTGATTAATTTTATTCCCTTGGGTGGAGACTGTTTGGGCTTGAAGATGTGTTTGGTTTCAATCCTATTAGTTTATTCAATTACAGTTTTATGCCTGTATGTTTCTCCCGTCACTAATCTGTGGTCTTCCTTGTAGCTTTCGTGTCATTTTCCTCTCTGAAAACTGAAGCAAAGTGCTCAGATCAGCCATGTCCTTATCCTCCATTACTGTCATACCGTAATATGTTTTTAAGGCTCAATTCTTCCATTAGCACTCTCTTTTTATTCATAAAAACCTTTGGAATTACACTTGATGCTGTCTACAAGTCTTTTATCATACTCCATCATCACTCCCATTATTTTCTTGTTCTCCTTTTGCTTTCTAAAATACACGCACAAGACACAAAATACAGCCAAATCAAAAACTTAAGGTGATAAAATGATAAATCTTTCAATAGCCAACCTAAAATGTAACAAGGCATAAGATAGTATGGAATGAGAAAAGCTCGTTGGTCCATCAAACCCATTCCCAAATACAATTTGTCCTAAGATGGACAAAAAAATTAACTCTGCTTCTTTAGGGAGACAACTGACCACATACAAACCATCAGATAAAACTCTGAAATTTCTTGCTGACTCCCAGGGATAACTGATAAAACACCAGAATATGGATCCAGTTTTAGAACCTATACTTGCAACTATCACCAGCTGTATGCAGTAGACTAGGCTGAAGTATCGCACAGGAAAATAGAAACTGGAGTAGGCCATTCAGCCCCTCAAGCATGTTCCGCCAATCAGTTGTATCATTTCTGATCTGTACCTCAACTCTATTTACCCGCCTTTGCTCCATATGCCTTGATGCCTATACTGAAAAATAATGACTATAATAAATATATCGCACGTAACATTTTGATATACCATTTTCTAAGTGAAGTAAGCAGATCATGTTAGGCTGCAATTACACTGAGATCAGTAGCCACACGAGTGACCCTTAGCCAGTGGCACTTTGTTGATGCGACCTAGCTGCAAATCCAAACTTTCTGTGTCAAGCAAGAGCTCTGGGTATGTGCTCCAAAGCAGTAAATTTTAAATGAATTGAGCTCACAGACAGGAGTGTCTGCTTTCTCCAAACATTGAAATAAGCTCCATCAGTTGGAAGCCCAATAAATCATGAGAACTTTTTAATCTGTGCACAAAAGTACATTGGGGTTATATTCCATGTGGTGCAATTGATATTAAATGGCCTCCTCCAGGGATCTCAAACCTTTGGAATCATACCCATGTATCATTTAAACTTTTTCTTTTTAAACTATTTATCTACTTCCCTTTTCAAAGCTATTATGCATTCTACATCACCACTGTTTCTAGTAGGGCAGTGCATGACCAACCCTGTGCAAAACAATTCTTCTAATTTCTTTGTTCCTTTGTTGATCTTGAATTTCTGCTCTCTGATTACTGTCCCAGTAACCAATGGAAACATTTTTCCTGGTTTACCTGATCAAAACGCCTCATAATTTTAAATATCTCTATTAGATCTCCTTTTAACAATCTCTGTCTTAATGGAAAAAAAACATGAGATCTTTCAATAACAACTTACATTTACATAGTACCTTTAATACAGAAAATGTCCCAAGGCACTTCACACAGGCGTAATTAGATAAAATGGTACACAGAGACAAAGAAGGAGATGGGTGGCCAAAGTGATCAAAGAGGTGGGTTTGAAGCAGGGTTATAAAGGAGGAGAGGGTGTTAGAGAGGCAGAGGAGTTTAGGGAGAGAATTCCAGAGTATGGAACCTCGGTGGCTGAAGGCACAGCTGCCAAAGGTGGAACGAAGGCCAAGGGAATGCACTTAAGGCCACAGTCAGAGGAAGGGAGAGTGCGAGGGGTTTGCTGGGCTGAAGGAGATTAATGAGATAGGGATGGGCAAGGTCATGAGGGATGAGAATTTTAAATGTGAAGCATTGAGGGACCAGGAGACAATGTAAGCCATGAAGGACAGGGGTGATAAGTGAGCAGGACTTGGTACAAGATAGGATATGGACAGCAGAATTTTGGATGAGTTAAAGTTTATGAAGCTTGGAGAATCGAGACTGGCCAGGAGAGCAATGCAATAGTATAGTCTGTAGGTGACAAAAGCATCAACGAGGGTTTCAGTGGCAGATGGGCTGATGTTACAGGGGTGGAAGTAGAGAGCCTTTGTGATTGAGAGCATATGGGGTCCAAAGCTCAGATCGGGGTCAAATAGGAGGCAGAGATTGCCAACAGTCTGGTTCAGCCACAGACAATAGCCTCTCATCAAAAATAAAGCCTCTCATCCCTGTTATCACCTTAGAAAATGTCCTCTGTACCCTCTCCATGTCCTTGACATGTTTCCTAATGGAAAGCACCCAGAACGGGACGTAACATTCTACCTGCGACAATCCACTGATTTTAAAGGTTTAAAATTACCCCTTTGCAATGTCCCCTATGATCCCATCTTATTTAGTTTTAGTTTTAATAACTTGTCCTTCCTTTTAAAGATTTACATTCGACTCCTTTGCCAAAAAAACTTTAGGATCAGATGGTATGGACAGACACTCTAATCACAAACCCATCATCATCTCCCAATGGTCAACCAAAAGGATTTACCATCAACTCTCTTGAGAAAGCAACACTTTCTTCATCACCTACCCCACTGCTAGTGGAAATCAGAGACTGCAACAGTGAACACTTTAATATAATGCTCTATTTGATGAAGAATGAAGTCAACAGCAGTTTAAAGGATAGTGATGAAGAGCAGAAAAGAAATCATTTAGCGGGCTTGGTGAAATAGATCAGACTATGAGAGGATATGAATTCAGGTCTCAGCAACAGCAGACACTGCGAGTGTAGTTGGTCTTCAGACGATAGTGAATCGGCAGCCCGTTTTTAAGAACATAAGAAATAAGAGTAGGAGTAGGCCATACGGCCCCTCGAGCCTGTTCCGCCATTCAATAAGATCATGGCTGATCATTGACCTCAACTCCACTTTCCCGCCCGATCTCCATATCCCTCGATTCCCTTAGAGTCCAAGGCCTAGAAATTCACTGGCCTTAGCGCCGCTTTTGAGGCGCTAGAGGGCCTAGCGGCGAAGTTATGGCCAGTTTTGAAATTGACAGGGGCCCTAAATCGGCGTTAGGCCGGTAGCGCTGCGCCGGCACCGATGACGTCATCGGTGTGCGCAGCGTCCCGGTTGCCATGGTAACCCGCCCGCACTCGGAAATTGAGTTGCGGCCGCCTCGCCCGTGGCAGCCGCAAGCAACGTTCTGGCAGAGGTGCCTTACAGAACGTTGCGCCGGCGCATTAAAGGCCCCGCGGCGGCCGGCCGCTTTCCCGCCGCCCGCCTGGCCGCAGCTCCCTCCCCGGACTTCCCCCCCCGGAACAGAAGCAAGCCCGGCACTTGTCCGAGGTGCCGGGCTCATTTTTAAAAAGATTATCGCGGGCCGCGGCCGGGTGCAGGCAGCTCCTCCTTAAGGGAAGGAGGAGGCCTGCACTTCCCGAACCTGCCGCACCGCAGCGGGCACCGCAGCGCCGGAATAGCGCCGAAATTCAGCGCATAGCGCCAGTTTTCAGGCGCTAACAGCTTTCAGCAGCGCCGGCAGCCGTTTGGGCGCAGAAGTAGTGAATTTTTGGCCCGCCCAGCGCGACTTAGCTCCGGCACTAACTTCCGGCGCTAAAGCCGTCGCTGCGCCAAAACCCAATTTCTAGGCCCAAGAATCTATCTATCTCAGCCTTGAATATACTCAAAGACTCAGCATTCACAGCCCTCTGGGGCAGAGAATTCCAAAGATTCACAACCCTCTGAGTGAAGAAATTCCTCCTCATCTCGGTCTTACATGGCCTACCCCTTATCCTGAGACGATGCCTCCTAGTCGGTCCCTTCATCTAGGTCATTAATATAGTTTGTAAATAGCTGGGGCCCCAACACTGATCCTTGCGGCACCCCACTAGTTACAGCCTGCCAACCTGAAAAAGATCCGTTTATCCTTACTCTCTGTTTTCGGTCCGTTAACCAATCCTTTATCCATGCTACTATATTACCCCCAACCCCTGAGCCCTAATCTTGTGTAATAACCTTTTATGTGGCACCTTACTGAATGCCTTTTGGAAATCCAAATATACTACATCCACTGGCTCCCCTTTATCTACCCTGCTAGTTACATCCTCAAAAAACAAATACATTTGTAAAATTTTCTTTGAAAATCAGGCACGGTGTAAAATCGGACTGCCGATTTGCTAACGCCTGTTCCGTGCTTTCGGCGAAGGCCAATTTCACCCCACCCGCCGATGTATCACCTGCTGTACACAATACAAGAAACAGTGAAAGCAATCTATTTAATTATGTAGCTAGATTACACAAGCAAACTGATTAGAAATTAAATGATGCAAAAATGAAATCAGAAAAGATACCCTCTATTACACATAATTAACAAGTCAATTATTACTTGGTTTTCCAATTTATTTCTCTATCACTTAATAGAACAGTAAATCATTTCCAGTAATCCTGGACCTCTAAGGTCATTATAGGCCATTAATTCATTTTCTGGAAATGCAAAACAAAGCTGAGCACATATGCTGCAGAGAAGGCAGAAAAATAGACAACATGGCTGACTGATTGGCTCATAAAGAACCCAATAGAAATCAATCCTGTTGCAAATATTAGTGCAAATAAGCACTCTCACATATTAAGCCAGCAATTATTTGTTTAAAAAGCTGTAAAAAAAAGGAAGAGGTAACCAGAATTAAATTTTGTGTACACATAAAGGTATTATACATATGTTACTAATGTAATCTGCTAGGTAATAAGTAAAGTATTTGGATTTCAACAGTTAAAGCAGTACAAAATGCTGATGGGGAATTTCAACAACAACTTGTATTTATATAGCGCCTTTAACGTAGTAAAACGTCCCAAGGCGCTGCACAGGAGTATTTTAAGACAAAAAGTTTGGCACCGATAAACTAGGGCAGGTGACTGGTCACAGAGGTAGGCTTTCTTTTTCAAAATAAATGACAATTCTCCCAGCCTGCAACACAGGAATTTAACACATGCTGTTCTGATCACATTTGGGAAAAGCAGACCGAGTGGGATTAGCTAATTATTTCAAGTCGTTTGCCAAAGTCATAGAATTAATGTTTTTCTTGTCCTTTTGTTTTAATACAGGAGTTACCACACTAGCTTCTAGTTTCTACCATACACCTGCTACTAATGTTTACACTAAAGGTCCAGATGTCTTCCATAAAGAGCTTTGCCACAAACATTAACTCTCAGGTCCATTTAGCTTTTCATATTTTTATCTCGATTGCTACCATTCAGTAACAGTCCAGTGAGTAAGGAATGTCTCCCCACTCCTACCAACCATTGCAATCATTAGGTTTGCTGTGATTTCCTCTGTGAAGATGAATAAAATTGGCTCACTGTAATTTGGCTGTTGGATAATGGGTGTACTGGCCACGCTAGACGTGCTCCTATCTAGTTATCCAGCAAGTTAAACACTCATTCAAAAATAATTCTTCTGAAGCCGGTTGCTGTTTTGAAGCTTTACTTGAACAAATTTGCGAAACTGTAAACAAAGACAAAGTATGTTTTGTACATAAACTGAGTACTATACATTCGATATTACATAAGATATAAACATATTTACAACAGTAGAATGGACGAATTGTATAACTAACTAACATTTGGACTAACTTCTATAACTATCAAATATTAACCTTTTATAAACATAGTGTTATCAAAATATTACTCTGACAACGTTGCTATTATGCTAAGGAACAAATATACTCACAGATATTGCACTTGGCCTAACATATGAAATCAGATTACATTGGGTTGTGAATGGAACCTCTCATGGCAGATTCTCCATTACTCAAGTCAGGTTCTTCCTAGCAAAACTGCTTCCTGGGGTCAACAGGAAGAAAGGTAGGAAGGTCAAATGACCTCTCACAGGAAGAAAGGAACAAAGGTCAAATGACCTCACACAGGAAGAAAGATCAGATGACCTATCCAGCATACAAACTGTTAACACAATAACCACCACCAGAGGGTGCTATCTGCACACATAAAATGTTCATTGGTCCAGAACAATGGGCTCCAACTCAGCTATTTTTGTGACAGCAGTAGCCTGTCATGAAAAACACTGGAAGTGCCCCAGAATGAGGTAGAGAAATTTTCAAGGCTTTTTTCCCCAAATTGGCTGGGATTTTTAATCAGGTTTTTTGCTTCTCCCAGGAGAATACATGGTACAAAAAGAAAATACTGCAGATGCTGGAAATCTGAAATAAGAACAGAAAGTGCTGGAGATACTCAGCAGGTTAGGCAGCATCTGTGAAGAGAGAAACAGAGTTAACGTTTCAGGTCAATGACCTTTTGTCAGAACACATGGTTTTGGATGGGGTGGAGAGTGCATGTGTTGTGATACACAAGGTATCACAATTGTGTGGGACTGACTAGATGGACCAGAGGGCTTTTTCCTCTGTTATTTTTCGTATGTTCATTAAGTGGTTTTATTCAAAGCTTTATAACATCACAAAATATTGAGTGATTTTACTCTTTCCTCCAATTACCTAAATAATAATCCTACCTATTCAGAATTAGAAGATATTAAAAAAAATACTTTTTAAAACGTCGAATTCTGTAGCTACAACACCGAATATTCAGGAGTTAAAAGAATAACTAAAGAGAATTAACTGAGGTTTATATATGCACTTGCTGAAGAGGACTGAATGGATTCTTATGCCTGCACTTAACTTTAACCTAAGTTTCTGAGACCCAATAACAGATTGGTACACATGCAGTGGGTTTCTTTGGATCAGAAATTGACAGGAAATTCAGATTTACACCTGTGTAATGCACAGTATGTGGATGCATGCCTGGCTTGATTCAAGCAACCAGAGTTGTGAGTTTTTACTCTGAGGTAAGATCAACAATAAGGCCTAGGCATTTGTCACACTCCAAGACATAACAAGAATTGATTAAAATTTACAAATGTGCACATGCAATTATAGATTAACCAAGCATGCTGTACACTTTTCTAATCTCAAATTAAAAAATAGTATTATACAGCTCTCACAAAGAAACTCACGTAACTATTCAATACTAAATCCGAGCACGTTAACAAATTTGTATGAAATGACTCTTCATGATTTTAACCAAGGTGTGATCTATGTCAAATAAACCAAGTCCACTATTTGAATGCCAGTGGATTATTTGTTGACGGATTAAATATTGTATGTTTCTCACGGAGGAATTGTTTAAGGTGAACAAAAAATTTGCAGAGAGGATATTATGACCGGAGCAATGTATTGTGTTGAAAACCTCTTTGGAATAAGAATGGCATAACAAAGGGAAACTCTATGGGTTAAAGAGTTATTATTGTGCCTTGAACATGTCCTTTGTGCCTGGAACATGTCCTATGATGCTGAAAACCCAATTAAGCTGTCCCTGTAGCAATAATTACAGTTTCCATTCAGGCTCTTGTTTCTGTCCAAATACTTTTTCTTAGGTATCATGTGACACAATAGCAATCAATAGATTTTCACTCGACTAGGATATAGATATTACAAACTGGTCCTTTCACATTTGGTTCATATTGTGCTTTGAAGACACAGAAAAAGCATGTAATAAACATTTATGAAAGAGACATTAATATAGTTCGTAGAAAGGTGCAAGCTTCCTGTTTGCAGTACAAAAGCTACATTGCTAATCACAGAGGCTGCTCAGTATTCCAAGGTTTCCCACTCAATTTAGCTTGTCCATTTGAATATTCTTCACTGTCATTTTGAACACCAGGTTTGTATGAGCACAGATGTGTAAAATTCCCTTTCAACTAGTCCCTTGTTAATGGAATAGTACCTCCCAAAATAATTTTTGATTTTCTTCGTTATGAATTCAGGGATTGCTATTTCATGATTTCAATATTGGATCCACAGCAGGGAGTTTCTCAGCACCACAAACCCAGCTTTCAAAGAATTTACACATTTAATCTACAAAAACTGCTCAAAGTCTGTTCACAACTGCAGACAGAAACTATCCATTTCTCTTCACACCCTTCCCACATCACATTTCAACCTCAAACTACAATGTTTTACGGTAAAGGGTCAACACCTGAATCAGAATCAGGGGAATTTATAATGGGAAACAAAGAAATGGCAGACCAATTAAATACATACTTTGGTTCTGTCTTCACAAAGGAGGACACAAATAACCTCCCAGAGATGTCGGGGAACATAGGGTCTAATGAGAGGGAGGAACTGAATGAAATCAGTATTTGTAGGTAAATGGTGTTCGGGAAATTGACGGGCTTGAAGGCCGATAAGTCCCCAGGGCCTGATAATCTACATCCTAGGGTACTTAAGGAAGTGGCTCTAGAAATAGTAGATGCATTGCTGGTCATCTTCTAAAATTCTATAGACTCTGGAACAGTTCCCATGGATTGGAGGGTAGCTAATGTAACCCCACTATTTTAAAAAGGTGGTAGAGAGAAAACGGGGAATTACAGACCGGTAAGCCTGACATCGGTAGTGGGGAAAATGCTAGAGTCCATTATAAAAGATGTAATAGCAGAGCACTTGGAAAACAGTGACAGGATCGGACAATGTCAACATGGATTTACAAAAGGTAAATCGTGCTTGACTAATCTACTAGAATTTTTTGAGGATGTGACTGGTAGAATAGATAAGGGAGAACCAGTGGATGTGGTGTATTTGGACTTTCAGAAGGCTTTCGATAAGGTCCCGTATAAGAGATTAGTGTGCAAAGTTAAAGCACATGGGATTGGGGGTAAGGTACTGACTTGGATAGAGAACTGGTTGGCAGACAGGAAGCAAAGAGTTGGAATAAACCGGTCTTTTTCCGAGTGACAGGCAGTGACTAGTGGGGTACCGCAGGGATCAGTGCTACGACCCCAGCTATTCACAATATATATTAATGATCTAGGTGAGGGAACTAGATGTAATATCTCCAAGTTTGCAGATGACACAAAGCTGGGTGGGCATGTGTGCTGTGAGGAGGATGCAGAGAAACTCCAGTATGATTTGGACAGGTTGGGTGATTGGGCAGATGCATGGCAGATGCAGTATAATGTGGATAAATGCGAGGTTATCCACTTTGGTGGCAAAAACAGGAAGGCAGATTATTATCTGAACAGCAATAGATTGGGAGAAAGGGAAGTGCAACGAGACCTGGGTGCCCTTGTGCAGCAGTCACTGAGGGTAAGCATGCAGGTGCAGCAGGCGGTTAAGGCGGCAAATGGTATGTTGGCCTTCATAGCGAGAGGATTCGAGTACAGGAGCAAGGATGTCTTGCTGCAGTTGTACAGGGCCTTGGTGAGACCACACCTTGGGTATTGTGTGCAGTTTTGGTCGCCTTATCTGAGGAAGGATGTTCTTGCCATGGAGGGAGTGCAACGAAGATTCACCAGACTGATACCTGGGATGGCAGAAATGACGTATGAGGAGAGATTGGGTCGATTAGGCTTATATTCACTAGAGCTTAGAAGAATGAGAGGGGATCTCATTGAAACTTATAAAATTCTAACAGGACTCGACAGACTAGAGGCAGGAAGGATGTTCCCGATGGTGGGAAAGTCCAGAACCAGGGGTAACAGTCTAAGACTAAGGGGTAAGCCATTTAGGACAGAGATGAGGAGGAATTCCTTCACCCAGAGTGGTGAACCTGTGGAATTCTCTACCACAGAAGGCAGTTGAGGCCAATTCATTAAATATATTCAAGAAGGAGTTAGATATATTTCTTAAGGCTAAAGGGATCATGGGATATGGGGAGAAAGCAGGGACAGGGTACTGAATTTGGATGCTCAGCCATGATCTCATTAAATGGCGGAGCAGGCTCTATGTTTCTATGTTAACTTATTTGTTCTCTCCATCGATGCTGGCTGACCTGCCAAGTGTTTCCAGCATTTGCCATACTTGTTTGATTTCCAGCAACTGCAGTTCTGTGCTTAACGTATGGACTGACTGGGCTGATGAATCATTGGACAGAGGTTAAGATTAGAGATTTTATGCTCAAGAACTAGAATTGATACATGGAATATTTAAGGTGAACAAATTATAACAAAAAAAACCCTAAATTTTAGAATCTTTAACAACATTTTCCTGTGTCACAAGTGTGTGAACATGCACGTGTGGTGCAAGGCGTCATAGTTTTAACCATTGTACTTGTTTGCACATAAGACAACTCTCACCCTCCCTTTGTTCTGTCCATCCCAAAACCAAGATAAAGCTGCATCTTTTCACTTCCACTAAATAATATTATTTTCCCAACTTTACTATTACATAGAATTACATACAATACACAGCACAGAAACAGGCCATTCGGCCAAACCAGTCAATGCCGGTGTTTATGCTCCACTCGAGCCTCCTCCCATCCTTCCTGATCTAACTCTATCAGCATAACCCTCTATTCCCATCTCCCTCATATGCTTATCTAGCTTTCCCTTAAATGCATCTATACTATTCAACTTAACTATTTCTTGTGGTAGCGAGTTCCACATTCTCACCACTCTCTGGGCAAGGAAGTTTCTTCTGAATTCCTCATTTGATTTCTTCTCCCTCCCCAAAATAAAAAGATGCACAAAGCTTACTGGGCTATTCACTGGCATTATTAATTAGACCGTAAAACAAAGAAAGATGCAATTTTGCTGTGGGACTAATTCTATCACTCTCTTCTCTAGAGATAGACTGTAATACCACCTAGTTCAGAACCAGCAAAATTTACCTAATCAGAGTAGGTTCATTCAAATGTCAATGTTAGATATCAAACCCAGAGATCTTTGAGCTTGAATCTCAGGCTTGACTTCACAAGAGTGTGTTACCTTATCTCAATCAAGCTTCAGTGTTATCAGTAGGTGTAGAGTTTTGATACTATGTTGTATGGAAAAATAAATGTTGTGTAATGTTCATAAGCTGTCACCTCAAATTGCTTCTAACAGCAGTATTTTACTCCAAATGTTAAATAGGTCAAAATTCTCTCCCCAGATACAATCCAAGCTTAACAAAAGTCAAAATCTGTGCTTTATTTTTGGACATTTTATTCAGCTCGGGTAGTATCACGATTTCATATGCCCACCACTGTTCCCCCTAAGCTGTGCGGCCGCACAGTTCCCTCGAGGCTGCCGCGCACCAGGTGTTGCAGTCCGTGCAGTCCCGCTGGAGCGGCTCCAGCACGCAGGCACTCTTTTTAATTGCGTCCCACTGGCTCATTCTTTAGGCCCGCAGGAGTGCTGGTCCCATTTCGGCGCCTGAGCGTTGGAACCCGCTCCAGGTCTGACCGAGCCAAGGTACTGAATGTGAACGCTGTGATTATCCACACAATCATTTTTGCTGCCTTCTGCGCATGCACGCTGTTTCCCGAGGCCGCGCATGCACATTACCCAACAGTTGCAGCCTTACAGTTTGGCCACATTGTCTTCAGCTCCATGGGAGAACTGGATCCATTGGTGGCTGGGGGGAGAAGAGAGGATCAAAAGAGTGGAGAAAGAGAGAGACTGGGGGGAGAAAGAGAGAGAGAGACTGGGGAGAGAGTGAGAGAGACTGGGGGGGAGGGGGAGAGAGAGAGAGAGACGAGGGAGGGGGCGAGACAGGGAGCGAGAGACAGGGGGAGGGGGAAAGAGAGAGACTGGGGAGAGAGAGACGAGGAGAGAGAGGGAGACTGGAAAGGGAGAGAGAGAGACTGGGGGAGAGATATTCCCTGCGTTTCTTACAATAGCGGTAAAAAAAATCTTTATCATCCACCAACAGGGCCTCATTTAATTGTCTCTTCTAAAACCTGCAGGCAGTTATCGCTCAGGGTTACACTGAGCTGGACATTCAATTAAGTGTGAAGAGGTGAGTGGAGCCGGTGTCTGATATGAGCACCTTCATTATCACAAGAGCACAAGTAGGAAAGCATTGTCAAGAAGCGTTTCCCCTAAGAGGGAAAGAATTCTGCTAATTTTTCAACATTGACAGGATATCAAATGTTTTTAAAAATGGGAAGAATGCTCTCTCCTGAATCGACGCATTCTCTGCTTCTCCTGTGCAGAGAGAGACAGCGAAACAAAGACATAGAGAGAGAGAGAGAGAGAGGGACAGGGACAGGGACAGAGAGAGAGGGCACGACAGGGCAGAGAGAGAAAGACAGACAGAGAGAGAGAGACAGGGAGAGATTGCGAGAGACAGAGACAGAGGGGGAGAGAGTGAGAGACAGGGACAGGGAGAGAGAGACAGGGACAGAGAGAGAGAGAGAGAGAGAAAAAGAGAGCTTGAGAGAGAGAGAGAGAGAGGAGTGAGGGTCCAGGCGGGCACGTGTAGTCTGTTCCCAGGGACTGAGCGGCGGCCGCACTTTGTAACAACACAGATGGAGACGCAGCACATGTACAATGGCCGCTGGAAGGAGGCTAAAGCAAACAGTTTTTAGGCCCGCAGTGAAAAATAATTTTTAAATTCCGAAAATTGTTTGAAGCCAGAAAAAAATACGGGAAAGTGATGTTGAATATCCTGCGGTAAGTTGCAGTTACATTTTGCCAGGTGTTGTCCCCTTTTTGAAAAAGTTTATCAGGGTTATTTAATTCATGTTATCAGAGAAGGGGAAAAGTTTGTGCCCCTGTTTGTACCTCAGAGTCTGTGAGAGACGGAGGGAACATCAGCAGAAAAAGAGGAAACAACTTCTCCAAAACTGATCCCAACTCATCGCCAAGGCTGGGGATAGAGAACCTCACCACCTTCTTAGAAAGTTTAACCACTTTATTCACTTTCTTATTTGAGCTCTGTTTGGAATTAGAGTTTATTTTATTATTTTTTGTTGTATGTTTAACGACAGCCTTGAAGAGGGAAAGAAAAACTTGGAGCAACTTCTTCTGTCAAAGCTGCAATGAGACTTGATAGAATTTGAAGATTTTTCATGAACTTTTTACAAGAAATGAGTGTTAAAAACGCTCCCACTCCCCTTAGTTTGGATTTTGGAAGAAACAAGCAAAAATTAATTTTCCCCTCATCGAAACAAGTTTCAACCAGGTCTTGAAGTCCAAACGCTTTTAAAGAGGCTCTGAATTGCTAAAAACGTTTTAAAATTGAAATTTCTCAATATTTGATTTTGAACGATTGACTGAAGTAAGTAGCTTTACACAAACATGCAACCATGCTGTTGGGGGGGGGGGGGGGGAGGATTTGTAGGAGTTACATATTACTTTTTATTGACTTTTTAAAAAAACATTACAACTTTTAGGAAGAAAACCAAAAAAGGGGAAAAACACAAACCATTTTATTTTCTCTGTTGTTCTATAGTCTGAACAAGTCCCAGGAATAATGTAAATATAGATTTCCTCTTAAACATTTAGTGGAGTGTTAATAGAAACAAGAGTTATGTAATGATGTATAAAAATTGCAGGAAGCTACTTTAGAAGAAACCATTATTTGTTTATTGAGAAAGACACAGAAAATACTTTGATTAAACTGACAATGTACGATTTCGATTTGGTATAAATGTTTGAAATAGGAGATTAAAAATTGAAAGTACAATGAAGTTCATTTCCCGCTATTTAATTGCGAAGTACCTAAAATAATTCAGCACTTTTCGTGATGAGAGCAGGGATTAATATTGTGGAGAATGTTTGAGAGAAAAACATTAAAAGCAAAATTTGTAAATTAACATCTTTACGTCAACATATTAGTAAACATTTCCAAGTCAATCGGATTGGTTCTCCTGTCCTGGAAGAAAGTTGTGTCCTGGAAGAAAGTTGAATGTTTATTTCTGTCAAATCATAGCTTTTCGTTTTTAATTCGATGATGCAAATTGTGTATGTGTTTTTCTGCACTTGTGAATAATTGCTGCATTTCTGACATGTTACCTAGGGGTTGTGTGTTGGTTCAAGAAGACAACGTTTATTAATGGAAGTGATTGAAGTTGAAAATACGGATACCCGTTCTTGTTCAATTGTTCAATTCTTCAATTCTTTTTAATACTGTGAACTAAAGAACTACAGCACTTTATATTTGTTGGTTGTCTGGTTACATTGTGATTAATATTCTAATTACTTATGTGGACGTACAGCACATCAGCACCATAGGAAAGCCGCTGCTCCTGCAGCTTGTGCAGCTATTACTATAGTGGCATGAGGGATGGGCTAATACGTTGAAAACTTTAAAATGAATACATATAGCATGAATAGATATGCCTCTTTCAGCTCACCTTGAGCTTTTGGATTGTTTGTTGATGCATAACCATGTAACTGAGTGATGCTTCTCAACTGTTAATCCATTATTATGTAGTTACATAAGAATAAAAGAAATAAGAGCAGGAGTAGGCCATACGGCCCCTCGAGGCTGCTCCGCCATTCAATAAGATCAAGGCTGATCATCGACCTTAACTCCACTTTTCTGCCCAATCCCCATATCCCTTGATTCCCCTAGAGTCCAAAAATCTATCTCAGCCTTGAATATACTCAAAGACTAAGCATTCACAGCCCTCTGGGGCAGAGAATTCCAAAGATTCACAACCCTCTGAGTGAAGAAATTCTTCTTATCTCAGTCTTAAATGGCCTACCCCTCATCCTGAGATATGCCCCCTAGTTCTAGACACTCCTGCCAGGGGAAACGACCTCTCAGCATCTACCCTGTCAATCCCCTTCAGAATCTTGTAAGTTTCAATGAGATCACCTCTCATTCTTCTAAACTCCAAAGAGTCTCGGCCCATTCTACACAATCTCTCATCACAGGACAGCCCTCTCATCCCAGGAATCAATCTAGTGAATCTTCGTTGCACCGTCTCCAAGGCAAGTAAATTCTTCCTTAGATAAGGAGACCAAAACTGTGCACAGTACTCCAGGTGTGGTCTCACCAAGGCCCTGTACAATTGTAGTAAGACTTCCTTATTCTTATACACTCCAACTTCCTTGCAATAAAGGCCAACATGCCATTTGCCTTCCTTATTGCTTGCTGTACCTGCATGCTAGCTTTCTGTGTTTCTTGCACGAGGACACCCAAATCTCTCTGAACACCAACATTTGAAAGTTTCTTACCATTTAAAAAATATTCTGTTTTTCTATTCTTCCTACCAAAGTGAATAACCTCACATTTCCCTACATTATACTCCATCTGCCACCTTACTGCCCACTCGCTTCGTCTATCTATATCCCTTTGCAGACTCTTTCTGTTCTCACAGCTTAACTGTCCCACCTAGCTTTGTATCATCAGCAAACTTAGATACATTACACTCGGTCCCTTCATCTAGGTCATTAATATAGATTGTAAATAGCTGGGGCCCCAACACTGATCCTTGCGGCACCCGACTAGTTACAGCCTACCAACCTGAAAAAGATCTATTTATCCCTACTTTCTGTTTTCTGTCCGTTAACCAATCCTCTATCCATGCTACTATATTACCCCCAACCACATGAGCCCTAATCTTGTGTAATAATCTTTAAGGTGGCACCTTATTGAATGCCTTTTGGAAATCCAAATATACTACAGCCACTGGTTCCCCTTTATCTACCCTGCTAGTTACATCCTCAAAAAACTCTAATAAATTTGTCAAACACGATTTCCCTTTCATACAACCATGTTGACTCTGCCTAATCATGTTATTATTTTCTAAGTGATTTGATACCACTTCCTTAACAATGGATTCCAGCATTTTCCCGACGACTGATGTCAGGCTAACTGGCCTGTAGTTCCCGGTTTTTTCTCTCCCTCCTTTCTTGAATAGCGGTGTTATATTTGCGACCTTCCAATCCGTTGGAGCCATTCCAGAATCTAGGGAATTTTGGAAGATCAAAACCAATGCATCCACTATCTCTTCAGCCACCTCTTTTAGAACCCGAGGATGCAGGCATTCAGGTCCAGGGGATTTGTCAGCTTTTAGTCCCATTAGTTTCTCTGGTACTTTTTCCTCGACTTATATTAATTACGTTAAGCTCATCACCCTCATTATACCCTTGGTTCTCCACCATTTTTGGTATGCTTTTTGTGTCTTCCACTGTGAAGACAGATACAAAATATTTATTTTAACATTTCTGCCATTTCCTTATTCCCCATAATAATTTCTCTTGTCTCAGCCTCTAAGGGACCAACGTTTACTTTTGCTACTCTCTTCTTTTTTACATACTTGTAGAAGCTCTTACAATCTGCTTTTATAGTTCTTGTTAGTTTTCTCTCATTCTATTTTTTCCCTTTTTATCAATTTTTTGGTCAACCTTTGCTGGTTTCTGAAACTCTCCCAATCCTCAGGCTTACTATTATTCTTTGCAACATTATAAGCTTCTTCTTTCAATCTAATGCTATCCAATTCTTTTATATCGCAGTCATTTCTAACAAGTATTTTTTTTTAAATAGAGTTTGTACATGATGAACTGAAAGCTTTAATTAATTCTACCATAAACAAACTTGCAGAATGGGCATGTAAATGACAAATGAATTTCAACATAGATAAGTGTAAGGTAGTGCATTTTGGTAGGAGGAATAAGAAGACTACCTACTCCTTGGAAAATAAGAATCTAAATGGGGTAGAGGTGTAAAGGGATCTAGGGGTATAGCTTCACAAATCATTAAAAGTAGCAACGCAGGTTAAAAAAGCCATAGAAGTACAAATAAAACACGGGGGTTCATTTCTAGAGGAGTAGAATTCATAAGTAGAGAAGATATGTTAAACCTGTGTCAAACCTTGTCTGGTTATCTCATGATTTGAGACAGTGGGGTGGCAAAACTGCATTACTGTATATATGATTTTTAAGTGTCTGCTGTTGCTGTTGTTAAAGGTGTTGTTGTTGTAAAATTTGCCCACGGACGAAAAGGTCACGCTCAGAGTAGTTCATGGCCCGCTCGGTACAAAAAAAAGTTAGAGGGAACATTGATGCCCACCATTCTGCTTTCCTAAATTCCTCGTCACAACACCGACTATTCTCTGCAATTCAACTGGATCAGAAAGAAAACGAACTTAGTGCACATAACACATAAGTAACATGAGGTTACTATTACTCCCCTTTCCCCACCATCTGCCAGTCACAACAATTTCAAGTACATTCTTCCAAGAATTTGATTTATCAGAACACTCACGGGTTTACTGAGCAGATTAAGTCTCCAATCTACTGTTTCTTTCAAAATTATTTATTTGAGTAAACTAAACAAATTACCATGATTAGATAATGATTTTACTTCCAATGGAATCAAAATTACATTAAAATCCAATTTTCCCCACTTGTATTTCATGCAGCAAGTAAAAATCACAGGTCATTATTCCTAGGAATTGTTCATACTCGAATTCATATGATTAATGGATCAGTCTAAAGTTGTCTAAGACATGCAAATATTACAAATGCAAATATATACATGACGCAAAGAGAAGTGGGATCAATCTTGATCGATCATGGCTCTTCAGAATACAGGTGGAATATATTCTATTTTTATATGAAAATAGTCACTGTTCGGGGGAAGGAACGATAATATATTTTGTGGGGACAGCTTTATGCCTTGAAATTAGGCTACTGGATTAGTGCCTCTTAAAATAGTGAAGAAATTTGATTCAAACTCATTTAGTATTTGTACAATGATATTTAAAGAGCCTAATTGCAAGGCATTAGTGTATTTGCTTATTCATTTCAGAAGTGGTTTCTGGACTTTCCTGTGACCGAGATGTGCTGGTTTCTCGACACCTCTGATAAATACAGCCTTTTCAATTGTATAGCTAAATTGATTTTCTCTCAAGGCTCCATCTTCTATTTGATTTGTGGTTGATGGTGCTTCTCCTGACGGCAGCTCCCCTATGTTGTGAACTGCCTGATAGTTTCCTGCAAGACTGGTCAGATTTGGCTCTGAAAGCGCTCTCAGAGCATTTTTTTAACATAAAACAAATAACACATTTTCCCCCAGCACTGATAAATATTCAGCAGGTTTTAGACGTGCCTGTATTTATCAGGATTATTCAGCTGGACGGTCATGTGCAAGAGAGGTTTGTGTCTCATTTTTTTTTTTAGTGACTGTTAATTTAGTTTAAAAAATTTGACGTGTTCATTACAAGAAGCTAGATTGTCAGGTTGAAAGCCCCCCATTTTAAAATAGGTATAAGGTGAATGGTTTTTTGATTAGCTCAGTACTGTAGGTGTTATTCACAGCAGGCATTATGAAACTGAAAAATGGTATTTTTAACACCTCTTTTATATGAATATTTGTAAAAAGAGTCAAAGGTTTTGTTGCCTTATGCAGTACTACAGCACAAACTGATTTATATGGGGATATGGCTGTACCAAAGTGACTGCAGAACATATACAGGAAACTCTCGTTTAAACAGCACCTAAATATCCGGAATTCTCTATTAACTGGCAAAAATTCTCACTCCGAAAACAACACCCCAACCGGCAATGTTGCCGAGTCCGAGTCTCCCGCGGTGGCCGAGTTAGTCAGTGGGGGTAGTTCTCCAAACTGCCACTACTCAGCTTCTTGGCGCTGTAACAGGAGTCTGACTCTCCCGCGCTGCCGGTAGTCTCTTCTGATCCGCCACTGTGCGTTTCCCACGCTGCTGGTAGTCATTGCATTGCATTACCCTCAACTGGCAGTACTGTACTTAATCAAGCATCTTCCACCATCCATTTAACACAACATTCTGTAGGTGAGTACCCAATTACTGTATACTGCACATTTCTTGATTTTTTTTATTTTTCTTTGTTAAAAATAGCCTCGGTAGATAACCCTCTCTGTCATCCGGAATTTTTGATCAACTGGCAACACGCCGGTCCAGTCGGTGCTGGATACCAAAGAGTTTCCTGCATTTCAATTAAAAGTCAGACACATACCAAACAGGAGGGAGTTTTAATTTTCGACAACAGCATAAGATGGGGAATATCGGATTGGCCACCCATTATACACCCCATCTGATATTGTCTGTTTTACACCATTGCTGAAGGTTAAAATTACCCCACCACACACTCACTCCCTCCTAAGATTTGTCAACTGCAATCTACGGGCTGGTTTTAACTCTACTGCACAGCAGAAACTTGGCGGGTGGGCAGTTAAAATCACCCACATGACTTACCCGCTGGAAAGCCACCAGGTTGCCACCATTACGAATTTAAACTACTCTACTGAGCAAAGACACCGGCACAAAGCCGGCTGAGTCCCGTTTGACGTATGCATGTCGGATCCTGATGACATCATTGCACCCGACTGCAATTTTAACTGAAGCCTAAGTGGAGAAGCTGTTGTGGTTTTCCTGCCAAGCGAAAGCCAGTCAAGAAGAGAACAAAAAAAGGTACTTTTATTTCTTCCTTTGTGGGGCCAGGAGGAGCAAGGAAAGCTTAGGCCTCCCCTGCCCTGGACTGCCACACTATCCAGACGTGAGACACGTGCGAGATGCCCCAAAAGCTGAGGCTGTCATCTACCTTGTGTGGGCAGCCAGCCGCCATCTACCTTGTGTGGGCAGCCAGCCGCCACCTACCTTGTGTGGGCAGCCAGCCGCCATCTACCTTGTGTGGGCAGCCAGCCGCCATCTGCCTTGTGTGGGCAGCCAGCTGCCATCTACCTTGTGTGGGCAGCCAGCCGCCATCTACCTTGTGTGGGCAGCCAGCCGCCATCTACCTTGTGTGGGCAGCCAGCCGCCATCTACCTTGTGTGGGCAACCAGCCACCATCTACCTTGTGTGGGCAGCCAGCCACCATCTACCTTGTGTGGGCAGCCAGCCGCTGGCCCGAGCTATTTTCTGCCACTTACCTGCAACTTCCTGCCCATTCCAGGTGGGAAGTCAACCGGCAAGATTTTAATGAAGCCAGGGAGTTAATAGCCCATGCCCCATTTCTGGAGCAGCAGGTTAGTTTCCAAGTCACCTCGCTACCAACCCGCCCAAAATCGGGGCCTGAAACCTTTACACTTTATACTTCATATAAATACTTTGCATGGGAAATGAACTGCTGTGGTCCCTCTTAAAGTTTCATTTATAATTTTAATATATTTAGCAACTGTTTTCTATATTGAATAAATCTAGTCTTACATGGCTGCTGCTACTTTTACCTTCACTGTTCACCTATGTAATCTGTGATGGCTCCTTTCAAAGAGCACAGCATTATTAGTAACTCCACTATTAACACAGAAAATAGAACTTACTTTTTTTTAAATTGGGATTATGTCCTTCCCTGAAAAGTACATGGAGGGGGGAAAAAAGCCTCTCCTTCATCATATCCACTGTCAAAGTTTGAAATCAGCTTGTGCATACTTCCGACCATTAGTTTGGATGACTTTGCAAGTGACCTTGATCAAACTGGGAGCATGCAAATGAAAAAGATGCTAGCCTGAATATTTTTTAATTAAGTAATCAATTGGAATACTTACAAAAAAAACATCATGGGTACAAGTGAGCTACTTGTACTCTGCTCCTCATTTAAGTGCAAATATTGTATTGGACAGAGGAGAAATTGGAACTCGTCACACTTGTTTCTGAGTAGAAAATTTGGCCAAAAGGGACTAATTTCGTGGGGCTATGTTCCATGCCCCAACCACACCTGAAAGACATCTGACCCCATATTGGGTTGGAGCATTTCCAACGCGTCCCTGACGGCTGCCTAAAACTGGCATTAGACCCCTTCCAATATTTTAATGGAGGCATAACGCCTGTTTTCGGACCCATTCTGGAATTTCATCTGCCTCAAGCAGAGGAGGGCTTGCTCCACTCGGAATTACTTGGTCTACATGCTACCTAAAAGGGACCACTAGGTGGAGCCAGGAGGCGCTCCTCCTGAGAACTCTGCTGACTCCGCACTGCTGCCTGCCCGCGCTCAGGCCCCCTCCCATTCTCAACACCCTCCCCCCAATCCCAGGACTTACCTTAGGGCCACCACCGGCCCAAATTGATGGGCACCAAAGCAGCAAGCTGTCTCTGGAGCTGCGACAAGTGCTGGCAGCTCACCCGAATTATTAAGATGAGCCCCGATGAGGGCCAATTCCTCAGGCTGACCTCTTCCAGCACATGCTGGTTGTCTGCAACCTGATTTATTGGAGCAAATTGATCCTCCAACAACTCTGTATTGAAGGAAGATGAATTGTACATGTAAAAAGTTCCTTCAACTTCCTAATTTATTTCTGGTCATTTGAGGTAAATAAGCTATTGTCATGTTTTGATTTCATGTTGCGTTTGCAACCATCTTCAGCCAGAAGTGCCGAGTGGATGATCCATATCGGCCTCCTCCTGAGGTCCCCACTACCACAGAAGCCAGTCTTCAGCCAATTCGATTCACTCCACGTGATATCAAGAAATGGCTGAGTGCACTGGATACAGAAAAGGCTATGGGCCCCGACAACATCCCGGCTGTCATGCTGAAGACTTGTACTCCAGAACTAGCCGCACCTCTAGCCAAGCTGTTCCAGGACAGCTATAACACTGGCATCCATCCAACAATGTGGAAAACTGCCCATGTATGTCCTGTCCACAAAAAGCAGGGCAAATCTAATCCGGCCAATGACCACCCCATCAGTCTACACTCAATCATCAGCAAAGTGATGGAAGGTGTCATCGACAGTGCTATCAAGCAGCACTTACTCACCAATAACCTGCTCACTGATGCCCAGTTTGGTTTCCGCCAGGACCATTCGGCTCCAGACCTCATTACAGCCTTGGTCCAAACATGGATAAAAAGAGCTGAATTCCAGAGGTGAGGTGAGAGTGACTGCCCTTGACATCAAGGCAGCATTTGACCGAGTGTGGCATCAAGGAGCCCTAGTAAAACTGAAGTCAATGGGAATTGGGGGAAACCTCTCCATTGGCTGGAGTCATACCTAGCACAAAGGAAGATGGTTGTGGTGGTTGGAGGTCAATCATCACAGCCCCAGGACGTCGCTGCAGGAGTTCCTCAGGGCAGTGTCCTAGGCCCAACCATCTTCAGCTGCTTCATCAATGACCTTCCCTCCATCATAAGGTCAGAAGTGGGGATGTTCGCTGATGACTGCGCAGTGTTCAGTGCCATTCGCAACTTCTCAGATAATGAAGCAGTCCATGCCCTCATGCAGCAAGACCTGGACGGCATTCAGGCTTGGGCTGATAAGTGACAGGTAACATTCGTGCCACACAAGTGCCAGGCAATGACTATCTCCAACAAACGAGCATCTAACCACTGGCCCTCGACATTCAATGGCATTACCATCGCCGAATCCCCCACCATCAATATCCTGGGGGTCACCATTGACCAGCGCATGGGAACACCGCCACCTCCAAGTTCCCCTCCAAGTCACACACTATCCTGACTTCGAAGTATATCACCGTTCCTTCATTGTTGCGAGGTCAAAATCCTGGAACTCCCTCCCTAACAGCACTGTGGGAGTACCCTCACCACACGGACTGTAGCAGTTCAAGAAGGCAGATCACCACCACCTTCTCAAGGGCAACTAGGGTTGGGCAATAAATGCTGGCCTTGCCAGCGACGCCCACATCCCAGGAACGAATTAAACAAAACTACCAACCCAACTTTTTTGAAAACTTGGTCCACTTGGTTTTCTCTTCTCCTGAACGTGTTGCCTCCTTGCTGGCGCACAGCTCTATTGATGCCACTAGTCCACCAGCATGGTCAGTACAAAAATTTACATCCAACTCATTGTTTAAATCAAGATGCTATAAGTAGAACTCGTGATGAGGAACCATGAGTTACAATCTTCATTCTATTTGTGGTAGCGAGGACAACTTACTTGCAATTTTATCTGCCATAAGTAGCCCACTCAGCTCACTTGGAAATAAATTGCATCCCATCGCTGGGATTAACGGGATAGCTCTTTCAAAGAACTGGCACAGGCACGATGGGCCAAATGGCCTTCTTCTATGCTGTAAGATTCTATGATCACTAATCATCAGGTGTCCTCTCTTTATTTGATCGGTTTCTATGTTTAGGTATTCGCAGTGGAGTTTCTCAACAAATCTTACAAAACTACATTCGCAAAAGAAATCTATTATATCGATTTACTTTTAAAATAGACTCATAGGTTTAGTTCAGTCACACTGGTGAACTGTGGGACTGAGGAGGAGATTGAGCTGCATTGTTGGTGTACTGGTTGGAATGCTGTATTTTGTTACATCTTGCTCACCCCACGAATGCTCAGAAATACTGCAGTCCTCAGGATATAAAAATGTGTTGTTCATCAACTTAACACTGGGGCAAAAGAGCGAATGATATTCATCCTACCTCAATAACTGATTTAAATTAAGGAATCAGACAGCAAGTGCTTTAACATAATATCATTTCTTCACAATCTGGTTACAAGGTTTTTCACCCAATGAGAAATCATTTTGACTTTGTGCGATGGTGTAAAACGGGTAATAGCGAATCGGCAACCCGGTTTTTATATCTCCCGATTTTTATTTCCATTGAAGCCAATGAAAAAAAAAGCGTGACAGATCAGGCTGCCGATTCGCTATTACCCATTTTACACAATCGCACAAAATCAAGATTACCCCCCTTGGGTAAAAACACAATTCTATTTTCTTTTGTGAGAAGATGTGAGGCTGTTCATACTCTCCGAGTAAACATCACTTTCCTTTAGTGCAGGATATTTATTGCAACACTCTTGACACTTAAAAACAGCCAGGAAAAAAAGTCAGAGATCTGCAGAAATTTCACGTGTCACGTTAGATTGGATCGGATTTCAAAGCTGCCATTCATAGCCCAAGGTAAAGGTGGCACTCTTTAATAACCGTGTCAAAATGATGGGGCATGCTGAATACAGCTGCCGGCTATCATAACCTACAGGGTGATCTGTATCAAAAGCAAAGGAAGACCACAGTGCACTCCCGCTTTATTTGCTCCAAGCTAATCCGTTCTCATCAGTACATCTCTGAAAATCCCCTCGCCTTTAGAACTAGCCCAGTTTTGATGAGCTCATAGTTACAAATCTTGAGGTTAGTTGTTTAACAGCTGTAATAAAACAGAACTGACTTGGTATCACTCTCCCGAGCCTGAAGGTTGTGGGCTCAAGCTCCTGTTAGAGACAGATTTTTGGACTCTAGTGGAATCGAGGGATATGGGGATCGGGCAGGAAAGTGGAGTTGATCAGCCATGACGGAGCAGGTTCAAAGGGCCGTATGACCTACTCCTGCTCCTAATTCTTATGTTTTTATGTTCTAGGATTTGAGAAAAAAATATATAAAAATTTATCATATCTCTAAGAAAAATCTTGAAGCACTTCATGAATTGCTCACCGTTATGTAGATGAACACTGTGGTCTTTTTGTGCACAGCAAGGTCCCACAATGGGGCAAATTAACATTTTGATGAAGTTGGTTGAGGGGGTAATATAGGGAGAACTCCGTTCTTCTTTGAATGCTGACATGAAATCTTTAATATCCACCTAACCCAGTGGAACAGGCAATGTAATGTATAAGCCGAAGGATGCCACCTCCAACAGTGCAGCACTCCCATGGTACTGTTCTAAAGCATTAGCCTAGATTATGTCCTCAAGCCCTTAAATGTGGTTTAAACTCACAATCTTCTAACTCAGAGATGAGAGGGCTACCAAATGGGCTAGACTGACATTGCGCTAAAGCATAATTTAGGCTGACACTCCAGTGCAGCGCTGCAGGAATGCTACAGAGTCCAAATGTCAGCCCTTGACTGAAATGTTACAGTCCTTGCCCATTTGTTTATGTGGAAGTTAAATATCCCATGGCAGTATTTAAATTAGAGCAGGGATTTTTCCTTGTGTTCTAGCCAACATTCCTTTCTCAGCCACCATTAGAAAGTTATAAACATTCATGCTGTATGTGCTAAATGGCTGCCAGATTTGCCTACATGACAGTTACTTCACTTCAATTCATTACATATGGAGTGCTTTAACATGTTTGAGATGCGCAATAAGGCACTCTATGAATGCAAATGTCCTTTTCTTTAAAGCCTCCGAAATTATATTTAAGGTTTCAAAAAGCATTTACTCTTCCGCACCCCTATAAAGCAGTCTATTGTGCGTCCAGTAGTATAGATTCATTTCCGCATGATACTCGTCATAACAGAAGCGCACAGAGCTACTCAAGCGGAAGGTCCTTGATACTTGGTTTACTTTAAAGGGTTCAGTCTGGCAGCATGAGTGCAGTGGAACACAACCTTGTAAAGAAGTTTCAGTTATGCCAAAATTGTTGGAAGCATCATGACTCCAGCTGAGGTATGTGGTTGGGGTGGGGGGAGGTTCAGCGAGTGCCTCCAAAGTAGCAAACAAGGAGTGGCTGTGTGCACTCACCAAGCAATTATGAACCGGATTTAATTTTTCTTTTAATGGCGCAGGGGTGATAAGACCTGCCTGATGTCAGTAAACCCATCAAAGATAAGGGGCTAAATCTGGGATGGTCTGAGGAGGGGAGTGCAGAGTGCAAGGGTGGGAATCTCAATGAGAAAACACTTTTAACAAAATGTAATCTTCCTTTTACGTTTTGTTTCACACGTTCGGGAGTTTAATAATTTTATGAAATTGGACACTGATTCATAGGAACATAGCAACACGAGTAGGCCATTCAATGAGATCATGGCTGATCTGTGACCTAACTCCACCACAGAAGCCAGTCTTTAGCCAATTCGATTCACTCTACGTGCTATCAAGAAACGGCTGAGCGCACTGGATACAGCAAAGGCTATGGGCCCTGACAACATCCCAGCTGTCATGCTGAAGACTTGTGCTCCAGAACTAGCCGCACCTCTAGTCAAGCTGTTCCAGTACAGCTACAACAATGTGGAAAACTGCCCAGGTAAGTCCTGTCCACAAAAAGCAGGACAAATCTAATCTGGCCAATTACCGCCCCATCAGTCTACTCTTAATCATCAACAAAGTGATGGAAGGCGTAGTCGACAGTGCTATCAAGCAGCACTTACTCACCAATAACCTGCTCACCGCTGCTCAGTTTGGGTTCCTCCAGGGCCACTAGGCTCTCGGCCTCATTACAGTGTTGGTCCAAACATGGACAAAAGAGCTGAATTAAAGAGGTGAGGTGAGAGTGGCTGCCCTTGACATCAAGGCAGCATTTGACCGAGTGTGGCATCAAGGAGCCCAAGTAAAACTGAAGTTAATGGGAATCAGGGGGAAAACAATCCACTGGCTGGAGTCATACCTAGCACAAAGGAAGATGGTTGTGGTTGTTGGAGATCAATCATCTCAGCCCCAGGACATTGCTGTAGGAGTTCCTCAGGGCAGTGTCCTAGGCCCAACCATCTTCAGCTGCTTCATCAATGACCTTCCCTCCATCATAAGGTCAGAAGTGGGGATTTTCGCTGATGACTGCACAGCGCTCAGTTCCATTCGCAACCCCTCAGATAATGAAGCATCCATGCCCGCATGCAGCAAGACCTGGATGACATTCAGTCTTGGGCTGATAAATGGCAAGTAACATTCGCGCCACACAATTGCCAGGCAATGACTATCTCCAACAAGCGAGAGTCTAACCACCTCCCCATGACATTCAACAGCATTACCATCGCTGAATCCCCCACCATCAATATCCTGGGGGTCACCATTGACCAGAAACTTAACCGGACCAGCCACATAAATACTGTGGCAACAAGAGCAGGGCAGAGGCTAGGTATTCTGTGGCGAATGACTCACCTCCTGACTCCCCAAGGCCTTTCCACCATCTATAAGGCACAAGTAAGGAGTGTGATGGAATACTCTCCACTTGCCTGGATGAGTGCAGCTCCAACAACACTCAACAAACTCGACACCATCCAGGACAAAGCAGCCCGCATGACTGGCGCCCCATCCACCACCTTCACCATTCACTTCCTCCACCACTGGCGTAGCGTGGCTGCAGTGTGTACCATCTACAAGATGCACTGCAGCAACTCGCCAAGGCTTGTTCGGCAGCACCTCCCAAACCCGCGGCCTCTTCCACCTAAAAGGATAAGGGCAGCAGGCACATGGGAACACCACCACCTCCAAGTTCCCCTCCAAGCTACACACCATCCTGACTTGGAACTATATCGCCGTTCCTTCATCATCGCTGGATCAAAATCCTAGAAGTCCCTCCCTAACAGCACTGTGGGAGTACCTTCACCACAAGGACTGCAGCGGTGCAAGAAGGCGGCTCACCACCACCTTCTCAAGGGCAACTAGGGTTGGGCAATAAATGTTGGCCTTGCCAGCGACAGCCACATCTCAGAACAAATGAAAAAAAGATGTTCGGCTAACTGGTCTATAATTCCCTGGTTTCCATCTCTCAACACTTTTAAATAGCGGAGTGACATGCGCCATTTTCCAATGTAAAGGAACGGTTCCTGAATCGAGAGAATCGAGCTGATTCTTTTAGCGCAAGTAAGTAAGCAAATGTTCTAAATTTTCTTTGTTTTGATAAGACATAGCAGCTAGCTGCACAGGCAAGTCTGGTTATAAAGAAACTCTTGTGAATGATTGCAATCAGGTCAAAAAAGCTGCATCACAAGTAAAGACACAGAGAATAACTTATTTGAATGCTTGACAACATGAAAGAGAACAACTGCCACACAAGCTGTACTGTGAATATTCCTCTCCTAAAGTATATGGCCTGCTCTACCTGGTATTGTTAATACGTTTAGGGCTTTTGACTAATAACTTTAAAGTCAAGTAAAATTGAGGTTAAAAGTCAGCTTAAGCTGGTTTCTGAGCATTTTGAGTTGCTGTCTATCAAACTGTCAGTATAAAACAAATCACCTCAGATGTAGATTTGTACTAGTCCAACTGCAGTAAAACCAGATTAGACAAAATTCTTAATGTAGCCAAGTCCAATTCTGGAACCATTTATGTTCAACATTAAAAACTCAGGGGAGAATTTTAACCCTCACCCCCAACCCTTCCGGTAGTTGGAGCAGTAAAACTCGGGAGAACGAACTTACTGTATCATTCCTGCATACTTCGCGCCTGCCACCATTTTGCCAGGGCACACTTTGCAGTCATCAGAGTCTCCCACTACAGGCAAGTGGGAGCCTTGTGAATGGCTTGCAAACTGGGGTCCTATGCTACAATTAGGACGCCAAAACGCAGAGCCCATTGGCAGGCCCACAAGGTAAAACCTAGTGGGATTGGCGGTGGATTCATAGGCTGCAGGATTTAAGCAGGTATAGCTCCAGGCACTCAGATCATTGACATCTACTTGCGTAGGGGGTGGGGGAAGGCAAGGGTTGTATTTGGAGCTACTTGTGATTTTCAAATATGCTTATTTCTGATAGTTTCTTTTGTTCACTGACCCTGAAGAAGCTGTGAAACGTAATAATGGGCGCTGCTCTTACTGCCTTGTACTGGATGCAAGAAGAGGAGGAAAAGCACAGCAGCTACAACAGAGGCCTCAGCATCCAACAGGAGCAGCAGGGCAGCCTGAGATTACAGCAGGTGAGGGGGGTCGAGTCACAGATGGCCTTAATCACCCAACAGCATACACAAACCACGGGTCACCTTTGTCAACATGTCTGAGGAGCTGTGCATGAGGACACTGCACTTATTGAGGTAGATAGTTGCTGACCTTTGCGCCTCATGCAACAAGACCCGCAGCCTGTCAGGCCAGGAGGCCATGCCATGCCAGTGGCTGTGAAGGTGGCCACTGCTCTGATTTTCTCTGTATCAGGATCGTTCGCATCCGCTAGTTGTCAGTCCATAAGTGCATCAAGCAGGTGACAAATACACCATTTGCCAGAGTGAATCACTACATCTCAATCCCAATTGATGGAAAACAGACAAAATCAGAGAGCCTTGGGGTCTCTACAGGGCAGGGCCCAATTGACTGCACTCATGTTGCCATCAGGGCACTGCTGGACCAGCCAGGAACCTTTGTTCCACTCGATTAATGTCCAGCTAGTATGTGATCACACCAAGAGAATCATTCAGGTACCCAGGCAGTGGCATAATTCATTCATGTGGCAGGCGAACAACCCCTCACCTGGGGTGGGGGGATTGTCCTATGAGGACAGATTGAGCAGACCAGACCTATATTCTCTAGAGTTTAGAAGAATGAGAGGTGATCGCATTGAAACATACAAAATTCTTACAGGGCTTGACAGGATAGATGCAGGGAGGACGTTTCCCCTGGCTGGGGAGTCTAGAAGCAAGCGTCACAGTCTCAGAATAAGGGTTGGTGAATCTTTGGAATTCTCTACCCCAAAGGGCTGTGGAGGCTCAGTCGTTGAGTATATTCAAGACAGAGATCGATACATTTTTGAATATTAAGGGAATCAAGGGATATGGGGATAGTTCAGGAAAGTGGAGATGAGGTAGAAGATCAGCCATGATCTTATTGAATGGCAGAGCAGGCTCAAAGGGCCGAATGGCCTACTGCTGCTCCTATTTCTTATGTTCTTATGTTCTTTCCAACGTGGCAGGAATGTGAGAAGTTGGCTTCTTGGGGATAAAGGCTACCTCCTGCTAACTCGAATCATGACACCCCTTAGAAACCCCCGATACCTGAGCAGCTCAGATATAACAAAAGTCATGCCACCACAAGTACCGTAGGGCTCACTATAGAGCTCCTAAAACAAAGGTTTAGGTGACTTGTGTTCCCTGAAATATGCAACAAAAAGAGTCTCCCACATAATTGTGGCCTGCTGATGTTAAAAATAAAATTGACGTTAAAATGGAGGCACACAGCCTCCTTAGTGACTGACCCACTTCCTGGGAGCGGGTTGGTCGCCTGCCCCTTGACCCGCCTCTGTTAAAGCAGGTTGGCGTTAGGTTTCCTATTTTTTTTTAATCCCCTACCCAACTCTCCCCCACCTGCATAGAGGGGTTAAAACTCCCCCCAATGTTCACGAGAGCCACATGTATTGTAATATATTAGCAGCTTCAACAGTTAGATCATCCATCATAGGTAAGCAAGTGGAAACATCCTATACACTACCTTGGCCCAGATTTTGTGATGAGAGTAACAGTGAGGGTATCAGCGC
Source organism: Somniosus microcephalus (assembly GCF_052327205.1). Taxonomy (NCBI): domain Eukaryota; kingdom Metazoa; phylum Chordata; class Chondrichthyes; order Squaliformes; family Somniosidae; genus Somniosus; species Somniosus microcephalus. The sequence goes on from NC_140997.1 coordinate 188,765,473, forward strand.
CCACCATTATAATGGAGGAAATCTGACAGCAACTTCTGGCATTCGCACATGCGGTTAAACGCAGAAATCCAGAAGTTGCCCGTTCCTCCACAGGGTGCGCTATTGCAGACTCAGCACTGAAATTACTGCAACGGCATGAACTTGCTGTACTTGCCCACTAGTTCCCTACTAAACACACGGCTGGAAAAGTTAGGGCTGGCGCATACAGGATTAAGTGAGTTTTTAACGGCGTGATGTGATAATTACTGCTGAACAACCTCTCTGGCTCTGAAAAAATTATTTTACAATTGTGGAGTTTTATTCCCTCGGAAGAAAACTAGTGTTGGAGATATTTTTTACTTTTTCTGTCTGTCTCTTTTATCTCTCTCCCTTAATCCCATCTGTAGTTTCCAAGCTTTATTTCGCTTTCTGTGCATTATTTAAATCTAATTTATATTTCCTGCTTTATACTTCCTGGTTTGGACTCTACGTGGCTCAGTGAGGATTCTTCAAATTGATTGGTTGAAGAGTCTCGCTGTTGCTTGGCCTGCTCACAGACACTGTAGATCCCCTGTAGAAGACGCCGCACTGGATCAGACGCTGCATTAAGAGTAAATCTCTGCTGACAAGCCAGCGAAAAGGATGTGGGAACGGAGAGGGCCATTCCTTCGCCGCCGAGAGCAAAATCTGGGCCAATGTGTTTTGCATTGCATCTTCATCTGCAGTCCTTATTTATTCCAAATTTGAAGTTGAATCACGCTGAATGCCATATGTAAATGGTTCAGATGTATTTGCTCAGATTGTATTTCAAAATGAAGATTTCCGTCATTTGACATCTGAGCTGCTATGAGCTACAAAGCAGGCTGATACAAACACCGACTGTGAAACTTGTACAGAATTTTGTGAGAAATTATAAACGTGCATCAACTGGTAATTTACTAACACTTGGCGCATGAACTGGATCTGGCTAGCCCTCAATAGAAGCCCAAGGAAACTGCGTTCAGAATGGGTCATCCTGATGTAAACTGAATACTCTCTACAGGGTTCACAATATAAATGGGAGATTGTCTCAGGTCAGCAGAAACACAGGAACACTTGGATTACATTTTGCTCCTCCTGTTGTTATAGGCTTATAGGAAGATTTTTGTGGCTCTTGCTCCCATTTATAATCCTCAAAAACTCAAATCCAGTCACCGGAGTTTGAGGTTTCAAGGATCTTTCAAGGGCTATAGTCTGACTTCAGGCTGTAGTCAGCATTTTATTTTCTCCAGCATTTCCCCGGGAACATTTTACTTTAGAGTAAAAGAAAATCTTAATTCATCTAGTATTCAGCGTGCTCTGTTGAAAGGCCAAAAGGTGACACTCGAAATGAACAGCATTATAAAACTGCAAGACCAATTCCAAAATCATCAGGTGAAGTTGCAGGCGTACTAGAAGGATAGAATAGAAAAAGTCATAAAAGGAAAGTGCACATCTGTTTGTGCCCCGAGGTTTATTCCCCAAACTCATCTGAGGATTAATTCTACAGCATCAGTAGCACCAATACAGTTGGTGCCCAGAGCCTCTTGTGGCACCGTATGTTAGGTGATGAGCAGTTATCAGTACTGTTGTTTATGCACAGATGGCATGCTACTACTGGCAGCTGTGCTGTACCAATTTCAGAAAAAGAAAGACTTGATCAAATAGACATGCCATAATAAGTCAGTCATCAGCACACATACTAGGGTTCCACTCCCACCCATCCATGTACAATCCATAATTTGAGACAACTCAGTATATCATCTAGCAGTCTTCTGAAACAGATGGCTTTATTATTCCATCACAGGGATACCTTTCATTCAAATGTGCCTGGATAAAATTTCAGGCAAAGTCAAGCATTCAACCAGACAGTGAATAGGAGAACTGTCCATCTTGCACTTATGCCCAGATCTTTATCCTTGTTTTCAAATCCCTCCATGGCCTCACCCCTCCCTATCTCTGTAACCTCCTCTAGCCCTACAAACCTCCAAGATCTCTGTGCTCCTCCAATTCTGGTCTCTTGCGTATCCCCAATCTTAATTACTCCACCATTGGCGGCTGTGCCTTCAGTTGCCTAGGCCCTAAACTTTGGAATTCCCTCCCTAAACCTCTGCGCCTCTTTACCTCTCCCTCTCCTTCTTTAAGACGCTTCTTATAACCTACGTCTTTGACCAACCTATCCTAATAGCTCCTTATGTGGCTCAGCGTCAAATTTTGTTTGATAACGCTCCTGTGAAGCACCCTGGGACATTTTACTATGTCAAAGGCACTATATAAATGCAAGTTGTTGTCAGAGTTCAACTTTCAATGACCAAGAAACTGTTTGAGTTGCTTTTTGTTCACTTTGCACTGGCTGCTCGGAGTATAAAGCAAGTTGGTGTGAAGCCAAATTATAGTCAGATGACCTTGTCAAAGCAATCGCACGGCACTTCTGAATAAGTGATCATGTTCAGTTGCTTGCCTTGCTTATGCCGCAAATCTACACACGTCATGTGAAAACCCTGTCAAATTGACATCTTTATCAAGGTTCGGAGCTCCTCTCCCAACTTCCGGCTGCTCAGGTGATTTCTACTGTAACTCATGCACTTCAATGATACCTGGGAAATTCTGATCAATCCTTCTACCACTAGGGTTGCGTAGTATCATAACCAACACCAACGTAGCTACAAATATTACTGTGTGGCTGCTTGTCTGTTTATTGTAAACAGTTGTCTGAGATAATGAATTTATCGGTGGTTAAACCCCCAGACTTCAAATTGTCATCTGAGATTCGGCTCTGAATGTTTTTTTGAAGTTGTATCAACCCTCAGGCTGTTGATACAGAAGCCAAGCTCTTTCAAACAACTATGTGTCTTTAAAACAAAATAATAAATTCCCCAATGGCTCAGCAAGTTTATCCAGTCACTTACAGCTCTTCTATATTGATATACTTGTTTGGTTTGAATCATGAAAGATCCATGTGCTTCCCGTTTCATGGATCCATTAACAAAACCGCTATTTTCCAGCTCTACAACATTGCCCGCCTCCGCCCCTGAAATGTTTATACATATGTCTTTGACACCGCCAGACTCAACAATTCCCATGCTCACTTTGCTGGCTTCCCATCCTCCATAAACTCCAATTTATCCAAAACTCCACCCCACACATTCTATCCCATTGTAGGTCCTGCTCACCCATCAGCCACACATTGGCTCTCAATTCCCCAATGTATTAAATTTAAAATCCTCTTCGTCATCTCTCAATACCTACATGGCCACACCCCACCCTATCTCTGCACTCATCTCCAGTCATACATTCCCTCCTTTGACTTCTGACTTTTGTGCATCCCACTTCCTTTCATCCTACGCTTGGCAGCAAAACCTTCAGCCACCTGCATCCTGTTCTCCAGACCTCAGTTCTCCAAACCGCCTTTCCCCTTTCTCCGCCTTTGAGAACCTTTCAATACCCATCTCTTGAAGCAAGCTTTTGGCCACCTCGCTCAAACTCTCTTCTCCTGGATGCAACCATTTCCTTTCACCCACTTGTGAATCGCCTTGGGATGTTTCTTTACATTAAAAGCAATATAAAAATGCAAGTTGTTGTGGACACTGCTAAATTTGGCTCGTTTATCCCAGTAGTAGAAGCGTAGACCCATGAAGAACTGGATTCTGACACCAGGTTAAGAGAATTGGATTTAGCAGTGTAAACACAGACACCAGTCTCTTGTGATCTGAACTGAACAAACAAAAATGTAAACGTCTCTTTGCTGATCCACAAACAGCCCATGGCTGTGCTGACCCCTGCTGTAGTGCTACAGTTTTCCTCAGCATCCCTCAGTTGGCTGGAGCGGCAGGTGGGTGTGGGCGCTGGACGGCAGGGTCCCTTGATGGAAAAGGGTCCATCACAATCTTTGATGGAAATGGATATCAGGCAAGGACAGAATCAACTTGACTGTGATGCTCCAATAGTCAAATAGCCTGCTCACAACCATCACTTGAAAAGTGTACTGATCTCTATTATATGCTCACCTGATACCTAACAGACGAAGGAAATATTAAAAGTGCACAAAACAACCCTGCAAACTTACCCGTAAATTACCTTGATTATGGAAGGAGGCAAGCTATTTGATTTTAATCTGCAGGTCCCTCAGAAGGCGTGGGCCCATGCCTAAAAGCATCTTTGTGTTTTAAATTCTATGAATATTTAACAGCCTTCTACAATTGTGGAAGATATACATTTGATTTTCTTTGTTCATGGTTGAACTTTAAAGTTGTGGAAATTATTCATCTTCCTTCCAACCTCTACCACCCATGCAAAATTAACAGCCTCAACTCAAGAACACCCTTTCTCATTATCAGCCAGGACCACTGTACTCCAGGTCCTGGCCCAATTAAAGCTTCACGTGAAGACAGCATGAACAGTTGCCGAAAGGCATGTAATTATGAAAACTGTGATTGCTCGATGATCTCCCACTTGCTCCATGTCAAGTCTTTCCACTCTGCACCAGGTGCGTGCACTCAATATTCTCCCACTCATTTCATCTTGCAGTTTTCAGCGGTGTAGCAGCTATGCTCCCAGTTCGTGCAGCTCTGTCCACAGGACTGAGCCCACCTCTGCTCTATTCATTAGGCTTTGACCAAGGTCTGCCTCGAACCAACCAACTTCCTGCCTACACAGCCATGTTTGTTACGCTTGTGGTATTTAAATCCGTAAGGACAACGGGACTAAGTATCCTGCCCCAGGCAAATCAACACCAAGAAAAATATGGAATTATGCAGATCATAATAGGGAAACTATAAACAGATCAAAAATCACAAGTGCAAGAGCAGCTTCACGTTCGCTGTTCCACTGGGGTAAATTTTGATTTCTCCTCTATTGTACATTTACTCAAAAGTAAAATTGGCTTGAAAAGCAAAAAAAAAAATCAGGCAAGGTTCAGATGTTACAGCAAAGGGTCATTTTAACCTAACACGTCCTGACAGGATCAGATCGGCTGCCTGATTTTACATATTTCATTGAGCCAGAATATCACACCGAGAGTTAAACCGGCTGTTATGAATAATGTTCTGAAGTATGTTCAGGAGTTATTTGCAACCTGGTTTGCTTACTTGCCTTGTTCTGAGAGTAGTTGTGTGATAATTGCACAATGGATGATGAAAAAAATCTTACTGGCTATCCAAGTTTTATAATGGTTTAACTTGATCCCAGGAAGACGGTGAGCTCTTCAATTTGAATCTGTTGGATGAACAGGAGGAGCGGGCCCAGGGCAGAAGGCATGCACTGTGTTGTAAATCCTGGGGAGGTTTGACAGCCTGCTGCGATTGTGAAAGATGTATATTTGATCTAATTTGTTCCTGGTTGAACTTCTCAGGCCTGCAAAGTATATTACTGACATGATACTCCAGTTCATCAGTTCTTTGCATACCACTACACTGCACCAGGAAGTCGTATGTCGAGGCTCTGTGGTGGTTGACAAAATCCCACATTTAAGTTTTACGCTATGGATGCTGGTCCAGATTTAGTATTAAGAGAGTGTGTATAGTAATCTGGGATGTAATGTTTAAGTTATCCACCAGATGGAGCCAAATATTAAGGGTTCACATTCACCAGTATTTAAGGTAATGGGTCATGTATTCAATGTCCTAGTACACCAGTTAACACGGTAATGTGGCATTGCATTATGGATATGACTCAGAGGTTCATCCTCCATCTTGGCTCGTGCAGTAAGAATTGTGTGCTTGCCTCCAGCTTGTAAGAGCTATGTCTCTCTGCTACACCGTGTAAATAAACAGTTGGGTTTTGTTCCTAATATCTCGCTTCTCTCAGTTTCGGACCTTACCACTCGGATATCACAATGTGCAAGTGTTGCATAGTTTGTTGTTCTTGTCTATTCAGAGAATGCAAGCTCAATGTTCAATAATCAAATGAAATCTGCTGCATTGATGTTATGATAATGTTTCACATTCAATAATCGGATGTGTTGTTTATAGCCCAAGTCACGTGGTCTGATGGAGTGTTTATTCTTCCAGGATAATATGAGGGGGGCTTTTGTCAAGTTAGTGAGTTATTACACTGTTCAACTCCTGGACAATGCTGCATTACCAGATATTGTGCATATAAAGTCACACTGTGGTTCATAGGCAGTGAAAGATTGCTTACCAGTGGTGTCTTTGGCATTGAGCAGGAGAGAAATATCTGTTGAAAGCCTAAAAACAATCAATACAACTATTAAGGCATGCGATTTTGTTAGAAATGGGATAGTATTATCAATCTAACCTCACAGATTTGATTGCAGTCTCCAGATTACAGCACAAAGATAAACAAGATTTTAGATACGAAGAGACAATAGGTAATAGGAATAGAGATGCTGCTGTATTTAAATGAATACTCGGCCTATACTAAAAGCTTCTGTTACAAAGAAAATGTTATAAATGGGTCAGCCACCTAAACAGTGTTCAATTTGATAGTCCCGTTTTAGGGAAGGCTACCAGTAATTAGCAGATCTTGAAAATTGGACTTCTCGTGTCCAGTTTTAAGAGTAGGGAGTACAGAAAGGAAAAGCAAGTCAACCTCTGGCATTAGTTACCAGAGCATCTTTTTTAATGCTGAACCAATTACTTGTGAAGATTAGAACTTGTAGTGTAACCTACCACTTGCAGCATAGCACATTAGGACAGCAGTTTGCTGTACCACAACTAAATTGAAGTTAATCAGTCAACTTGCACTGATATTATGCAGCACTTTTCACCTGATTAATAGCCGAGTAGAATATTGGCACATCAAAGCAGTATTTGCAATTGTCTATTTAGTAGTTGGTAAACAGAATACTGGAAAGTAAAATGCTCCAATTATAAATGCTGAAAGTATGACATTAGGGATAGAAATTCATCTTGGCCGGCAGAGCATAACACGCATGGCATCGTATCAGCTGCCCGTTATACACCTGTTCAATTGACTTCAATAGAACTGAATATCAAGTGGGACAAATAACAGGTGGCCCATGCGAGTTTCTATCCCATAGTTTCTAGGCAGACCCATAAAATTTTGATCTTCTCACTTTATTAAATGCATTTTCTGACTTTTTGGAACCTGCCCTAACTCTGCCTTTCAAGCCAAAAAATAATTTCTCTTTGGATGGTAACAAATATTTTAAATATGCAAGTTTGAGAGATTTAAATATAATTTACTCGGTCCAGCAAATCTAACCCCAGATGCATCAAGTTAGTTTGCAAACTGAAATCTTTTGCAACACATGTCTACAACTATCCCAAGTAGCAGTGCATCCCACACGCACAAAATAAAACTGGCTCAAGACTGCATCTGTCCCTGTCCCCAGTCCCTTGGTAGCCCAGAAGCAGGTGTGGAATTACACAATGAGGGTATGCTGATTTAACTATTATAAAGAAACAACTTTTATGTTTTAAGTAGCTTCAAGGTGGTAAAGGTGAATTAATATCATTGAAATAAACCTTACAACTGAGTTCTGATGACGTCATACCCAAATGTTAGCCTGTTTCTCCAACTTCTAGATGCTGATCACCCAGCTTTGCATTTCAAACATTTTCAAAGATGAGGTTCGTAATTATGAATTGTGATGGGAGCAGACGAATCCTTAACATGCTCATATGACATTCCTCTGTCCTCTATTTTAATAGAGGCATCAATTTATTTAAAAGACCAGGTTAATGCCCTCCATTAAAATAGCAGAGGCAAGTCAAACATGTTAAGCACTGGCCTGCTATTATAACCAACAGTATATATATTTTTTGACTGTCAAAAAACACAATTGTTTTGTACTGGAAATAGAAACCACTACACGCTGCAACCATCAAAAAACCATATAAATATGTAAAAACAAGGTAAATAGGAATTGGGGTTTGAATTTTGTGCCCGCAGGTGAACCTGGCTGACTGACCACAGTCTGGGGTATGCAATCTATTATAAGCTTATTGATTATTAATGTCACTCTTCACATTTGCCCATGCCTCTAATACAAATGGTGCAGGCTCTCCTGTTACTGTATATAGTAACAAAGAGAGCTTTACCATCAGCATGTAAATAAAATGAAAATCCCTTTCAAAGTTACAACAGAACCCAGTAATACAACTCACCTACAAACAGGACAACTGTCGACATCAAATAATTTATAGATAACTAAGACTGCCTATTTCCACCTCCGTAACAGCGCCCATCTCCGGCCTTGCCTCAACTCATCCGCTGCTGAAACCCTCATCCATGCCTTTGTTACCTCTAGACTTGACTATTCCAACGCACTCCTGGCTGACCTCCCACATTCTACCCTACGTAAACTTGAGGTCATCCAAAACTCGGCTGCTCGTGTCCTAACTCACACCAAGTCCCGTTCACCCATCACCCCTGTGCTCGCTGACCTACATTGACTCCCGGTTAAGCAACGCCTCGATTTCAAAATTCTCATCCTTGTTTTCAAATCCCTCCATGGCCTCGCCCCTCCCTATCTCTCTAATCTCCTTCAGCCCCACAAAACTCCCAACCTCCCTGCCCGCCCCCCCCAAGATATCTGCGCTCTTCTAATTCTGCCCTCTTGAGCATCCCTGATTATAATCGCTCAACCATTAGTGGCCGTGCCTTCTGTTGCCTCGGCCCTAAGCTCTGGAATTCCCTGCCTAAACCTCTCTGCCTCGCTACCTCTCTTTCCTCCTTTAAGACGCTCCTTAAAACCTACCTCTTTTACCAAGCTTTTGGTCACCTGCTCCAATTTCTCCTTATGTGGCTCGATGTCAAATTTTTTTGTCTTTTAATACTCCTCTGAAGCGCCTTGGGACGTTTTACTATGTTAAAGGTGCTATATAAATACAAGTTGTTGTTGTTAGCATTGTTCATCCACAGGTACAAAACTACTAGGGTATTGATTTAGAATATATATTAATGATTGGATTCTACAGACTGACATAGAATTCAATTCTGAAACTAAAATGGTGACCACGTAACTTGCCACTACAGCACCTTGGGACATTTTACTACGTTAAAGGCGCTACATAAATACAAGTTGTTGTTGTTGATAGTAGTATACTGTACTAAAATCTTAAATGTGAGAATCTCAGTGTAATTTTTTAATTTAAGTAAATTCCAACACCAGGATATCCCCATTCCCTGTTTTATTTCCAAATCCTGGCAATTCAAAAGTACAATGGCAGGAGTGTATAAATAAAGCCAGTTAATGTATTGACAGAAGGAACGACTTCCTCATCTCAAAAAAGCATCTGCAGCTAGTCTTCAGTACAATGGATCTTCCCATAAGACAAGGGTCAGGCAAGCTCTAGAAAAAAAAATTAAAGCTGCATTTTAGCAACTTACCTGTTATGTATAACCATTTCAGAAACACTAAGTCAACACCCGTGTAACTGCAACTCTCAGAAGCCATCAGCTCATCTGAAAACATCTGGCTCACATTTGTGTACAACCAAGTGGAAGAAAGCAATGTCTGATTGACTGATGTTTCCAACAGTCTTCAGTACCACCATCCAAACCAACTGATTAGCTGTTATTGACAACCTCCAATCCCAGTGCAAAAAGCTGATTTTTCTTATGCTGCCAAGCTGATAAATGAGTTAAAAAAACTAACCATCAGGTTAAAATACTGACTGCCAGCTTATGTGCGGATAATTGGCGTGTTACACATTTGCATCTTTTACAGAAATTACTGAAAATGTCTTTATTTCAGACAAGGGCCATTTTTGGACTCATCACGGTGACGAACAGAATCTTTCTCAGCCTTTTGCCTACAATATCAGTGTCAACATCATCAATATCAAGCATTGTCAGGTTAGTTGTACCATAATAAAGCTCCCTGGTCTTTCCCTCATTAATGTGTCTTGACCACAAACTCAGACGAGCACACCCTACTGCACCACTGACATTTCCATTTCTCAGTTTAGCTATTGTATCGGCTCTCTCGACAATACTGTTAATTTAGTGTCAAGGAGCACTTGATTATGGGCACTTTTATGTTGTTCAGCCATGGACACTGGATTAAGACTGCTCAAACATATTTTACTTCGGGACACCACAGCCAGAGAGAGCAGATTTTTAGAACATCAGTCAAGAAGTCAATTCAAACATAGTTGTCAGTAGTAAAAGGGCACTACTCTCACTCATTACACACCCAGAAGTCAGTTTGAACACTTAAGCCTCTGTTTTAACTTGGTGCGGGAATACGGTGTGCAGGGGCCGGGTAGGGGCGAAGAGGAAAGTGCCCATGACAGCGCCAGCGTGAGGCCTACGTCTTTTAAACTCTCTCATTTAAATTTGGCAACGCTGACTCCTGCCTACAGCCAGCAGGAATGACGTGGAGGCCGGCGTGCGGGAGCGGGATTTCTGGTGGCAGGAGGAAATGGTCCCCGGCAGACAGGGAAACATTGAAAAAATTTAAAAATTAAACTTACCCGGGCCTCCTCTGGTCCTCATCATGCAATTCTTTGTTAAAATTGCGTTGGGGTCGGAATTACGTCATGGGACCCTAACTTTTGAATACTAATGAGGCACCTGCCGGAGTTAAAATGGCGGCAGGTGGGAATGCAGCAAGTCGCGCCTGACACCACTTTGACCCCTGCCCGTACATTTCACACCAAGCAGACGGTGTTAAAATTGGGGGCTTTCATTTTTAGCATAGGTTTTGAAAATGATATACTGGTCAGACCAGTGGGAGCTTTTTGTCCTGCCAGATATCATCACAAACTCTCAATGGTTTAATATTGGTGCCATTTTAGTTCTGATTCTAGGAGATCAGTATTCATGAGTCAGCTCCGAGCATTTACATCACAAAATCTTGCTCCCTTGTTCTAGCAGCAGATTCAGAGAAACTGGTTTGATGAGTCTGCTGCTATGTAAACTTGGACAGCTGGTTCATAGACGTTGGTCTCCGGAATCCAAACTAAGCAAGCACCAATATTATTGCAGCCAATAGATCAGTGGAAATATGAGAAGGCAACATGCACAAAAGTCATAATTCCAAAAAGCCAAGACAAAACAAATGTACACTAAATCGAGAGGTCAGTTAAAAAAAATGGTTTCATGTCAAGATGTAGAAGACTTACGCAGCCTTATCACATCTCCTGAAAAGGTCCCAAAAAGCTTCACAGACAATAAATTATTTCTAAGTGCAGTAGGCAAACACAGCAGCCATTATGCACAGAGCACAAACAGCAATAAGACGAATAGCCAGTTAATCTGTTCCCTTTTTAGGTGGTATTGGTTGAGGGAAGAATATTAGCCAGGTCACCAGTAGAATTTCCTGCTCTTCTTCAAATAGTACCCTGGGATGTTCACTTGAACAGGTAGTCATGGCCTCGGTTTACAATATCGTCGTAAGGATGGGTCCTCAGACATTGCAGTGCTAAGAGAGTACTGCATTGAAGAGTCAGCCCAGATTATGCTCTCAAATATGGGGTGGGGGGCACAGGATTGCTCGAACCCACAGTTGTCAGACTCAAGAGCTGAGAGTCCTACTATTCAGTTTAGCTGCTCTTTGTGTCCCTGCTGTTAACATAGAAACATAGAAGATAGGAGCAGGAGTAGGCCATTCGGCACCTCGAGCCTGCTCTGCCATTTAATGAGATCATGGCTGATCATCCAAATTCAGTACCCTGTCCCTGCTTTCTCCCCATATTCCTTGATCCCTTTAGCCTTAAGAAATATATCCAACTCCTTCTTGAATATATTTAATGAATTGGCCTCAACTGCCTTCTGTGGTAGAGAATTCTACAGGTTCACCACTCTCTGGGTGAAGAAATTCCTCCTCATCTCAGTCCTAAATGGCTTACCCCTTAGCCTGTGACCCCTGGTTCTGGACTCTCCCGCCATCGGGAACATCCTTCCTGCATCTAGTCTGTCTAGTCTTGTTAGAATTTTGTAAGTTTCAATGAGATCCCCTCTCATTCTTCTAAACTCCAGCAAGGATAAGCCTAATCGACCCAATCTCTCTTCATACGTCATTCCTGCCATCATAGGCATCAGTCGGATGAATCTTCGCTGCACTCCCTCCATGGCAAGAACATCCTTCCTCAGATAAAGCGACCAAAGCTGCACACAATACTCAAGGTGTGGTCTCACTAAGGTCCTGTACAATTGCAGCAAGACATCCTTGCTCCTGTACTCGAAAACATGCAGCCTGTTCCTACACCACCAGCTACTACCCCCGAAAACTGATGACCAATAGGCAGATGATATCATTGAAACTTAACTCTCATTTTCAATTTGCCATCCCTACAACAACAACTACTTGCATTCCAGGACAAAGCAGCCCGCTTGATTGGCACCCCATACACCACCTTAAAGATTCACTCCCTCCACCACTGGCATACTGTGGCTGCAGTGTGTACCATTTACAAGGTGCACTGCAGCAACTTGCCAAGGCTTCTTCGGCAGCACCTCCCAAACCCACGACCTCTTCCATCTAGAAGGACAAGGGTAGCAGGTGCATGGGAACACCACCACATCCAAGTTCCCCTCCAAGTCACACACCATCCTGACTTAGAAGTATATCGCCGTTCCTTCATCGTCGCTGGGTCAAAATCCTGGAACTCCCTCCCTAACAGCACTGTGGGAGTACCTTCACCACACGGACTGCAGCGGTTCAAGAGGGCAGCACCTTCTCAAGGGCAATTAGGGATGGGCAATAAATGCTGGCCTTGCCAGTGACGCCCACATCCCATAAACTAATTAAAAAAAAAAATTATATAGTGCCTTTAACGTAGCAAAATCCCTCAAGAGCTACAGGAGGAGGTATGAAGACAAGTGATCAAAAGCTTGGTCAAAGATAGTAGGTTTGAAGGAGCAGAGTCGGAAAGGCTTAGGGCCTAGGCAGCTAAAGGCATGGGCCTAGAAATTCAGCTATTTGCACCAGCCGTTAGCGCCAGATTTCCGGCGCTAGCCACTTAGCGCCCGGGCACCGCCGGATCTGCGCCTACGCCAAAATTCAGGTGGGATTTAGCGCCGGCGCAAAGTGTTAGCGCCCGCTCAGCTGCGCGCGCATCTTATGACGTCATTTCGTCGTGCAACGCCGTTTGTGCGCCCCAAACCGGAAATTCAGTGGCGCCCGGCCGATGTGGGCGTGGCGCTGCTAAGAACTGTGAAATGGAACTCAACAGAGGCCCTGTGGGATTCGGGGAGCGCTAATTAAAGGGCACATCCACTCACCCATAAAAGCCAGCCATTTCGCTGCAATGACTTTACTGCTTTGGATTTCTGCACAGAGAGCAAGGCACAGAGATTACTGATTTCGGACACCATAGGAGAGGTATTTTTGGCTTCTAGCCAGTGCTTTGACATTTGCATCCTTGTGATTTTGCTGTTTGGAACTTTGTAATGGGGGCTGCATGGGGGGCCAACCCTCAGTTGCTACATTTTGTGCGAAGGGCTCGCAGACGCTTTGAGAGAGGGCCAGGCATGCCTAGACGCAGAGGGGCCATTAGGCATCGCCAACGTAGGCCTTACCCAGTCAGGCAATACCGGGAGCAGGTCTCATATCTCACCATGACTGCGGCGCATTGTGTTAAGAGGCTGCGCTTCAGAAGGGAGGTGGTTGGAGAGATCTGCCAGCTGCTTCACGCAGATTTGCAGCCACAGCTCATGTCCAGGACGTCTCTCTCGGTGGAAGTGAAGGTCACGGTGGCTCTCAGCGTTTATGCAAGCGGCTCCTTCCAAGCCGCTGCTGGGGACATTGCGAACATCTCCCAGTTCGCCGCGCATCGCTGCATCCGACAGGTCACCGAAGCACTTTTCGCGAGGAGGCACCAATTCATCTCCTTCCCCATGACCCAACACAAGCAGGAGCAGTGTGCAGTCGGACTTGCCAGGATCGCGGCCTTCCCCATGGTGCAGGGCGCCATTGACTGCACGCATGTGGCTATGCGGGCACCTATCCACAATGCCGAGCAATACCACAACCGTTAGGGCTACCATTCCCTAAATGTGCAGCTGGTGTGTGACCACAGGCAGCGCATCCTAGCTGTCAATGCCTGCTTCCCAGGAAGCAGCCACGATGCCTTTATCCTGCGCCAGACTACTGTGGCTGACATGTTCCAGGCACAGCCTCCACCAGGGGGATGGCTTATCGGGGACAAGGGCTACCCTTTGTGCACATGGCTCATGACCCCGCTCCGCGCGCCCAGGACCCCAGCGGAGCTGGCATACAACGAAAGCCATCAAGCCACAAGGAACCTAATAGAGCAAACGATAGGCGTCCTCAAGCAACGGTTCCGTTGCCTGGATCGTTCGGGCGGGTCTCTTCAGTATTCGCCAGATAGAGTCTCCCAGTTCATCGTGGTGTGCTGCATGCTCCACAACCTGGCTATCCGCAGGACTCAGGCACTGCCACCTGACATTGCCCCACCACCTCAGGAGGACGAGCAGGAGGACCCTGAGGAGGAGGAGCACCAGGCCAGGAGGGAGCGACAAGGTCCAAGGGCCGTCCGCCGGGGGCTTATTGCTCGACACTTCTAGGCCCCCTGTCAGGGAATGGCCTGGGCCACTGAACGCAGCTGAAGGCAGCCGCTCCGCAAGCCCTCAGCCGGTTAACCCAACAACCACTTGAAACATGACACCTGCACATGGTGAATAAATAAACATCTTTATTTCAAAAACTCAGGGCCCTTCCCACATGGAAGAGCAAAACAGAGAAGACCCCCAAAAAACAGTCACAAACTTCTGTCACTCCCAAAACCTGGGGAGGACTAACAAAACATCAACATCCAAATGGCCTTCCTCACTGGCCTAACAAAAACAACCCCCCCCCCACAACACAAACACCCCCATAAAACCAAACAACATAATGCCCCCCAGGACAGAAGCCCCCGCATCACCCAAACCCTCGCTCACCACACTCTATTCGGTGTGGCGAGAGGGCGAGTCCGTCGACAGCCGTCTTTTGCCCCGGCCCGTCCTGCTGCTGCGCCTCAAGCTGGGCCGTGAGGCTGTGGCGAGGCTGGGGGAAAGATCTTCAGGGCGACAAGGCGTCTCGCCAGATGCCCTTGGGGGTCGGCCTACACGAGGGCGGGCCCGGGAGGGGCCGGCTGGTGGCTGCTGCAGCTGTGGGTGGCCCTCTTCACTGCCTGCAGCAGCTCCTTGCACCCTGGCTGGGGGAGTGGCAGGCTCGCCTGCACCAATGGGGACAAGGTGGGTGATGCCAGGCGCGCGCTGCTCGCCAGACACACGTGCACTCGGGCGGCCTGGCCGGGGAGCAAGCGCGCCAAACTGTTGGTCGCCAGACCGGTGTGCGGCAGCAGGGCGGCGGCTGGCCTGGCGATGCCTCCGCGCCAGTGCGAGGGTGGCAGAAGTCAGTGCCCCAACTGCGCCGGCATGTGCCCGCATCTGCAGTGCCATTGTCTGCCCAGCACCTCTCAGCTGGCGACTGGCGTGCTGCGCTGCCTCGAGTTGTTGCACCCCCCTCTCATGCACTGCCACAAGGAGGCCCACCCCCCTGGCGTGCGCTGCTGCGATTTGCTCCAGCCCCCTGGCCTGGGATTGGCCGAAAGCCACCACACTTTGTGCGAGGCTTTCGATGGCGTGAGGCATCTGTGCCACCACCTCCATGAATTCGACGTGCCGCCGCTCCGACGCCGCCGACATCTCGTCCAGGAGGCGCACCTCCTGGGCGACGTCTGAGTCCGGACTGGAGGGCGCCTCCCCCCTCTGGGCAGAAGGCTGGCGTGCCGCCGGAGCCTTGCCGCGTGCGTCCATGCCACTGGGACCAGGTTCGGGGCTCCCCTCCCCCGCCTCCCCCTGGCTCTCTGGCACGCCAGACGTCTCCCCTTCATTGCCATCTCCTGGAGCGGAGGAGGGTTCCCCCGAGGTGGCGCCTTCCTGCTGCTCCTCGACGTCCTCCTCCTCCGAGGGCCTGGCTGTGTGGGCTTCAGGGAGCACCTCCTCCTCACCAGCTGAAAGCAGGAAGGCACAAGTGTAGCTTTAGAGTGAGGACAGGCCGACAGCGAGGGAGGCCGCACTGGTGCATTATGCGCATTTTTCGGCCAGTGGGGAAGGATGTAGATCTGATGCGCGAGGGCAAGGAGAGAGGTGCACCCGGTCCTGTCCTTACCAGTGGGTTCCAGTATAGGGTCTGCGTCGCCGAGCGCCACAGGCCCAGTCACCGGGTGACGCAGGAGTCGGGCCACCCTCTCTTCCAGAACCGTTAGCTCCTGGTAATCGCGAGGGCCTCCACCAGTGACACGCAGGCTCCTGGCGTTCCTCGCCAGCTTGGCCTGCAAGAGAAAGGAGGGCGTCTAAGTACAGTGTGGTGCCCCGTTGGTGTGTGTGAGTCCTCCCATGGTGGAATAGCTTGGACAGTGTGGTACCCTGTTGCTGTGTGTGAGGCCTCCCATGGTGGAATAGCTTGGACAGTGTGGTGCCCTGTTGCTGTGTGTGAGGCCTCCCATGGTGGAATAGCTTGGACAGTGTGGTGCCCTGTTGCTGTGTGTGAGGCCTCCCATGGTGGAATAGCTTGGACAGTGTGGTGCCCTGTTGCTGTGTGTGAGGCCTCCCATGGTGGAATAGCTTGTACAGTGTGGTGCCCTGTTGCTGTGTGTGAGGCCTCCCATGGTGGAATAGCTTGGACAGTGTGGTGCCCTGTTGCTGTGTGTGAGGCCTCCCATGGTGGAATAGCTTGGACAGTGTGGTGCCCTGTTGCTGTGTGTGAGGCCTCCCACGGTGAATAGCTTGGACAGTGTGCTAAGTGCAGAAAGAGCTATTGATTAACATGCAAGTGCCATTGCAGCGGGAGGAGGGCTGGGCATTAGACCTTTGATGTCCCTTTGGCCCTAATGGGAGGTGCACATGCAAGGATGAGGAGGACACTGGAAAGGGTACTCACCTTGACCAGCCGACATAGGTCATTGTATTTCTTGCGGCACTGGTCCGCACTCCTGGGAACATCGGAGTTGGAGGAGACCCTCCGGGCAATTTTGGTCCAGGCCTCCCTGAACTTGCTCCTGGGAGCCTTCCTGCCACTAGCCGGGCACACGACCCGTCTTCTCTTGCGTACCCCATGAAGGAGCACACCCAGCGCATGGTCAGAGAACCGCTGGGCTCTTTCACGGGCCCTCTCCATTACCTCCAGGCGTTGATTTGGGACACAACCAGTGCTGAGGCCTAGTTGCAGGGCTACAGCATGCAGGGCGTGGCTGCAGTCAAAGTTGACCCTTCCCCCTTTAAGAGCTGGCCGGCGTCAGGGTGTCTGCTGACACTCAGCACATGATCGCACCTGCGCTGCGCCCGGAATCGGCGTTATCAGGCCGCATCGCCGGATTAGTGCCTGAACACAGGGTTCCAACGCCTATTGCAGCGCTCGGCCAAAAAGTTGGCCAAATCTACTGAATTTCGGCGAGGTCGCCTGCACTTTCCGGCGGCCGCTAAATTTGCCGAGCGCCCGACTTTAGCGCCGCAAGAGCGTCCGAACTGAATTTCTAGGCCATGGTCTCTAATGGTGGAGTAATGAAAATTGGAGATGTGCAAGAAGCCAGAATTGGACTAGTGCTGAGATCTCGGAGGGTTGTAGGGCTGAAGGAGATTACAGAGATGGGAGGGGCGAGACCATGGAAGCATCTGAAAACAAGGATGTGAATTTTAAAATCGAAGCGTTGCCGGACCAGGAGCCAAGGTAGGTCAGCATGCACAGGGATGATGGGTGAATGGGACTTGGTGCGAGTTAGGATACAAGCAGCAGAGTTTTGGATGAGCTCAAGTTTACGGAGGGTGCAAGGTGGGATGCCAGCCAAGAAAGCATTGGAATAGTCGAGTGTAGAGGTAACAAAGGCATGGATGAGGGTTTCAGTAAAAGAGGAGCTGAGGCAGGGGCAGAGAGGGGTGATGTTATGGAGGTGGAAGTTGGCAGTTTTGGTGATGGAGAGGATATGGGGTCAGAAGCTCAGCTCAGGGTAAAATAGAACGTCAAGGTTGTGAACAGTACAGTTCAACCTCAGACAGTGGCCAGGGAGGGGGATGGAGTCGGTGGCTAGAGAACAGATTTTGTGGCAGGGACCGAAGACAATGGCTTCAGTCTTTCCAATATTTAGTTTGCGTTCAGCATGAGAACTGAGCAGTGTGAGCACTGAACTGATTAATCCCACTTTGTGTCCCTGATCATTGCACTGTAATGCTCAACAGCACCATACCACTGGAATTAAGTACTGTCTGGCTCTGTGGAGCTGCCCTTGCTTGGTTCCACACTTACCTATCCAAACATAGCCAGAGCTCTAGCAATAGCTTCACTTCCACCACTGCACCACCATCTCCAGAGTCCCCCAAGAATCTATCCTTGGCTGCCTCCTCCACTTCATTTACTTTCAGATCCTTGACGACATCATCCACAGATATGGGGGTCACAGCTTCCACACTGAAGCCGATAACATGCAGGTGTACCTCTTAACCACTTTTCTCAATGACTCCACTGCCATCTCTCTAACCTCCTCCAGTACTGCAACTCCCCCTTCCACCCAACTGGAATCCCCGTTTCTCTGACTCCGGCTTCTTAAGCAAATCTCCTCCCTTTGTCCACCCATTGGTGGCCATGCCTTCAGCCGCCTAGGCTTCACTATTCCCTCCCTAAACGTTTCCATTTCCCTTAAGATCTGGTTTAAAACATCTCTTTGATCAAGCTTTTATTCACCCCTCCTAATATGTCCTTCTTGGGCTCAGCATCCATTTATTTCCTTATGCCTCTATGAAGTGTCTTGGAACATTTTTCTATGTTAAAGGCACGATATAAATGCAAGCAGTTGCTGTTATTATGGTTTATGTTTGGACGCCTCATTCAGATGTTGTCAATTTTCTTGGCACGAATTGGAGAAAAAAGTAGAAATTAAATCATCACAGCTTACTTTATTAGGGATTGAGTTAAAATTCTAAATCAATCCATGGAACAAATTTGTTCCTGTCCAAAACTTGTTTTCATTCGACTTGCTCTGAAATAATCAGTCGCAGTGCTCCAATACTTGGTTTCTGCCACTGCAGAACTTACATAGCTCACCAGCAGCATTCTTACGGCAGAAGCATCCTGTAGCAATATTTTAGTATTCCATATTATACCTTAACAGCAAATTTGTGAGCTGGTCAAATTGGATCAGAAGATATGGTGTACAATTGCCCTGGTAACTAATCCTACCTTTGCATGTCAGATACTGTAGAACATAGCATTTACAATACTGTATATGGTTTTACAGTATCTGCAGTAATTGAGTTTTGAATCAAAACCAGACTGCAACTAAAGAGCAATTTACATGTCCCCAATAAATATTCATTTGGGCTAGTTCATCTGTCATCAAACCTTGCTTAGACCAACTTGCCATCCATTACAATAAAAGCAGGAGTTCCAGCTGTAGACAAGAAACAGGCATTTTTTTCAGCAGGAATGCATTTGAAATTCTGAACAGAAATCAGTTAGACCAGCTGCTACTTGATTGATACAAAATTGGATCACATGTGGAGGAAATAATTAAAGAACTGGTAGGTCATATTGAACCTTAATCAGAAGTATGAACTACCTGCCACTTCGTCTACAACGCTAGTTTATCATCTGAACTGCCTGCATGCAGCAATGATTTTGCACATGGACTTGGCAAGATACTTGGCAAGTAAAGGGTGTTCCAGGAGGACAACGATTTGGAGATAAAGATTACCTCAGTTGTGTACCAGATGGAAAAGTACCTCTTGCATTTTTATTTCACAAATGATGAAAACAGACTGAAATTATGATTCCACTGGAGAAAAGCAAGATGCTCTCATTATAAATTTTAATTAAAATGTTAATCATAAATGCAAAATGTTGAAATCCAAGGCTTGGATTCCAAATTTAAAAGCAAATTAACTGTACTGCCTCAATCATGTCACTTCTCTTACCAAGTAATGAAATGAACAGTTTAAAAAAAAACTTGTGTGTATTGTAGGTTTGAGTTCAGTTCATTTCCACCGAATCCAGAAAAATTCCTCTTGTGAAGGGCAATTTACTTAACAGCTTGTGAAGCAACTAGCCAGCTTGAAACTAATATCAGTGTGTTTCTCTCCTTACATACAATCAGACAATGCTCTTGCTCCAGTTTCCTATGAACACCTACCTATAGGTGTTTTTATATTGGCCCCGTTTTAATTCTTATTGTGCGAGACCAGTAACCATAGGCTGGTTCCTGGGATTCGCATCCCTAAATCTGGCTCCCTTATCGTATTAGCTCGTAAATCCAGCTTTCCTGTCTGTATGAGCCTACCACTGGGATAAGGGAGCCAGACTTAGCACCATAATTGCTGGTAGCTGGCTCACAGACAGCAGTCTCCAGAAATCCAGAATTAAATGGAGAGTATAAAAACAGCTTCTCCTTTGCAACATGTTGCAGCTGTTCCTTTCTACTGTTTAACTGCCCACTGGCACCCAAAGTGTAATCTGTTCATTTTTTTTAAGAATTAATCTCTGCTGATTCAAGCTGAAAGGATAGTTTTAGGAAAGTAGAAATGATCCATCAATCAGCAAGTAAACTGAAAAACATTCACAGCACTATTCTACTCCATTATTTAGACAAGAATTTTGGAATACTAACTGGGAGACAAGAATTTAGAACCCTACCCTGAAGAATGTTCAAAGAGCAGAACAAAAATTCATTATTGTCTAATTGCCAGGCCACATTCACCTTCAAGCATTCTCACCAATTCACTTTCTTTCTGTTGTCCCCTTAGACAGTTCACTAACGAGAACATCTTATGTAGTTTAAGAGAGGATGTTCTTGTATTCAGCCATATGTGCAAACAGCTATTAAACTGACACAGAATAACCTTAAGTCGGGTTTTGAAAGGATGTGGACAAGCTGATCCAAGCAAAAGGTTCAAATGGTAGGAAATAAAAATTAGAAACTTGCAAAATCACGGAAGTCCTGCCCAGCGCCCAACCCACTAGTAAAATCTGGTGGGATTGGTCTGTCAGAGCCACTGAAGCAGTATTTAAAGGGGCACTCAGCTACAGGTAATTGGATCATAGGATCAGTGTGCTGCTTGGATTGCCAGAGGAGTTTTCAGCTTCCAGGTTGCTTCTTTCTCACATTTCTGCCTTACTTACCCTCAGTAAGCTCTATCAGCTTGTCATGGGTGCTATTATTGCCAGTTTCATTTGGATGGAGGAATTGTTGAATGAAGAGAAGCAACAGTAGCCTCAGCAAACATGAGCCTATTAGAAGACAGCAGGTGAGGGGGGATGGTCACTGGTGGCCGTACCCAGCACACAGGGTGTACAGACCGCCAAGAGTCACTTTCTTGGATCTAGCAGTGTATCAGAAAGCTGTGCTTCTCCAGGCAGGCTGCTGCAGACCTCTGCAACCTCCTACTGCCTGCTGGACCAGGGGGCCATGCGTTGCCAGTGGATCTCAAAGTCACCAGAGCGCTTAACACTTTGTCATTGGCTGCTTCCAGCATCCTAAAGGGGGCATTTCCCACATCTCCCGGTCTGCAGTGCACAGCTGCATTAAGTAGGTTCCCAATGCACTCTCCACCAAGGCTAACCAGTGTATCACCTTCCCCATTGACCTCAATAATCAACATGAGAGTTCAGGGATTTGCAGCATTGTCTGGCTTCCCGTAAATTAGCAAGGGACATAAAAACAGACTGTAAAAGCTTCTATAGGTATGTAAAAAGGAAAAGATTTGCAAAAGTAAATGTGGGTCACGTACAGGCTGAGACAGGAGAAATTATAATGGGAAATAAGGAACTGGCAGAGAAATTAAACAAATACTTTGGGCTGGATTTTACTTACCGAGATGAGTTGGGGGCGGGACTGTTGCCTTCCAGGTTCTAGTCCCGCCCCCAGCAACGTCTGACGAACAGATGCTATTTAGCCCTGATTGGCCTTGTTAAGCCTGCCCTGCGGGCTTGCTGGCCAATTAAGGGAAAGCCGGTGTCAGATGACATCAGTTGATGATGCTTCATCTGCCGGTTTTCTTAAAGGCATATGCACCACTTGTTTGACAAATGAATTGTCAGTGTTTGACAGCACTGAGGTTCTGTCAAACACTGACGATCACTGTACACAGGTGAGCCCTTGCCCCCAGGCTCTCCAATTACTCTCGCCCCAGGATAAAACAGATGGCAGCTGCAGCTGAGATTGCAGAAGCCATCTGTCACTTCTCCCGATGCGATGAAGCTACACAAACACTTCACAGCTTGTCACCTGCAGAAACAAACAACATTAAAAATTACTTTCACAACATATCCTTACCTCTGATACTAACCATTGTCCCATTGCATCCTTCACACAACTTCTGCAGCTGTCATCCAAACACCAACATAACAACAGACCCACAGCATGCCTCACTTACCCTGGCGGGGTTCCCCGACGTCGGGAAGCCTGCAGCAACAGTCAAAAAATTGGGAAAAGCCTCTTAACTGCCTGCTAATTGCCTGTTAACAGGCAGTTAAGTGGCTATAATCCTCTTCCCGTCGCTAGGAGTCAGGTCCCTGCGCAAATCGGGGACCCAACTCCCAGAAAGATTAGTTGGAGGCGGGTTGGGAGCGGGTTCAGGACCCGCTCCCATTCTTTTTGACTTTCTCAGCAGTCCCACCTCCAAACACGCCTCCTCAGGGCTGATAAAATCTAGCCTTTTGTGTCTGTCTTCACGGAAGAAGACGCAAAAAACCTTCCAGAAATAGTGGAGAACTTAGGGTCTAGCGAGAATGAGGAACTGAAAGAAATTAGTATTAGTAAAACCATAGTACTGGAGAAATTAATGAGACTGAAAGCCAATAAATCCCCTGGACCTGCTGGCCGACATCCTCGGGTTTTGAATGAGGTGGCTATAGAGATAGTGGATGCATTGGTTGTCCTCTTCTAGAATAAATGGAATTTTGGAACAGTTCTGCGGAATGGAAGGTAGCAAATGTAACCCTACTATTTAAGAAAGGAGGAAGAGAGAAAACGGGAAACAACAGACCAGTTAGCCTGACATCAGTAGTAGGGAAAATGCTAGAATCTATTATTAAGGACGTGGTAACAGGGCACTTAGAAAATAATAATAGGATTGGGCAGAGTCAACACAGATTTACAAAAGGGAAATCATGTTTGACGAATCTGTTAAGAGTTTTCTGAGGTTGTAACTAGCAGAATAGGTAAGGGGGAACCAGTGGATGTGGTGCATTTGGATTTTCAGAAGGCATTCGATAAGGTGCCACACAAGAGGTTATTAAACAAAATTAGGGCTAATGGGATTGGGGGTAATATACTGGCATGGATTGAGGATTGGTTAACGGACAGAAAACTGAGAGTAGGAATAAACGGGTCATTTTCGGGTTGGCAGGCTGTAGCTAGTGGGGTACCACAAGGATCAGTGCTTGGGCCTCAGCTATTTACAATCTATATCAATAATTTGAATGAGGGGACCAAATGTAATATATCCAAGTTTTATGATGAGACAAAGCTAGGTGGGAATGTACATTGTGAGGAGGATGCAAAGAAGCTTCAAGGGGATACAGACAGGCTAAGTGTGAGTGGGCAAGAAAATGGCAAATGTGATATAATGTAGAGAAATGTGAAGTTATCCACTTTGGTAGGAAAAATAGAAAAGCAGAGTATTTTTTAAATGGAGAGAGATTGGGAAATGTTGGTGTTCAGGGGGACCTGGGTGTCTAGATACAGCAAGCAATTAAGAAAGCAAATGGTATGTTGGCCTTTCTTACAAGAGGATTTGAGTACAAGAGTAAAGCTGTCTTACTGCCCTGGTGAGACCACACCTGGAGTACTGCGTACAGTTTTGGTCTCCTTACCTAAGGAAGGATATACTTGCTGACGTAAGAAAACTACTAGGCACTTGGTCTAAGCGTTAAACAAAGCTTTAATCAACTGTTTTACAACATGGAGGTCAAGTTGTGTCCTTCACTAGTTCATGGTAAGAATGTCCTGTGCAAGCTGGGCCCGTGCCCGAGTATTTATACTCTCTCTGGACAGCGCCACCCGTAGGCCGCTCAGTATTATTTCATAGGTCTTTCTTTCATGAATGACTGATTCATGTCACTTGCCATAGAGGGAGTGCAATGAAGGTTCATTAGACTGATTCTTGTGATGGGGGGAATTGTCCTATGAGGAGAGATTGAGTAGACTGGGCCTATATTCTCTGGAGTTTATAAGAATGAGAGGTAATTTCATTGAAACATACAAAATTCTTACAGGGCTTGACAGGGTAGATGCAGGGAGGATGTTTCCCCTGGCTGGAGAGTCCAGAACCAGAGGTCACAGTCTCAGAATAAGGGGTTGGCCATTCAGGGCTGAGATGAGAAAATATTTCTTCACTCAGAGGGTGGTGAATCTTTGGAATTCTCTACCCCAGAGGGCTGTGAAGGCTCAGTCATTGTGTATATTCAAGACAGAGATTGATAGATTTTTGAATATTAAGGGAATCAAGTAATATAGGGGTAGTGCAGGAAAGTGGAGTTGAGGTGGAAGATCAGCCATGATCTTATTGAATGGCAAAGCAGATTCAAGGGGCCGAATGGCCTACTCCTGCTCCTATTTCTTATGTTCTTATGTTCTCATGTCCAGGGCGTTATTGACTGCACATATGTTGCCATCAGGGAACCAGAATTCCAGCCAGCAGTCTTTGTGAATATTAAGGACTACCTCTCCATTAATTTCCAGTTAGAAACCAGATAATGCAGGTTTTTGCAAGGTCCCAGGCAGCTGTCTCAATGCTGTGATCCTGTGACACTCAACCATCCCCGATATTCAATCAATCCTTCCACCAACGCGACAGGATGGCCACTGGGGGACAACTGATGCCCCATACAAATGTTTCTGTAATCATCATACATCCTTCCATAATCCTACCACCAGAGAAACACAGATAATCAAAGCCATGGGACCACCAGCAGCTTGCCACTTGCCCACCCAAAGCACACATGTAGTTAAAATTGGGGCTCAACTAGTCATATGATAATAGTGACTAGCACTAGTTTCAGGCCCAAGTATTTGCATAACAGCTATTTCTCGGTCCTCCCCAAAAACAAAGTCATCTCATAATATACAGTGTATTGCAATATTTAAAATTAAGTTAAATTGCTCTAACCACCACTTATGAAGTAATCCACAACACTGCTCAGCTTCTCAAATGAGACCATTAATTAGCTTTACATGCAAAACTGAACCCAGGGTATTAGAAAATGCACAAGTTTCTCTTGGGATGATATTCAACATGCAGCAAGATGGCAAAGGAGCTTAAATCCCCATGACAACTGAGCACTTGGATGCCCTGAATTACTGAAAGCTTTCCACTGAAGTGACAACAACAAGCATGTTTCTATAACAGCGAAGTTTATATTCGCCTTATTGTCTCCTTTATGATTTAAAAATTCCCAACTGAGTTTTTCGGGAACTGTTGAAAAATAAAGGAAATCATCCCAAAACATAACTGAGGGTGGCCAATTTTGCCTTAATTTAAATAAATACAGATTTACAATTAAATTTGTAATTTTACTTAAGATAGCTCCTTTACAATCAGTGATGTGGGAATTTTCACTTTTTGCACAGAAAACCATATGAAAAATATTGGCCCAGAAATTCGGGTTGGAGGCTTCCCGCGGGTGCAAGCCTCCGACCTGCACTTAGCTAGCACGCCGGCCGATGTGCTGTGGGCCCGCGTGGGATTCCAATCATGGGCCTGCTCCAACTGCCGGTGCGCAGTGCTTGCGTATCCCAGGGGCGCAGTTAGTTCGAAGCGTCCCCTGGGATCACGTGGGCCATGGAGAGCCAATGGTAGCAGGGAAATGCCCATTCATAAAATTGACAGGAAGAGCTGTCCAAACTATAAATACTATAAGCCCCAAAACATCACTAAAACTTCAAATAAATTTTAAAAATCACATTTTTAAAATAATTATAAATTACATAAAACAGTAATTTAAATTTTTGAAAAAATTAATTACAACGGGGCTAAAAATAAACTTACCTTTCTTTAAAGTATTTAGAAGTAATAAACCTGTGTAAAAAATGTTTCAATTTTAATTAATTCAGCACTTACCTTGTGAAAGTCAGGCCTTGCGCCTGCTTTTTACATGTGTAACTTCTGGAGACTTAACCTCCCGGGAAAACCTGGGAAAAAAATGCAAGTTCCATGCGCACGCGCTGCCTCTCCGGCGTTCGCGTTCGACCTCTGAACCCCTTCCTTTAAGGGAACGGAAGTTCCGGTTTCCCGCACATGCGCAGTGCATGCACGAAACCGGCACTTCCGTTGGGCCTACGGGTGAGTACCCCGTGCGTGCTCATCCGTGGAGACCCGAATTTCTGGGCCAAGATCTTGGTTTGCATGGCTGTAAACAGTGCCCAGTTCATTGAAAGCTTTTGGGACCATTTTATGGTCACGCTGATGGTTTAGGTCAAATGATTGACAGCATGAATGCAGTTGAGCCAGGTTCTTTTAAAAACTCAGGTATTAGAAAGCTGTAACATGATCACAATCAATTGTAAATGTTTTTTTACACACAACTGACTGAATTTCAATGAATCTTCAAATGAAACAGAAATACTGATGTAATTGCATATAAAAACCCATTACAAATAGATCACGACCTCAGGATGCAGCCTGAAAACCTATTATTGATTTTCACATACTTTGTGACTGCTTTTCCATTGTGCTTCATGCAAATATTGTGAAGTACGACAGCTACCAAAATAGAGAAATAAAGTTATGCTTTTAAAATACCACGAACTGAAAAAAAATTATTGACCTGTCTTACAGGACTAGTTAACTTCACATGAAAGGCAGGGGGGGTGGGGGGTGGCGGGCAGGACGCGCGACAAAGAAAGGAATAAAAGTAACATTTTCCAAGATTACTGCTAACAGATCCAAATAATAATATAAGTTGTAATTGAAGAAAATTGCCACCCACAACTAAATAGATATTATAATTGGTAAAGAAAGAACTTGTATTTATATAACCATTGAGGTTTATAGCATAGAAGGAGGCCAATTACGTAGAATGTACAGCACAAAAACAGGCCATTCAGCCCTTGATGTCTGTTAGGGCTCTTTGCTAGAGCAATCCAAAACTGACCACACTGCCCTGTGTTCTTCCCATGGCCTTATATTTTTCTAAAGAGCAAAATATTGCTGGCATTTGAAACAAAAGCAGAAAATGATAGGAAGGAACAAACAGATCAGTCAGCATCTATTGGGTGCGGACCCTTTTGCAAAACCAATTTTTTGATATCCATTGCCCCTTCTACAACAGTGTTTTTAACCTCTCACTACCTCAAAGCCTCTTTCTTTCACTTTCTCTCCTGATAGTATTTTCTCACCACTTATTTCAGCTAAGTCTCCTGTTTCTATTCCAACAGCTATATTAATACTGCTTTCCCTCTCTAGTCTCAGACTTTCCTCACCCTCTGCCATATTAATTTCAAAACTCTCTCACTGCTCGATTTACCTTCTCCACAAGGACACTGGTGCTGTTTCTGTTCAGGTGTAACTTTCCCTTGTTCCAGAACTCGCTGCAGTGCCCCAAGAATGTGAAGCCTCTCCTCCGCAGCCATGCATTGATCCTTTTTTAATCTTCCTCTCCAAAACCTGTCTATCATGTGGCATAGGATACAATCTGGAGATTAGCACCCTTGAATTCTTGTTTTTCAGTTTAGTGCCCAACTCTTTGAACTTCCCTTTGCAACATCTCAAACATACTTCCATTTAGATCATTGGTTCCAACAAAGACCATGACGTTTAACTGCTCTCCCTCCCTAAAACCTTTTCCACCTGTTCTGTGATGTCCTTTGCCCTGGTACCAGGAAGGCAACATACCATTCAGGACTTCCTATAATGACTGAATAAAAGGCTGTCTATTCCCGAACTACAGAATCTCCCACTACCATCACTGTCCTATTCTCATCGTCAGCATGCCTCTCAGCCCCCCTCCCCGCCTTTCCAAGTGGTTCCTTGTTCCAGGGTGCCACAATGTTACTCAGGACCACCCTCCTCTGAGTCACTGTTCACCTCATACTTGTACAACACTAGGGTCCAAAATTTGCTCCATGTGATTTACAACGTTGTTACACCTCAAAAAAAAGCGTTACATTGCCACTGGCCTCTAGAGGAAGATACATGGAGGTTTCCTGGCTATGCTCATTTGGATATCCATTGGTATAAAACTGGTGCAAACAGCTGAACTAGCAGGAATCTGTACAGCCTTTAAAATGCACTGTTCAGCCTGCACTGTTCAGCAGAACATTGGAGTACAAGGAGGTAAGGCAGGAACACGGTTTGGTTTTCATTTCTCTCTCAAATTACTTCACTGCATGTCTTCCCCATATTTTGATTACAGTTGGACAGAATTATGAATATACAAATACCAACTGTACCTAGAGGACATGGCACCATGCCAAAGAATGCACAACTTCATTCCATCAGACCTCCGAACCCTCATGGAGAACACTGAAGGCAGGATGAACAGACGTCCTCAGTCATGTTTTACCGGACTAAGGCCGGTGTGGTAGCTGGGTCGTTGCCCTGGCCAGGCGCATGACTTTAGGATGAATAAATGCCACCAATTCTCCCACAATTATCACTCGTGCCGCCTGAAGAGAAATGGCACTTTCACTGACTGCCAACTCCCTCACCTCCAGAACAGTATTGGGAGAAGTT
This sequence comes from Somniosus microcephalus, assembly GCF_052327205.1. NCBI lineage: Eukaryota > Metazoa > Chordata > Chondrichthyes > Squaliformes > Somniosidae > Somniosus > Somniosus microcephalus. Next base: position 188,794,069 of record NC_140997.1, read on the forward strand.
CCATATCCTCAGCAGGGCAAACAAGGCAACACACACCTCTCCCTTTTCTTCCTTGCCCACCCTGGGCACCAGCACACTCTTCACTCTCTTAAAGTAACACCTCCACAACTAACTCTTCACAATATTTTCTGGTTAAGTGCATCTCCAACTCCCTAACCTGCATTATGACTACAAAGCTCCCCTAACACACAACTGCACTGAACAACCCCAAAATCTCTTCCTCCACATTAACATCTTCATACCCCAACATCTATTACTACACTTCCCCCATGGCATTTGCCACTCATGGAGAGGCTTCTCCACCTTTATACCCCTCACATTGTTCAAGGATAAAGAACAGGTCGCTCGTTGGGAGGCAACTCAGCTCTTGCCGTGCGTGGGTGATGTTGAGGTCAGTAGCATCTTGCCGTCGTCAAGTTACTGACTGAGCACCTACACTGTCGTCCTGGCATTCCTATGAAGCGCCACATAGCCACAACCCTCCACTCCGTTAATCCCAAGGGTATGATGCTCGCCTATTCCTGCTGTCTACCATCCCTTCCCGCAGATCTACCACGGCAACAGGTGCCACAGGGGGAGGAAGGTGATAGTGAAGAAGATAATGAGGACAAAGCCAGCTGCATATTGCTGATCTTTCAGGACAGCAGCACATGCCAGGCCTGCAGCCATACCCCTCACAGCACCATGCCTGTGGAACGTGGGAGGCGAGATCAAGCTGCACAGTAGCATCCTCAAAGAGCTATCATGCCAGGGGTCAGCTGCCATGGGACGAGGGCTACCCGACATGGGGTGGATGAGCAGAAGATCTACAAACAGCTCCCCAAACAGGAAAATGGCTGCAGTGAAAAGCAGAGCGGAATCCAACTGAGTTGCACCCCATATTTTTACGTTGGATTACTTGAATTTACAGCACAGAACAGGCCATTCAGTCCAACAGGTCTATGCTCTACACAAGCCACCTCCCACCTTACTTCATCTTTCAGCACCAGCATCTCCGCCCTTGACCTAAGCCAGAATTTTGGGGCCCTGATGTTTAAAAAATCCCAGTAGGGAAAATGCTGGTTGTTTTGTACAGACTGTAGATGCAATTAGCCTTTAAATGTGCACTGAATGTCAGTTCTCAAGAACTGGAAAAAGGTCAAATGTAATCACCTTAGAAGGCTGCACATGCTTGAACAGAGAGCAGCACTCTGTGCAGCTGTAGTTTGTACTTAGGAAGATTTGAGAACATTCATATGGAAGCACAGGCATGTGGAAGCAATATAACAACAGCAATAAACTGCAACGTTAAAAGCTGTTGTCTGCAAGAAAGCTTCACTCTGCAGTATATTCGCTCATTGCAAGTTATATATTTTCTTTTAATTAGATTTTTCAGAATGAGTCACTTTACCTTTTAAATAACATGAACTACTTGACACAATATAACAATGCAATGATCTATAACATTGTAGGTTTGGAGGTTAAATCCAAGGTGCAGTCACACTATAATTGGTCTTGCCATTTTGAGTGATTCTACAAACAGCATTTTGCAGTATATTTTCAGCAGTGAAATTAACCTATAAAGTGAAGAGGAATATTGTGACCTTGAAAGCAGTCATATTCAACAACTGTAGGTATTTAATTAAAGAATTTCAGAATTGTGCTTCTACTGGATCTTAATATATTATTCATATTTCACTTGCTGTCAATCACAGAGAGCCATGTGCATGTAATGTGCCACACCATTAGCTTTACATGTAGTGATGGATGACGAAGACAAAATGTTAGGGTATCCTGTTCAGCATTCCAAATGAATAGGGCATGTGTCATCAATAGGGCCTTTTTAAGTGAGTCTTTATGGTCATCGCATGAGGAAAGTCAGTACTTTGGCAATGGAACAATTTTTTTCTTCAGGTTCTTACTATCAGCATTAAGCAGTCCTCATGCCAAGTGTGTACACAGGCCAAGTGCAGGATTAAGCATCCTCTTCTGTAAACTGCTTAAACCCCATAACAGCAACCCCTACTGGACCAATGAGACATTGCTTCATATTAACTCTTCTTATAGTCTCTTTAAATGAGATTACAAAATAGAAACATAGAAAATAGGAGCAGGAGTAGGCCATTCGGCCCCTCGGTCATGGCTGATCATCCAAATTCAGTACCCTGTCCTTGCTTTCTCTCCATATCCCTTGATCCCTTTAGCCTTAAGATATATATCTAACTTCTTCTTGAATATATTTAATGAATTGGCCTCCACTGCCTTCTGTGGTAGAGAATTCCACAGGTTCACCACTCTCTGGGTGAAGAAATTCCTCCTCACGGGAACATCTTTCCTGCATCTAGTCTGTCTAGTCTTGTTAGAATGTTATAAATTTAATTAAATAATGCTAATTTATGCAGTTTTGGTCCATTTGAACTTGAATTGAAACCACAAAAACTCTTCACTTAGGAGCCACACAGCTATTAAGACAGGAACATTTTCTCCCATCAAGGTTGGATCTGAACCTAGCTCCAAGCATGCAAAGTCAACACCAAGCACCCATGAACTTTGTGTGCCTTTTTTTTTTAATTATGGCTGTCAAAGAAATTAACTGCGGTAAATTATGATATTTTTTTAACGGGTATTAATTGCAGAAGTTACGCAGAGAGGACGGAGCTAGGTGAGGGCAGGAAACAGGATATGGGAAGGGAAATAAGAACATAAGAAGTAGGAGCAGGAGTAGGCCATACGGCCCCTCGGGCCTGCTCCGCCATTCAATAGGATCATGGCTGAGCCGAACCTAGACTCACGTCCACTTCCCTGCCCTCTCCCCGTAACCCCTTATTCCCTTATCAGCTAGGAAACTGTCTATCTCCATTTTAAATTTATTTAATGTCGCAGCTTCCACAGCTCTCTGAGGTAGCAAATTCCATAGATTTACCACCCTCTGAGTGAAGAAGTTTCTCCTCATCTCAGTTTTGAAAGGGCAGCCACTTATTCTAAGATTATGCCCCCTAGTTCTAGTCTCACCCATCAGTGGAAACATCCTCACCGCATCCACCCGATCAAGCCCCCTCACAATCTTATATGTTTCGATAAGATCGCCTCTCATTCTTCTGAATTCCAATGAGTAGAGGCCCAACCTACTCAACCTTTCCTCATAAGTCAACCCCCTCATCTCCGGAATCAACCGAGTGAACCTTCTCTGAACTGCCTCGAGAGCAAGTTTATCTTTTCTTAAATATGGAAACCAAAACTGTACGTAGTATTCCAAGTGTGGCCTCACCAGTACCCTGCATAAATGCAGCAAGACTTCCCTGCATAACTGCAGCAAGACTTCCCTGCTTTTATACTCCATCCCCCTTGCAATAAACGCCAAGATTCCATTGGCCTTCCTGATCACCTGCTGTACCTGCATACTAACCTTCTGTGTTTCATGCACCAGGACCCCCAGATCCCTTTGAACTGTAGCACTTTGCAGTTTCTCTCCATTTAGATAATAACTTGCTCTTTGATTTTTTCTGCCAAAGTGCATAACCTCACACTTTCCAACATTATATTCCATCTGCCAAATTTTTGCCCACTCACTTAGCCTGTCTATGTCCTTTTGCAGGTTTTTTTATGTCCTCCTCACTCACTGCTTTCCCTCCCATCTTTGTATCGTCGGCAAACTTGGATACGTTGCACTCGGTCCCTTCCTCCAAATCGTTAATATAGATTGTAAAGAGTTGGGATCCCAACACTGACCCCTGTGGAACACCACTAGTTACTGATTGCCAACCCGAGAATGAACCATTTATCCCAACTCTCTGTTTTCTGTTAGATAGCCAATCTCCCACCCATGCCAGTATATTGCCCCCAATCCCGTGACTTTTTATCTTGTGCAGTAATCTTTTGTGTGGCACCTTGTCAAATGCCAGAGGGGAGGGAGCAGCGAGAAGGTGGGAATGCAGAAGCCGGTGTTATTTGGAAGCAGAATATATCATAGAGCAGGATGCCATCCACTCAGTAACGCCAAACATTCTACTCAGAAACTCATAACCTTTACCATAGACTTGAAAAGTAACTTTCCACTACTTTTCCTATAGTTTTCAAATCAGAGATTTTTGAGTAGCTCTGACTGCCTCTCTATTTTTTTTTTTATTTGCTCCTGGGATGTGGGTGTCGCTGGCAAGGCCAGCATCTGTTGTCCATCCCTAAATGCCCTCGAGAAGGTGGTGGTGAGCCGCCTTCTTGAACCACTGCAGTCCGTGTGGTGCAGGTACTCCCACAGTGCTGTTAGAGAGGGAGTTCCAGGATTTTGACCCAGCGACATTGAAGGATTGATGACATATTTCCAAGTCAGGATGGTGTGTAACTTAGAGGGGAACTTGGAGGTGGTAGTGTTCCCGTGCGCCTGCTGCCCTTGTCCTTCTAATTGGTAGAGGTCGTGGGTTTGGGAGGTGCTGCCGGCGAAGCCTTGGCGAGTTGCTGCAGTGCATCTTGTAGATGGTACACACTGCAGCCACGGTACGCCAGTGGTGGAGGGAGTGAATGTTGAAGGTCGTGGATGGGGTGCCAATCAAGCGTTCTGCTTTGTCCTGAATGGTGTCGGGCTTCTTGTTGGAGCTGCACTTATCCAGGCAAGTGGAGAGCAGTCCATCACACTCCTGACTTGTGCCTTGTTGATGGTGGAAAGGCTTTGGGGAGTCAGGAGGTGAGACACTCGCCACAGAATACCCAGCCTCTGACCTGCTCTTGTGGCCACAGTATTTATGTGGTTGGTCCGGTTAAGTTTCTGGTCAATGGTGACCCCCCAGGATGTTGATGGTGGGGGACTGGGTGATGGTAATGCCATTGAATGTCAAGGGGCGGTGGTTCGACTCTTGCTTGTTGGAGATAGTCATTGCCTGGCACTTGATTTAATGAGAATGGTAGCATAGTGGTTATGCTACTGGACTAGTAATCTAGAAGCCTGGACTAATGATCCGGAGACGTGGAATTTAAATTCAGTTAATTAAATAAATTGGAATAAAAAGCTAGCATCAGTAATGGTGACCATGAAACTATCAGATTGTCGTGAAAACCCATCTGGTTCACTAATGTCCTTTAGGGAAGGAAATCTGCTGTCCTTACCTGGTCTGGCCTATGTGACTCCAGGCCCACAGCAATGTGGTTGACTCTTAACTGCCCTCTGAAATGGCCTAGCAAGCCACTCAGTTGTAACAAACCGCTACGATAAACAAGAATTAAAAAACCGGACAGACCACCCTGCATCGACTTCGGCTACGGACACGACAACGGCACACCCAGCCCAGTCGAACCTGCAAAGGCCTCCTCACCATCATCTGGGGACTTGTGTCAAAATTGGGATAGCTGTCTCACAGACTAGTCAAGCAACAGCATGACATAGTCATACTCACAGAATCATACCTTTCACCCAATGTCCCAAACTCCTCCATCACCATCCCTGGGTATGTCCTGTCCCACTGGCAGGACAGACCCACCAGGGTTGGTGGCACACTGGTATACAGTTGGGAAGGAGTGGCCCTGGGAGGCCTCAACATTGATTCCAGACCCCATGAAGTCTCATAGCTTCAGGTCAAGCATGGGCAAGGAAACCACTGCTGATTACCAACTACCGCCCTCCCTCAGCTGATGAATCAGTACTCCTCCATGTTGAACACCACTTGGAAGAAGCACTGAGAGTAGCAATGACGCAGAATGTACTCTGGGTGAGGGACTCCAATGTCCATCACCAAGAGTGGCTCGGTAGCACCACTACTGACCGAGCTGGCCGAGTCCTGAAGGATATAGCTGCCAGTCTGGGCCTGCGACAGGTGGTGAGAACAAACACGAGGGAAAAACCTACTTGACCTCATCCTCACCAATCTACCTGTCGCAGATGCATCGGTCCATGACAGTATTAGTAGCAGTGACCACCGCACAGTCCTTGTGGAGACAAACAGGTGACACAAAGCTGGGTGGGCGTGTGTGCTGTGAGGAGGATGCCGAGAAACTACAGTATGATTTGGACAGGTTGGGTGATTATACTGCATCTGCCATGCTTCTGCCCAATGTGGATAAATGCGAGGTTATCCACTTTGGTGGCAAAAACAGGAAGGCAGATTATTATCTGAACGGCAATAGATTGGGAGAAGGGAAAGTGCAACGAGACCTGGGTGTGCTTGTGCACCAGTCGCTGAAGGTAAGCATGCAGGTGCAGCAGGCGGTTAATAAGGCAAATGGTTTGTTGGCCTTCATAGCGAGAGGGTTCGAGTACAAGAACAAGGATGTCTTGCTGCAGTTGTACAGGGCCTTGGTGAGACCACACCTTGAGTATTGTGTGCTCTTTTGGTCACCTTATCTGAGGAAGGATGTTCTTGCCGTGGAGGGAGTGCAGCGAAGATTCACCAGACTGATACCTGGGATGGCAGGAATGACGTATGAGGAGAGATTGGGTCGATTGGGCTTATACTCGCTGGAGTTTAGAAGAATGAGAGGGGCTCTCATTGAAACTTATAAAATTCTAACAGGACTAGACAGACTGCATGCAGGAAGGATGTTCCCGATGGCTGGGGAGTCCAGAACCAGGGGTCACAGTCTAAAGATAAGGGGTAAGCCATTTAGGACAGAGATGAGGAGGAATTTCTTCACCCAGAGAGTGGTGAACCTGTGGAATTCTCTACCACAGAAGGCAGTGGAGGCCAATTCATTAAATATATTCAAGAAGGAGTTTGATATATTTCTTAAGGCTAAAGGGATCAAGGGATATGGGGAGAATGCAGGGACAGGGTACTGAATTTGAATGATCAGCCATGATCTCACTGAATGGCGGAGCAGGCTCGAGGGGCCGAATGGCCTACTCCTGCTCCTATCTTCTATGTTTCTATGTAAAGTCCCGTCTTCACATTGGGGCACCCTTCATCGTGTTGTGTGGTACTACCACCGTACTAAATGGGATAGATTCAGAACAGAGCTAGCAGCTCAAAACTGGGCATCCATGAGGAGCTGTGGGCCATCAGCAGCAACAGAATTGTATTCCGTCACAATCTGTAACCTCATGGCCTGTCATATCCCTCACTCTACCATTACCATCAAGCCAGGGGACCAACCCTGGTTCAATAAGAAGTGTAGAAGAGCATGCCAGGAGCAGCACCAGGCATACCTACAAATGCAGTGCCAACGTTGGGAAGCTGCAACACAGGGCTACATGCATGCTAAACAATGCAAGCAGCATGCTGCAGACAGAGCTAAGCGATCCCACAATCAACGGATCAGATCAAAGCTCTGCAGTCCTGCCACATCCAGTCGTGAATGGTGGTGGACCATTAAACAACTAACGGGAGGAGGAGGCTCCATGAATATTCCCATCCCCAATGATGGTGGAGCCCAGCACGTGTGCAAAAGACAAAGCTGAAGCGTTTGCAACCAACGAGTGGATGATCCATATTGGCCACCACCTGAGGTCCCCACCAGCACAGAAGCCAGTCTTCAGCCAATTCGATTCACTCCACGTGATATCAAGAAATGGCTGAGCGCACTGGATACAGCAAAGGCAATGGGACCCGACAACATCCCGGCTGTCGTGCTGAAGACTTGTGCTCCAGAACTAGCCGCGCCGCTAGCCAAACTGTTCCAGTACAGCTATAACACTGGCATCCATCCAACATTGTGGAAGACTGCCCAGGTATGTCCTGTCCACAAAAAGTAGGACAAATCCAATCCGGCCAACTACCGCCCCATCAATCTGCGCTGAATCATCAGCAAAGTGATGGAAGGTCTCATCAACAGTGCTATCAAGCGGCACTTACTCACCAATAACCTGCTCACTGATGCCCAGTTTGGGTTCCGCCAGGACCACGTGGCTCCAGACCTCATTACAGCCTTGGTCCAAACATGGACAAAAGAGCTGAATTCCAGAGGTGAGGTGAGAGTGACTGCCCTTGATATTAACGCAGCATTTGACCAAATGTGGCATCAAGGAGCCCTAGTAAAACTAAAGTCAATGGGAATCGGGGGGGAAAACTCTCCACTGGCTGGAGTCATACCTAGCACAAAGGAAGATGGTTATGGTGGTTGGAGATCAATCGTCACAGCCCCAGGACATCGCTGCAGGAGTTCCTCAGGGCAGTGTCCTAGGCCCAACCATCTTCAGCTGCTTCATTAATGACCTTCCCTTCATCATAAGTTCAGAAGTTGGGATGTTCACTGATGACTGCACAGTGTTCAGTGCCATTTGTAACTCCTCAGAAAATGAAGCAGTCCATGCCCGCATGCAACAAGACCTGGACGACATTCAGGCTTGGGCTGATAAATGGCAGGTAATATTTGCGCTACACAAATGGCAGGCAATGACTATCTCCAACAAGCGAGAGTCTAACCACTGTCCCTTGACATTCAACAGCATTACCATCGCCGAATCCCCCACCATCAATATCCTGGGGGTCACCATTGACCAGAAACTTAACTGGAACAGTCACATAAATACTGTGGCAACAAGAGCAGGTCAGAGGCTGGGTATTCTGCAGCAAGTGTCTCACCTCCTGAATCCCCAAAGCCTTTCCACCATCTACAAGGCACAAGTAAGGAGTGTGATGCAATACTCTCCACTTGTCTGGGTGAGTGCAGCTCCAACAACACTCAAGAAGCTCGACACCATCCAGGACAAAGTAGCCCACTTGACTGGCACCCCGTCCACCACCTTAACATTCACTCCCTCCACCACCGGCGTACCGTGGCTGCAGTGTGTACCATCTACAAGATGCACTGCAGCAACTCGCCAAAGCTTCTTCGGCAGCACCTCCCAAACCCGTGCCCTCTACCATCTAGAAGGACAAGGGCAGCAGGCGCATGGGAATACCACCACCTCCAAGTTCCCCTCCAAGTCACCATCCCGACTTGGAAGTATATCGCTGTTCTTTCATCGTCACTGGGTCAAAATTGTGGAACTCCCTCCCTAACAGCACTGTGGGAATACCCTCACCACACAGACTGCAGTGGTTTAAGAAGGCGGCTCAAGTTACATTCTCAAGGGCAACTACGGATGGGCAATAAACGCTGGACTTGCCAGCGACGCTCACATCCCAAGAACAAATTTAAAAAAAAATTATTTAATTAACTAAATTTAAATTCCCCTGCTGCCGTGGTGGGATTTGAATGCACGACCATCAGTCCAAGCCTCTGGATTACAGTAACATAACCACTGTGCTACCGTTTATTCTAACATGCAAAACCACCAATGATCATTGTACGGATTTATCCAGTTTATAATCAACTTTGTCCCGCAGATAAATCACGCTCTGCTAACTGTAAAGACAAGGTTGACGTATCAGCACACAGGCCAAAACAGACACCAATATAACATGGCAGCCAAAGTAAAGCTGGCACGTAAACACTGAGCAACACCGGCGACAACAGTATCTATTGAATATGAAATGAAAACCAAGTGAGATTAAAATGATCATACAGTGATCCCTGTTGGAAAATGATAACATATAGATTTCAGCTGAAAGCACGACCAACTTTCACCGTGGTGCTCTCGCTGCCATAAACCTACTTACGTTTATAGATTAAAAAAGACATTAAGGCAATGCACTGCTGCCGTTCTGACAAAAGGTCATCAACCTGAAATGTTAACTCTGTTTCTCTCTCCACAGATGCAGCCTGACTGCTGAGTATTTCCAGCATTTTCTGTTTTATTTAAGGCAATGTACTTTTAGGACTGCCAGCGAACATCTGTAGAATCATACCAGAGATTGAATCACTCCTCTCGGCAAAGGAGAGGGGATGAGTGATTACCTTTCATTTTCTGCTCTTTCCTTCACCCCATCCTCCAAATAATACTGCTCACTGTTTTGTGGTGTTCCACAGTCGTCTTTATATTTTAGTTTCTTTGCATGAAGGGAATTTTCTCCACAGAATCAATAATGCAACAATACAAACATTTTACTTTAAAAAGTGTGCTCCTTGCATTTAAGCTATCCTTTTAAGCAGAACTAGTTCTGTTATATAATCCAAGGCTGGAGGTACTGTGGGATCCGCTCTCTTCATGTTGTGTGGAAGATTCTGCAGCAATGGAGCAACAAGTGACTGTGCTGCTCCTCCAAACACGCCAACAAAAAACATCTCTTTAGGTAGATTGGAACACCACTGGCCAGAGCTCCCAAAATCAAGGCTGCCATTGGTGGTGGTAGTGACACTGAGGTAAAAAGGCATCAGTGAGCCTCTTTTAACAGAAGTTCATTATCAAAATGTGTGCTGCAGACCAGTTTGTGGTAATACAGTAACATTTTTATGAATTATCAGAGAAGGTGAAAGGTTCCAGATTAATATGTCTGTGTCACTACTTAACACTGCATTTGGACAGATTTGTATTTGTATCTGTTGTCTAAAGAAAACAGTAACAAGGACTATTGTATCCTAGCATCACATAGCAATGAAGGAACTGGATTTTGGCTCACATAAAAAGGACAGTGAGAAAACTGCCTTAAGGGAGTGTCATTCTGGAGCTCATGAATAGTTCGGTATGCTTTGAATGTGAACCAGCAACCAATATGCGATTTTTAACCTTTACTAGATAACCCTAAAATTATTCCAAAATTCGAGTTCGCAGAGAACACTGAATTTGAGCTTTCAGCGCACTTTCTAAAATGCAGGTTGCACAATCCTGTCAATTCTTTAATATGGTAAGTGCATTAATTTTGTGGGTAGACGGATATACATTTTTGTGGATGAGAATCACTTTCTAAAATGGTATTTCCTCTTTCTACGGTTCTTTCTGTGGCCAAGTAAGCAAGGGAGTGATCTTCTCCTCTTCCTCCCTGAATGCCACTGAGAAGCCGGTTGCTTGGAGCTGCACGAGAGCAGCCTTCCTTCCTGTGCTATTCACTGGGTGCCTCTGCATGGCACCACGGTCGAAATCAGGGGTGTGAAAGATCCCAAATATGAACATACATCTGTCACTCAAGATAGAGAATAACACACAGTGCCACAGCAGTGCTTTGCCATACTTCCTCTTTATGGCAATCAATTGGAATGCAATGATTTCTGAAGTGGTTTACAGTATACAGATCACGTAAATTTTTGTGACGCATTTACCAGCTATTTTGGCCAATTAATTGTCACAGGAGGGCAATCTACTGCAATCTGACTTGGCAAGATGAATTTCTTCACATACAAGTTTAAATTCTTGGTTAGCACAGGTTACTGTATTCTTGAAATTAAATCAATCACGTTGTGTATTTACTTCCCCAAGATGGTTGTATTTCATTTGCAGTAACTGCCCTTGGCCTGTTTTCAATAACATTAGTATAGGATTTCCTCTATTGTTCCCCACATAGCAAATGTCAGTTATAGGTATCTCTAAATCAGACAGTGGCATTGTACTTGCATGTTGCTCTTGACCAATTTCCAGCATTATATATAAGCAGGAAAATTGGGTTCCCTTGTAATTAAAAATGTAACAGCTAAAAATAACTATAATAGTGTAGTTTGTCATTTCATTAAATTGCACTATGAAACTTGCATAGTTAGTCATGTGGTCAAATTAATACTGTAGATTAACCCTTGCCAAGTGCAATAAAAGAGAGTTTTTTCTGACCTATTGCACAAAATAAACAACTTTGATCTCTTTGTAGCAGAAGACCTCCAGGTGACTTAGGAAGTGCAGACCAGTTCTCAAACCAGCATACAGCTGAATTTTTAAACATACATTAACTAGCTCGCCAATGCAATTTTGACTTGCATCAAGAATGCTGTGAACTGCAGATAAAAACATCAATTTGGCAAATCTTTGTCCCACAGTACATTCATTTTTCAGTAATTAAAGCTCAACATATTTACACAGAACAGATTTGTTCTTTCAAAAAAACGTGCTTCTGCCAATAAATGTGCTGAGAGCTAAAGACCAGATCACTTATTTGTGCGATTGACATTCAATCAGGTAATAAAATGGATGTATCACGCTGGATGCTGTTGAGGGTCAGACCCCTGAGACCTGAAATTTAATCTCTGATTTGTATAGACTCCTATTGCCAATATGCCAATTTTTCAAAGTTGCCCATTTAAAAAAAAAATTGTTCTCAGGATTTGGGTGACCCTGGTGAGGCCACACTTACTGTCCATCCCCAGTTATCCTGAGAAGCTGGTGGTGCGCCAACCGCTTGAACTCCACGTCCTTGTGCTGATGTTTCACCTACAATGGTGTTAGGTAGAGAATTTCAAGATACTGATCTAGGAACTGTGAAAGAATAGTGGCATAGTGGTTAGCACTGTTGCCTCACAGCGCCAGGGACCCGGGTTCGAATCCGGCCTCGGGTGACTGTCTGTGTGGAGTTTGCACATTCTCCCCGTGTTTGCGTGGGTTTCCTCCGGGTGCTCCGGTTTCCTCCCACAGTCCAAAGATGTGCGGGTTAGGTTGATTGGCTATGATAAATTGACCCTTAGTGTTAGGGGGATTAAATACGTGGGGTTACGGGGATAGGGTGGGATATGTGTTGATGTAGGGGTTACGGGGATCGGGTGGGATATGTGTCGGTGCAGGCTCGATGGGCCGAAATGGCCTCTATCTGCACTGTGGGGTTTCTGTGATTTCTGTGAAATAAAGATGATGTATGACTGAGAGAAGAACTTGGAGGTGATGGTGTTCCCACAATATTGCTGCTCTTGGAAGTGGAGCTTGTAGGGGAGGAAGGTGCTGCTGATGTACCTTTGGTGAGTTGCTGCAGTGCATCCAGATAATTATATACTGCATCCACAGTGCACCAGTGGCGGAGCAGGTGGATATCGAGTCTCGTGGCACCGGGGATAGGGTTCCCAACCCTCCTGCTTTGTGCAGGAGTCGACTAGAATAGGCAATCAGTCTCCCGAGGACTGCTGCTGGCGACTTGGGAGAAACGCTTCTTGTATTAGTGGTCCGTGCATGCACATTATCCTGGCTGTCAGTACTTGCAACCAAACTGTGCTGTCTGGGCCCTGCTGGTACCTCGGCTATTTGGAACGCCCCACTTCACTGCTGGCTGTGAGGATAGGGGCATCGGGGCCAACAAAAATCACCTGGGAACTCCGAGTCCTGAGAGCAACACAAACTGGGGAGGGGGAGAGACAGACACACTGGGGAGGGAGAGAGAGCGAGAGAGACACACACACACACACACACACACAAACTGGGGAGAGACACACACACAAACTGGGGAGAGACACACACACAAACTGGGGAGGGAGAGAGAGAGAGACACACACACAAACAAACTGGGGAGAGAGAGACACACACACACACAACCAAACTGGGGAGAGACACACACACACTAAGGAGGGAGAGAGAGAGAGAGACACACACACACAAACTGGGGAGAGACAGACACACTGGGGAGGGAGAGAGAGCGAGAGAGACACACACACACACACAAACTGGGGAGAGACACACACACAAACTGGGGAGGGAGAGAGACACACACACAAACTGGGGAGGGAGAGAGAGAGAGACACACACACAAACAAACTGGGGAGAGAGAGAGACGCACACACACAACCAAACTGGGGAGAGACACACACACACTGGGGAGGGAGAGAGAGAGAGACACACACACACAAACTGGGGAGAGACACACACACACTGGGGAGGGAGAGAGAGCGAGAGAGACACACACACACACACACACACACACACTGGGGCGAGAGACACACACACACACAAACTGGGGCGAGAGAGAGACACACACACACAAACTGGGGCGAGAGAGACACACACACACAAACTGGGGCGAGAGAGACACACACACACACAAACTGGGGCGAGAGAGAGAGAGGCACACACACACACTGGGGCGAGAGAGAGAGACACACACACAAACTGGGGCGAGAGAGAGAGACACACACACACACTGGGGCGAGAGAGACACACACACAAACTGGGGCGAGAGAGAGACACACACACACAAACTGGGGCGAGAGAGAGAGAGACACACACACACACTGGGGCGAGAGAGAGACACACACACACACAAACTGGGGCGAGAGAGACACACACACACAAACTGGGGCGAGAGAGAGAGACACACACACACAAACTGGGGCGAGAGAGACACACACACAAACTGGGGCGAGAGAGAGAGACACACACACACACTGGGGCGAGAGAGAGAGACACACACACACAAACTGGGGCGAGAGAGAGAGAGACACACACACTGGGGCGAGAGAGACACACACACACAAACTGGGGCGAGAGAGAGAGACACACACACACAAACTGCGGCGAGAGAGAGAGACACACACACACAAACTGGGGCGAGAGAGAGAGACACACACACAAACTGGGGCGAGAGAGAGAGAGACACACACAAACTGGGGCGAGAGAGTGAGACACACACACACACTGGGGCGAGAGAGACACACACACACAAACTGGGGCGAGAGAGAGAGAGACACACACACACAAACTGGGGAGAGAGAGAGAGACACACACACACAAACACCAACAAATGCATGCAGAGCCGAACTAGGCAGATACCCACTGATAATAAACATCCAAAAACGAGCACTAACTTCCTAAATCACCTCAAATCTAGCTCCCCAGACACCCTTCATTTTAAAGCCTTCCAGACCCAAGAGCTAAACCCAGAAAAGAGTCCCCTGAGTCAGCTGCTACTGAAACTAAGTACTCCTACTCAGCCGGACCCTGACCAGTCCCAGACCAACACTGCCGTCCAAACACCAATCCGAGTGAACCAAATCATTAAACAATGCAAAGAAACCTACCTGGAACATTGGAACAAAATAACCAAAAGCCAAAGCAGATTAGAATGTTACCGGGCCCTAAAAAGAGAATATAAACTGGCAGACTATCTCTCGACCGTCAGAGACACAAAACAGAGACAGACCCTCACCAGGTACAGACTAAGCGACCACCAACTGGCAATTGAAAAAGGAAGATACAAGAAATCCTGGCAGCCTAGAGAGAATAGAATATCTGATCAATGTCTGGCCGGCGAGGTTGAGACAGAGATGCATTTCCTCCTAAAATGCGAAAAATTCAACACAACAAGAAACATATTATTTGACAAGCTCAGCCAAACAACCCCAGATTTCAAAGAATTGGATGACCTGTCAAAATTAAGATTAGTCCTGGGAGAAGGAGACAGACCATACCTTGGTGCCAAATATGTAACAACATGTCACAACCTGAGGACTGTTTAAAATTAATACTGAATGTACCCAACGATGCACAACGACTGTTTAAATTAATATTGTTTAAAGTAATATTGTATGTACCCAACGAAGGTCAAAATTGTTTGACACCTACAGAATGTTGGAAAACTGTACTTTTTGTTATGTAAGCTTTGGCAATATGGTTCCCTGTAAACTTTCATGCCAATAAAGCATTTGAATTGAATTGAATTGAATTGAGAGACACACACACACACACTGGGGAGGGAGAGAGAGAGAGACACACACACACAAACTGGGGAGGGAGAGAGACACACACACACAAACTGGGGAGAGAGAGAGAGAGAGACATACACACAACTGGGGAGGGAGAGAGAGACACACACACAACTGGGGAGGGAGAGAGAGAGACACACACACACAACTGGGGAGGGAGAGAGAGACACACACACACAAACTGGGGAGAGAGAGAGAGACACACACACAACTGGGGAGGGAGAGAGAGAGACACACACACACACAAACTGGGGAGAGAGAGAGAGAGAGACACACACACACAACTGGGGAGGGAGAGAGAGACACACACACACACAAACTGGGGAGAGAGAGACACACACACACAAACTGGGGAGAGAGAGAGGGGCACAAACTGGGGAGGGAGAGAGCAACACACACTGGGGGCAGAGGGATTTCATGTCAGCCTGTTGATGTGTGATGTTGTGTAATGTGTTTTGTTCCAGGAGTCAGGCAGCTTTGGTGCTGCTCTCCAGGGACTAAGCCTTACCTTCCTGAAGCTGGGCTTCAGGGACAGGGTGTGGGAGTCAGTGAATTGAATTAGGTTTGGTTTTGGTTTTATTTATTATTTTTATAACTTGCTGAGTGTTGCAAAAGTCATACAATTGTATGAAAACTTTAGTTAGTAGTTACTTATATTGATGTTTTTGTTGAATCAGTGGTATTTACTTGGTGTTTCTCATTGCGGTCGATATTGTACAAATGTCACAGAAGTAGTTTTTATTTAAATATTAGTTCTCCTTAAATCTTCATATTCTTTTGTGTTCTTTCTTTAATTAATAATTATGTTCTTCATCTCATTATAAAACAAAGTCAAATATTTTATTTGGGACTTAGTGATAATAAGACATTCAACTAAGGTGAATGTAATAACGTTTGTAAACAGTGGGCAAATGTCATGTGATCAAATGCCATGTAAGTAAGCATCACGAGCTGTGTCACGTGATTGAAGGCCATGTGATCAAATGCCACATGACCAAATCTCCAGGAGTACGTCAAAACAGAGTTGGCAACCCTAACCAAGGATGATCTAGTGAACCACTTTGTCTTGAATGGGGTCAACCTTTGAGTGTTCTGTGGCTTCATCCATCCAGGCAAGTAGCAAGAATTCCATCACATTCCTAATTTGAGATTTGTAGAAGGTGGAAATGCTTGGCAGGTCAGGAGGTGAACCACATGTCATAAAGTACCCAGTTTCTGCTCTGCCCTGGTCGCCAGGGTATTGATATGGCTTGTCTAGTTAAGTTTCTGATCAATCGTCACTGCCAAGATAAGATGTTTATGGTGGGGCCTCAGAAATGGTGGTGCCATTGAAGGTCAGGGGGATATGGTTGGGCTTTCTCTTGTTACAGAGCATTATCACTCGGTACTTGTAGCATGAATGTTACTTGTCACTGGTCAGTCCAAACTGGATCGTAACCAGATCCTGCTGCGGGCTGGGATGGGCTGCTCCATTATCAGAGGAGTGTTAAATGGCGCTCAACATTCAAATCATCCCCCACTTGACATTATTGAGTGAAGGTTATTGATAAAGCAGATAAAAAGATGGTTGGGGAAGGATGTTTCCCTGAGGAACAGGTGACTTTGGACCTATGGTTCCCACAACTTTCCACCACGAAGTGTTTCCTTGCCTCATGTCTGGGTCTGTGGTAGACTAATTGATCGAGACTGAGTGCTTTGATTAATCAACAACTTCATTATTATTGTATCCTGTGACTACCAGGTTTGTAGAAGGCAAATTAGATAGGCCTTGGTCTTTTTATTGTCAAAGTATTCCTATAGCAATGTGCTGCGGCTACGATAATTGGCTTCTAACAACCAACATCTCCTTTGCTTCAAGTAGGACTCCAGTGACTGGAGGGTTTCCCTTTGATCATCATTGACCTCAGGCTTACTAGGGCATCTTGGTACCATAATCAGTCGAATGCTGCCTTGATATCGAGGGCGGCTAAACGCGCCTCTTCTCTGGCAATCATCTCTTGCACCTATGACTAGATCCAAGCTGCAAAGAGGTCTGGAGTCAAGTAGGTCCAGCAGAGCCTGAACCAAACATTCTGAGTAGATTATTGGTGAGTACGTGTCACTGGACTATTCATTCCTTATATCACTTTTCTGATGATTGGGAGGAAGATGCTAGGGCAGTAACTGGTCAGGTTAGATTTATCCTGTTTTTGGTCAATACCCGCGCAATCTTCCACATTGCTGCTAAATACCAGATTAGCTTGGCTAGAGGAGCTGCTGAATAGGTCTTCAGCATTACAGCCAGGATGTTTTCTGAGCCCATAATCTTTGCTCTGTCCAATGCACTCAACTGTTTCTTAATGTTATATGAACCGAATTGACTGGACAATGGCATCTATGATGGTGGGGGCCTTGAGAGGAGGCAGAGTAGAATTGGCCATTACTCACTTTTGGCTGGAGACGTTTGCAAACACTTCAGTCTCGTCTCTTGCACGCCATGTACCGGGCTCCATCAAAGTTGAGAATGGGGATGTTAATGAACCCTCCTCTCCCTGTTCGTTGCCTGGTTGTCCACCACCATTCTCAACTAGAAATTGTAGGACTGCAGAGGTTTGCTCTGAACCACTGGTTGTTGGACTACTTAGCCCCATCTACAGTCTGTTGCGTTTTGTGTTTAGCACACAAGCGGCCCTGTGGAGTAACTTCACCAGTTTTATATCACATTTTAAAATATGCTTGGTGCTGCTACTGGCCAATGTTACAAATTGTGGTAGTATACAATTCTGCTGCTGATGGCCACAGCACCTTGTGGATACCCAATTTTGAGCTGTTGGATCTGTCATCTAGTCTGTCCCATTTAGCACATTGGTATTGCCAAACTACACGATGGAAGAGGTCTTCACTGTGAAGATGAGACTTTGTCTTCATAAGGACTAGGGCTCTTGGCTGATAATTCCAGTGTTCAGCTCCTTTTAAAACTCCTCCAATAATAAAGCAGCCCATGCTAGTCAACAGCAGGACCTGGATAACAACCAGGCTTGGGCTGGCAAGTGGCAGTTAACATTCATGCCATATAAGTGCCAGGTATTCACCATCACAAACAAGATATTACCTATCAATGCTATTTTGCCTGTGACAAGTAGGCTGTGAAGATGACATGAAGTAGATTACGTCTTCCTGTTGCTTGCCTTCCCACCTAATGCAGGACCAGTCTGAAAGCTAGGTCCTTCAGGACTCGGCCAGCTCAGTCAATAGTGGTACTACAGGAAACTTTCGATTAACCGGCCCCTAAATAACCAGAACGCTCTATCCACCGGCAAAATTCAGGAGTCGGTTCCGTTAACTTTTATTACTTTTATTACCTTTTTAAACTCCATTTGTTGCTGTGCAAGGGTGTAGCTGAAGCTGTTGCTAAGCTACAGAGACGCTTGCAACTTGTGCCGATTGTTTTGAAGCTGTGCAACAGGGTTTGTTGCTTTATACGGAGCTCTGAGCTCCGTATCTTTTACTATGGCGTTCGGTTATCTGGAATTGTTGATGAACCGGCACCAGGTCGGTCCCATCCGTGTCGGATACCAGAAAGTTTCCTGTATCAAGCCAATCATGGTAGACATTGACATCTCCCACCCAGAGCACACGGTGTGCCCCTGCATCCCTCGGAGCTTCCTCTGAATGATGTTCAACGTGCAGCAGTTTGGGGTGGGGGGGGGGGGGCGGGGGCGGTGAGGGAGGAGGGCAGTAGGTGGTGATCAACAGCTTTCATGACCTTATTTGACTTTAAGCCATGAAACTTCACAGTGACCTAGGTCAATGTTAAGGATTCCAAGGCCATTTCCACCCAACAGTATACCTCTGGTGGGTCTATCCTGGGAGTGGAACAGGACATACCCAGGAATGGAGATGGAGCAGTATGGGATGGTGATTGTAAATATGACAATCAGGCTGTTGCTTGACTAGTCTGTGGGACAGCTCTCCGAATATGGGGACCAGCCCTCAGATTTGCAGGGTTAGCTGGGCAGAGCTTGCCTAAGTTTGGTCCCGAGACAAATCTTTCCTTGTTTTTGAACCTTATGATGATGGTTTACAACTGAATGGCTTGGTAAACCACTTCAGGAGGCATTATGAGTCAATCCAGAAGCTTTATTTTATGGTGCTTTACAAATGATCAGATCTATTTACCGTGGTACCCTAATTGTAAAATAATACTCTAGATTTCTTAAATTAAAAGCAACATACCAATGTATTCCATGGTCCATTTTAACATTTTCAGTAGTCTCTAACCATATATTTTTGACAAGCTCACATAACCCTCAAGTCATAATTGTAAGCCAAGAATATGGAGTGCATGCTTATTCCGCAGATTAACAGCTAAAACTTGATTTTCAAAAAGTTTTCAACCTGCACGCATTTTTAGAATGGCATTCACTGCCTCCTCTGCCTGTTGGTGTTTGTCCTTCCACTTACACAGAACGTACAAGATCGGTTCCCATTGGATAGGAGAATGCAACCAAATTACTCACGTGCAACAATGTCTTGACTGCATCAAGGCATTAGATTTACAAGCTGCAAAATAATCCAAAGGGAACCCATTGTGCATTCTCCTCATGCTCTAGTTTAGTTTGAGAAAACTAGTTTAAAATTAGCCATTTAAAAATTAAACATTAGTCATATTCTGAATTAAAATTTTGCTGAAAGACGCTGGCACAATGAGGTCATACTTTGTGGGTGAAAAGAAACTGGTTGGAATTTCAGAAGGACATCTCAATTGAGAAGAAACAGAGCGCTTTTAAAACCACTAATGGATCTCCCATGGCATTTCTCAGAGTTGGGAGCAGCTGAGCCAGTCTCCACAGAGAAGCACCACCTGGGGACTTCGGGTGAGAGGATAAGCGCCAGACAGCCAGGTTGCAATTTAAGTGAAAGTTAGGAGGAAAACACAATGGGCCATATTTTGCGACTACTACGGGTGCGTATGAGGTGCGCACGCGCCCGTAGGAGTCACACAAGTTCCAGGTTTAGGCATGCACTAAAACCCGGAACTTGTGATCAGTCAAGAATCTTCTTGACAGATCCTCCGAATCCCCTGGAGGAGGGCCTCTGCGGGTGGAGAGTTGCGCTATTTGGCCAACCTCCGCCCGCTGAATGCCTGTGAAATTCTTATGCCTGGTAAAAGCACGTAAAAAAAAAAATAGAAAAATAAAATGTGATTCTCCCCGACCCTAATCCGTACTGCAATTCTGGAGCTTAATGGTGGATGTGCCCACCCAGGATGCACTGCGCGCTAGAATTCGACTTGGAGGCACGCAACCGCAGAAGAGGCTCTTTGTAGGGCGGCTGGTGAATTTAGTAAGTTTGTTTTCTTCATTCAACAGCCACTCTGTTGATGGAGAATAAGTCCTCAGTTGAAACCTTGCATATCAAAAAAAATCCATTGAAAACTGACTACATTTCAAGAAAGAGAATTTCAAAATTGGAGAGGAGCATTGAAATTTACACTTGGGCTGGGGGTAAGGGGCAATAGAGGTGAAGATTTTCTTCTAAAGACTGCTAATAGACTTGGAGGAAAATTAGCAGGCATTTAGGAAAGGTTAGACTGTTGTTGCCAGTGCTGTAATCTGTGAATGATGAAGCTGACTGTCTTTTTCCTGAACCCTCTTCTGATGCCACAGTGACCACCAGTGTTGGAGAGGAAAGCCCCGAAATCTTTGAGGTGCTGCTCCGTCGAAATTTGATTGATGATTTTTACATTTAGAAATAGGGATTTTAATCTTGCCATTTTTATTTTATTTTCATGATAACTAATACAGATGCTAACTACTTGGGTGTCTGCTGGGTGAAGACTATAGGATTTCTTCAGCTTTATCAGCAGAAATCTGGCCAATCAGGACTCACCTGCAATAACATTCATTTTGTACTTCGTGATTTGATGGCCACTTAATTATGCGATGGCCAAGAATGTTAATCCTGCTCTGAATAGCAGGATATAAATTAAGCAAAACATTAAAGTTGCACACCCTGATTAAGTGACAATACTGTCCGATTTTGAAAGACAATTTATTATCTCAGGTGCTAGACCCCAAGTATTTACTTGTGTGTAAGCAACACCTGAGTTCTGAAATCAGAAACAATAATTACACTACAATCCAAGTTTTACAGATGTTATGTATCATCTGCGTGTGCAGGTTACATTAAAAACCAGGAGGCAATAATGCAATAACCTTTGTAAACTGCGGGCAGATGTCATTTGATCGGATGTCACGTGATCAGACCTCCAGGAACACGTCAAACCAGCGTTGCCAGCCAGACATGGAGGGTAAATGCCAACACGGATTGCTTGGGTCGGAAAACTGTTTCCGTGTTGCAACTTCTCTATATATCCAAATGTGTCAAAGAAGACCAGGAAATAGTGTGAGGAATTGGCAAACAGACTGGGAGAGTCTTTGGCTATTGCTGAAGTAATGGATGACAAATGTGAGCCAGGAAGCTGCAAGCCTAACCTTTAAACAAGAGCAAAGTAATGGGTCAGATGAAGGAGTACCTGTTCAACAATAAACTAATAGGTAGTAGCCAACATGGTTTTAGAAGAGGAAGATCACGCCTGCTTGAGATGAAGTAGACAATGGAATTCCTCGACATAGTTTATTTAGATTTTCAGAAGTCATTTTCTGACAAGGATCCACGTGAGACACTTTTATGTAATGTGTGACACAAGAACAAAATGCCCTGCAAAAGGAGACTCAGAAAGGGACCGAGTAGTAATGGCAGTCTTTTTGCTGCCTAAACAATGTGGTAAGAGAACTTTTTTAAAAAAACAAAGAAAATACAGAAATATAGCCAGAACAATGGATTACAAGTCTACTGAGGGTATGCTGAGGCTGTCCAATGCACTGGTAAGGCCACAGTGTGTTTAGTTTTGGTTGCCATGGTACAAAAGAGATGTTCAAGTATAGAAAAAAAAGGAAGACTTGCATTTATATAGTGCCTTTCACAACCTCAGGTTGTCCCAAAGCACTTTACAGCCAACATTTGGTGTGTAGTCACTGTAGTCGAGATGCAAACTTTAGGGGTGTTCAAAATGCAGTTGGATTTTAGGTTGAGAAAGGTAGGGTACTATGTTTACAAGCTTCAGTAGGCTGGATGGCCTTTTCTTGGTAGGGGAGATATCCCTGGTGTCCTGGCCAATATTTCTCCCTCAACAAACATAACAAAAAACAGATTATCTGGGCATTTTCACATTGCTGTTTGTGAGAGCTTGTGCACAAATTGGCTGCTGCGTTTGCCACATTACAACAGTGACGCCACTTCAAAAGTACTTAATTGGCTGTAAAGCGCTTTGAGATGTCCGGTGGTCGTGAAAGGCGCTATATAAATGAAAGTCTTCCTTCTTCCTTCCTTGACTTTTCTTATGCTCTTATATTATTCTTCCTGCAAAATGCCAATATACCACTTAAATGGAGCATCAGAGGTCAAACATCATATTTTAATATGTGGTCTTCATAATACCCATCTGGCATAGTCTTAATAATTTCTGGTTTTATATCAATGTACATCTGTAAAAAGTACTGTAGTAATTACACACATCCAGATCTTTCATTCTATGCCAGTATATCAACTGTATCTCTTTAACAAGTCAAGGCATCAAGATCAAATAATACACATGAAAGATTCCCTTTAATCTACCTAGTTTGCAGTTTTAAAAAAAAATCAATCATTTTGATGAAGGCAGCAATTTGACATTAAAGGGTACTTGTTCTGCACTGTTTGTGAAATTTCCAGTGCTGCAGTTCAGCAGGCAAGATATAATCATGAAGCAGCATTCTTTTAGTGTCTAGATTTGCCATCCATTCTACTATAAAATAAATTAATGAATAGTTTGATGTGCATAAACTTGAATAATTAATGTTTTGCTCTTTTACCCCTCCACCCATTCTTTCAAGTTCATGATTTTTTGGGGGGAATACAGGAGCTTCAACTCGGAATCAGTCACTGCAAAAAAAGGCAAGAACACCCTGTAAATACACAAATCCAAGATCAAGTCTACACGCATGCCTTGAAATTGGGGAGGCACAAGTGTAATGCTGTTGCATTCTTTTCCATTGTTCCATAGTTACTCCATTCCTCTCTGTCTGCCTCCTCCTCCTCCAAATTCCCCTTCCTCCCTCACCCCCCAGGGCAAGCTAGATCATCAGTCAGACTAGATAGCTCACTGCTTCCATCCCAAATGTTGCTTAGTAATTGGCTGGTAGAAGACCCACTTCCACAGAACATGACCAGTGACATGTCAATCTTCCCCAATGTGGGATGAGAATTGATTGAAAGAAATGAGAATTGATGAGAATATAACTGTGGTAATGAGGAAGTAACATTATAATTCATATCTTCTGTCATTACTGCCTGAGCAATGTCAGACACAAACAATGCCGATATACAACAGGTGTCCAGCATTGCATGGGAAGCAGAACTGAACCAAAATTGTAAATGAAGTCAGCAAGATAATCGATTGTTGCACAACAAAGAGGTATTGATAGATTTTGCCACTTAATTGGTCCAGTGAGAGATTTTTTGCACAAGGTTACCTGCCCCCTTAAAATGCTGCACATGATAAGTATTCACAGGAGTGGCCATTTCATGTCTTCCCCTCACCATACCCGACTGGTAATCACCCAAATGCAGACAGGGGTCTCACCAGGAACTTGCCTAAAAACATTGAATTAGGCAGAACTTAAAATATTCCAATGATTTTCAACATCCTGTATTGGTCATAACTGGGGGTATTACATAGGCAAGAAAATATTCCATTTGAATGTCATTAATGATAGAAAGATTATGGATAAAGTTTACTATTTTGATATTGAAACAAAATGTGCATTGTATTGCACAATAATTTAGTTGCAGCAAACAATTCCATATGCTTTATGACAGTTTTCAGTATATCACAAAGGAAGCACAGACACTGAATTAATGATGTTGCTAGGTACCAACAAAACAACTTTATTTTTTTATATAGATTCACGCATGCAGGACATATTGCATGATACTCAGTTCCTCTGCAATATTGGTGGCACATTAGAGGGAACAATCCTTTACTTTTTAACCAAAGGGAGAAATTACCATTTATTTACTGCCATGCAAGGCTATTTCCTCCCAGGCAGACACACCTCTTGAAACCCAGTGCTCCAACACATTTAAATTGGATTGTTAGCATTAATTTGTCAGGACCAAATAGAACCGATTTAGATAATAGGTTCCCAATTCAAATAGCTTTATGACATATTTAAATTGCTTCACAGATTCAACATTGGACTTAATGTTCAATGACTATTAATAGCCACGTGTTACTTAAACTACGTTATACAACTTCCTTTCAGTTTGAAGTCTCAGTCGGCGGTTAATGAAATCGAGCTGCAACAATGCAGGCCTTTGTCACTGTTGAGTCATAAATACAACAGCCCATTCGAATTTGCACGATAATCCATCAGAATCACAGTTGGTCCGAACATACCAAATGCAGTGTTCCACGAAAACCTTTAAGGCAAACGTTATCATTGGCCAAGAATCAACAAGTAAAAAGGGCTACTGAGAACACACAGAGAGGTGGAAAGATATAACTATTTCCGTCTTGGCAATTGCTTAGTGACACACATGATTTAGAACTTGAAGAACTTCAAGAGCCTCCCCCAGCACAAATTTGCTCATGCCCTGCAAGGACATTCAGTGCATTAAATTCTATCTTGTATTTTCATTTTTGTAATATTTGCATGAATAAAAACTGAATCTGTTTACAAAGATCTGTATTAATTTATATTTTGTTGCTGTTCATAACACATTCATTGATTCATCTTTGTTCCACTTACAATCACTTGCTGAAATTTGATAGAACACGTATGCCTGTATTAACTTTGATCAACAAAAGAAAATTGTCCAAAAACCATATAAGGATTTATGGCTAAAAATTCGGGGACTTAACGCCGACTGTTACCGGCCAAAAATCGTGAAAGAGCAGCAGCCACCACTCTTTCACCAGCAGGTGGTGGATCTCGCGGCGTCCTCCATTTTCGAAGTCCCGGTAGCGCTGCAAAAAAAAATGACGGAGTGGTGGCGTCAGTTGGTGTGCAACGCCGACAACGTCACCACAGACAACTTCGATCCTAGTTCAGTACTGGGTCATAACCACGCCAGGGGA
The DNA here is from genome assembly GCF_052327205.1 of Somniosus microcephalus. Taxonomy (NCBI): domain Eukaryota; kingdom Metazoa; phylum Chordata; class Chondrichthyes; order Squaliformes; family Somniosidae; genus Somniosus; species Somniosus microcephalus. Next base: position 188,819,615 of record NC_140997.1, read on the forward strand.
ATCCAGCATGCAAACAGACTGACAGAGGTACCGTCAGCACCTCTTAAAGGGCTTTCAAGTAAGTTTGCATTTAAACTTTTGGACTGGGTTTTTTTGATTTTATTGAGGCAGTGGCTTGCTGCAATAGATGTTAAAGGTTTTTTTTAAGTATGTAGGGAGTGCTGCTGGACGCTTACAAGGCTTCGGATGGTAAACAAAGGCCTCTGAGAAGTCAAAAAATGCTGCAAATGCTCAGCATCCATGAAGAGAGAAACAAATTTCACGTCTCAGGTCAAGATGCTGCCTGACCAGCTGAGTATTTCCAGCATTTTATGCTGTCATTTCAGATTTACAGCATCCGCTCACAGAGGGAAGAGGAAGACACAGAAGAAAAGGAAGCAGAAGAGGAGGAAGCCGAAGGAAGGATGCATCCCAGACAGCTCCTTTCTGGCCGGGATATCCGGGATGGAATCATCCACCTGTGGTACCAGTGACCCCAACCCCAATTCCCCTTTCAACATTAGTTCCACACCTTACCTTCCCTCTGTTACTGACCATCACAGCATCGTCTTGGCCACAATGCTGAAATAAAAGCCACAACAAAGCAAACTTTCCAATCCAACTTTATACATCTATTCATCCAATATGACATCAAGAAATCAACTCAACACCCTTATGCATTTTCAGTGACTGTCTTGTGTGTGCCTTTGCCTATCCTACTGGTGTTACACTGTGCTACTGCAGTGGCTGCAGCATGGCTGGTAGAAGGCTGCTGACTTTCAGTGGGGGACACTGCAGATGGCCATGAGGAGCTGGTGGCTGAGAGTGTCAAATCAATCTTCTTCTTCACTCTCCTCTCCCTCTTCTTGGTCAACCACTGGCTGGGCAGGCTGCATTTCTTGAGTGTGTGAAATGAGGAAGGCACAAGGGTGGAGCTGTGGTGAGGGGAGGGTGAGAAAGCAAGAGTTGCATGCCAAAAGGAAGATATCGTATGAAGATACCAGCATCTTGTATCCTTTCAGCCCCACCGCTAGCCAAGGGCTCAGCCATGCCCCTGCCAAGAATGGCCTGCATCCTTGTGAGGGAATATGCCATATTTCAAAAAGATACACCATAATATGAACAGCATACTGATATTATTAATACATGATATACTGGGTTTAAAAGTCTGGAAAGCCTTGAAGACACAGGCTGCAAACAGAAAAACAGGCTTCTGAGATAAAGATCAGTCTAACACAAGTTGTAAAAACCAAACAAGCTTTGAAATGGGAATTAGTTAAATATACTAAAACAGTTACCCTATTGAAATGGTAGTTTGGCGCTTCCGAAAGGTCTGGAGTTTGGGAATAACACAATGAGAAGACCCAGTTTAAGGTGTTATAAGCTAACACGTTGAACAGAAACACAAACATTAAAAGAGGCATGTGCCTTTGAAAAGATGACATCAAGTAAAAGAAACACCTGCTGGAAGACAGGAAACACGGATTAAATATGCAACCAACTGAGATAGCTAGAAATGCATGAAACACTTTGGTCAGAGTGTCTTTAATCTATATATATAAAGCGGCTCTTCTGTCTGTCCCGATGTCTGTCTGTCTGTCTGTTCTCTATACGTTTGAAAGTTACAGAGCGTACCGACGCGCGCGTCGCCTCAAAAGAAAGCTTGCGATTCCGGACCGGTCATAGGCGTATTTACGTTTCGGCCGGACAAAAATCCCGCCCGCGGTATCCCAAAAACGTTCAGCGTTCCGCTCATTAGCATCTCATTAGCGACCGTGTGACGTCGAGGTCGACCAATCGGACGGCGGGTTCCTTCCTACAGTTGAGTTTCGAGTGACTCGACGATTGACCAATCCTACGCTTCGGTGACCTGACCGGTCGACCAATCGGTGCGTGTGTGGGCGGGCCTTATCCTTCTGAACCGAGGTGAGTGGCCGCCATCTTGATTTTTCACGATTTTTTCCCCACACTTTCAGTGTGTTAGGGAAGTAAGGTAAATATTTGAATTATGTGTTAGGGAATTAATTAACAATTTATTTGAGTTTTATATTGTGTTTAGCAACCCCCCCCGCTCCTCCTCACCCTTGCGCAGGGGGGACTCGGGGCCTGAAGCTCAAAAAATTTCTCTCTCCCTCTCTTCCCTCTCTCTCTCTCCTTCTCCTCTTCCCTCTCTCTCCTTCTCCTCTTCCCTCTCTCCTCTTCCCTCTCTCTCCTTCTCCTCTTCCCGCTCTGTCTCTCTCTACTTCCCCCTCTCAGGTTTCACGGTGTCGCGGACGGAGCGCGGGCGGGCCGCCCGAAGTTTCCCGCTCGCTAACGGCCGCCAAGCCGCCCTTGCCTGTTCCCCGCGGGCCGCCTCGCGCCGCCTGCGCATGCGCCGCCCGCACTGACCGCGCATGCGCCGCCCGCACTGACCGCGCATGCGCCGCCCGCCCGCAGCAGCCGTCCATCAGCCGCGCGATACGCGGGGGACCTCAGCTCCGGTCCGTCCCGGCTTCAGAACCCGACCGCGCCTTAAGCGCTAGGCCCCGCACGGCCGTTATCGCAACGGCACCGGACCTCAGGCGCTAGGCAGGGGGAGGGGCCGGAGAGAGGGACAGGGGGGAGCGGGGGAGGGGAGGGGAGGGGGTGGGGGAGGGTAGGTGTGGGGGTGGGGGAGGGAGACAGGGGAGGGAGGGAGGGGAGGGGAGGGCGGGGAGGGGAGGGAGAGAGGGGAGGGGAGGAGGGATAGGACAGGGAGAGGACATGACAGGGAGAGGGGGCACACACAGGGGCAGGGAGACCAAGCGCCCCAAAATTGCCCTCGCAACGCGGGGCTCCCCAGCTAGTATCATATTTACTATCTTATATGTATATACCAACAAGAACACTTTGAAGATATGACTTCAATAGATACACCAAGCAATTACATTGTGTTTGTATTGAAATTGGAGCAGTAAGGAGACTCAACGTCTGCTAAAAACCAGTTAAGCCAATATTAAGAATTGAATAAAAGAATTTTGTAAGAATGGCATCAAACAGAAACCATAGCTGTCATATTGTTTTTATGATGGTTTTTGAAACACCTGAAGGTAGAGACATAATTATGCATGCAATAGTTGAATTGACAGTAAGATAGAAAACATTCAAAAGAAAGAATGAATAAGACAATTGGCTGACATCAGCAGAGAACTTCAAAGAATAAACCACTGCAAAAAGGGTATAAAAATAAGAGCTTTTCAAACAGAAAGTCAGAGCTCACTGAACGGGCCAAGCATTTCTCAACTTCACAGGCACGCTCTGTAAGTTTTTAACTTTGAGTCTCGGGTAATCAAAGTAATTGATTTTGGTGGATAATCTGGATTTTGAAATAAGTAAGAAATATAGAAATGTAACGAAGTAAAGATTTGAGAATAAGGATCTCTGAGAAATAAGAAATGTAAGCTATTAGTATTTTGAATTGTTAATGTAACGACTGATTCAACAGCTGTTAACTGAATGTCGGCTCTTAAATAAAACGATATATTTTTAGAATTGTCTCAAAGAGTGTTTCTGTATAAACTCGCGAACCCAATTTCTGTACACTCTTTTGTAAGGAGTTGCAGAATTCTGGGGGTATTCCGGACCCTCATAATATCCGGAAGGTTACAGTCCAGTTAAACTTATTAAAAGTGATATCTGGGAGGACAGTCACATCTTCAGTCGTTCCTTTCCTTTAGGGAGAGATAGCCTGAACATTTAGACCCATATAAGCATCTTATAGAATTCGGCTATCTCTAACTTAAGTTGAAGGTGAATGTCTGGGGAATACGCCTGATCTGTGGTAGCCCGAGACAGGGCTAGGACTTGTAATTATCCCTTCACCCTCTCCTCCAAGGGGGTGAGGTGAGGCTAGAAAGGGAAGATGTGCGTCATGATTGGTACAGATTGTTGGTAGGCGAGTGATTTTGGGTGGGGGGGTGGGGAGTCATGCAGTGAGACGAGTGATGCAGTTGGTAGGAGATGGCTTTTGAAGATGCATTCACTTAACTTGACCATTGGTCTGAGGTCATGAAGCTTCTTCGGGCACTGGAGCCAGGTGGTAAGGGTGACACTGCTGGCAATGACGGCCTTGGTAATGTGGTCCCACATCGTTCTTTCTGAAGGGCCTCCTGGCCCCTGTGGGTAGAGGACTTCTCTTGCAGTATTGACCCCCTGCACAAAGCTGGAGTGCTGTGTGTGAGACCCTGCGTGCGCCTTCCCTGGCTTGTTAAGCCACTTGTGTTAGTGTTGAAGCACTTTTCCTATTTTTTGAGGTTCGGAAGGGAATTCAACTTTAAGTGCAGAAGAATCCTATTTGGGACTAGTTTTTAAATGGTAAATTATTTATTGAAAGGCAGTAAGGGCTGAAAGCTGCATTTTTTCACTGCAGCAGATGGCTTGAGATAGGGGCAGAGTTGAAGGTAGACAGTCATCATGATGGAGAGGATATGGGGCCAGAAGCTCAGCTCGGGGTTGAATAACACACCGAAATTGCAGTCTGGTTCAGCCTGAGACAGTGGCAAAGATACGGAGTTTGTGGCAGGGACTGAAGAACATGGTTTCAGTCTTCCCAATGTTTAATTGGAGCCTGTCCTGTCAAGTCAGTCCTGTATTTTGGACCTCATCCAAGCCTGGAAGTTAGACAAGCAGTCTAACAAAGAGGCAGTGTGGGGGAATCGTGAGAGGTGGTGGAGAGATAGGGCTGGCTGTCGTCAGCGTACAAGTTGATGCCATGTCTGCGCATAGTGTTGCCAAGAGGCAGCACGTGGATGAGGAAGAGAAGGGGGCCAAGGATAGATCCTTGGGATACTGTGAAGGTAAGCCATTGTTACTGGAGATTCTCTGACTATGATTGGATAGGTAGAAGTGAAACCAAATGAGAACAGCCCCGCCAAGTTGGACAATGGAGATGTGTTGGCGAGGGTAGTGTGGTCTACCATGTCAAAGGCTGCAGAGAGGTCGAGGAAGAATAATGCACCATGGTGACAGTCACAAAGAATTATCCTGGAGTCGGAGGCTAGTTTTGGCAGAGGAGAGTGAGACCCAACAGTGCTTGATGTGGCCTAGCCAGATCCAATGATGGATGGCTAAATCAGTTGTGTCCCAGATATGTTGAAGTCTGCACCCTTTGGACTTGAGGGAATAAAGATGGGGACCATACTGTGGGAATGACCAGGATAGGAAAGAGAAAATATTTTGCTGGGGACAGGGGTATCAAAAGGTGGAGATGAGGGAATGGTTGAGCAAATTTATGGCTACAGTAGACAGTAGTATTGTGGCAAATGGAGAAGCTAAAGGCTGGGCAGTTGGGAGTTTCAAAGTACAGCTGCAAGTGACTTGCAGGAATAGTTTTTTTCCAGGGATGGACACAGAAGGAAATGAGGTTGGAAGGTGGTAGGGGGGATGTGAATGGTGAGGGATGCAAGGAAGTGGTTGGAGATGGCCGAGTCAGTGATCGTGACCATGGCACCAGAAAGGCCACAAAAGATGGCAAGGTTGAGGGGTAGCCACATACTGGGCAAGTGCACCAACATGGTTCTGGAGGTTTATTAAAAAAAAGACATTTGCAGCAATATCCTGATCCGGAAGTATAACTTTCTTGTGTTTTTTAAATACTTAGCATGTTGGAAAACAGCCTGTTAAGAAAAGTTTTGTGGTAAAGCAGCCATGGTGGCCACCAAAGCAATTTGATAGCATACTAGACATTTTATCTTCCATAATGATTATTTCATAATGTCGTTTTTATATTTTCATCCTTCTATTCATAATTTTTAGTGTACTTTTTTCATGAAAAGCTCAGAGCCAAAAACAGATGGCATTTTAAGTTTTATTAAGCACAAACAAGCAAGCCGAGGAGATCACACAGGGACTCTTCTCCTGATTGTACCAAGTCAGTCCTGTATTTTGGACCTCCACCCTCTGGTACTCTAGCCTGCCCAGCTTAACATGCAGCTGCCTCTAATATTGTTGTCTCTACTACCTTACCTGGCAGATTATTCCATGTTGAGTGAAGAAATTCTAATACAAGCTTAAATTATTAATTTAAATGGATGTCCTCATGCCCTGCAATCAAAATGTATTTTGAAGTATATTCTGGGTTTTACCTTCGATACATGAGGGCCCGTAATTTCCGATAGGAGGCTTCCTGCGTGCGGATGCCTCCAATCGGAAAAAAACCTACGCTCTTACCTGAGGGCTCCCGAGGTCCGGACACTTCCGCCGATGCTGGGCCTCTCCGCAGTCGAAATGTGCAGGGCCCAAGTATCCCAGGGGCGCATGCGGTCCGCAAGCATCCCTGGGATCACGTGAGCCAGGCCAGCCAATAGGAGAAGGGAATCTCCCTTCATACTTTTGAGAGATAGACCTGTCAAAAGTATGAATGGAGATCACCCCAAACAGACACTAAAACATTAAATAAATAAATCATGTTTTTAAAATGAGTTAAAATTACATTAAATTAAATATTTTAAACAAAAATTTAATTTTTTGAGAAAATTATTAAAGTCTTTTACGGGGCTAAAAATAAACTTACCTTTTTTAAAAGTATTTTAAAATTAAAAATGAGTGAAAAAAAATTATTTTTAAAACTTTTTTTCAACTCTTATGCTGGTAAAAGCAAGCCTTAGGGGTTTTCAGCAGGCAGAGGTTCTGCAGAAAGCGGAACTCTCCACCCGCAGAGGCCCTTCTCCAGGGCAGGTGTCCGATCTGTGAAGAGGATTCTTCACAGATCGGAAATGCTGGTTTTCAGCGCATGCACTTCGCATGCCTGAAACCGGTATTTCCGATGTCCCTACGGGTGGGTACACAGCTCATACACACCCGTAGGCATCGGAAAATACGGGCCGAGATATTATTTTACATATCTCAATGATGTCCCCTCCTCAAACTTACCTCTTGCTCACAGGTTTGCAAACTGGGGTCTGAAGGATTCAGATGGGTCTACAAAATAATCAGGTTTCTGTTTGCCATTGGATTTCTGTATTTACTAGCAGGTTATTTTTGTTGCTTTGCTATATACTAATAAAAACATTTTCTGCAATGCTCGGACAGGTGTTCCTGCAAGTGTGTCAAGATTTACAGAAGGTTTCTGGGAGTGTTTCAATATTTGTGGAGATCATCCTCACAGAAAGCAAGTCTTAGCATCACTGCTCCAAGACTGTGATGTTTAAGGTTCTCCAATCTTTTATCATCACTCTCAGATTTTTTTCTTGTTGCTCTTCTCTTACATGCTCTCCAATGTCTGTCCTTTTTGCAGAATAGTGACCAAAATTGAACAGAATACTTCAAATGTAGTCTGACCAGCTCATGATATGGCCTCATATGTGGACTTGTATGCCATTGTTCTCGATACATGTCCCAATATTTCTTTTAATTGCTTCATCACATTATTTACCAAGTTAAAGGCGCTCTTTAAGTTCAAGTTGTTATTGTTAGTTACAATCTACTACTACTCTCAGCTCCCTTTCTAAATTTGTGTTTATTTTTCTGATTATAATATATTTTTTTCTCCAAGCATGTACACAAAGTCTCAAATGCCATTTTTCTGTCCAATTGCATAACTGACCTAAATCCTGCAAATCATGAGCTGCATTTCTTGCATCTGCTGTTCCCTCCAATTTAGCATTGTGTATAAATCTGACTTAACTAAGATTTGATTTTGATAAACAAGCACTTTATCGAGATCAGAAACAACAGGATCTAAGCACCAGTTCCTGCAATACTGCACCAGTTTGTTTTTATAGCTCTCACTGTTATACTTGGCTCCTTACTTTGTAACTAACTTCTCTCATCCCAAGTTTTATCCTGCACTCCCATGGCTTTCAGTTTAGTTAGAAGTCTCTCTTGTTGAACTTCGTTGAAAGCTTTCTGAAAGTCGAAGTAGACAATATCATTGGGAACTCCAACTATTTAATTTGTAATACATAGAAAACATAGAAGATAGGAGCAGGAGTAGGCCATTCGGCCCCACGAGCTTGCTCCGCCATTCAATGAGATCATGGCTGATCATCCAAATTCAGTACGCTGTCCCTGCCTTCTCCCCATATCCCTTGATCCCTTTAGCCTTAAGAAATATATCAAACTCCTTCTTGAATATATTTAATGAATTGGCATCAACTGCCTTCTGTGGTAGGGAATTCCACAGGTACACCACTCTCTGGGTGAAGAAATTCCTCCTCATCTCTGTCCTAAATGGCTTACCCCTTATCCTTAGACTGTGACCCCTGATTCTGGACTCCCCGGCCATCGGGAACATCCTTCCAGCATCTAGTCTGTCTAGTCCTGTTAGAATTTTGTAAGTTTCAATGAGATCCCCTCTTATTCTTCTAAACTCCAGCGAGTATAAGCCCAATCGACCCAATCTCTTCCCATACGTCATTCCTGCCATCCCAGGTATCAGTCTGGTGAATCTTCGCTGCACTCCCTCCATGGCAAGAACATCCTTCCTCAGATAAGGCGACCAAAACGACACACAATACTCAAGGTATGGTCTCACCAAGGCCCTGTACAACTGCAGCAAGACATCCTTGTTCCTGTACTCGAACCCTCTCGCTACGAAGGCCAACATACTATTTGCCTTCTTAACCGCCTGCTGCACCTGCATGCTTACCTTCAGCGACTGGTGCACAAGGACATCCAGGTCTCGTTGCACTTCCCCTTCTCCCAATCTACTGCCGTTCAGATAATAATCTGCCTTCCTGTTTTTGCCACCAAAGTGGATAACCTCGCATTTATCCACATTATACTGCATCTGCCATGCTTCTGCCCAATCACCCAACCTGTCCAAATCATACTGGAGATTCTCGGCATCCTCCTCACAGCACACACTCCCCCCCAACTTTGTGTCGTCTGCAAACTTGGAGATATTACATCTAGTTCCCTCGTCTAGATCATTTATATATATTGTGAATAGCTGGGGTCCTAGCACCGATCCCTGCGGTACCCCACTAATCACTGCCTGCCATTCGGAAAAAGACCCGTTTATTCCAACTCTTTGCTTTCTGTCTGCCAACCAGTTCTCTATCCAAGTCAATACCTTGCCCCCAATCCCATGCGCCTTAACTTTACATGCTAATCTCTTATGCGGGACCTTATTGAAAGCCTTCTGAAAGTCCAAATACACCACATCCACTGGTTCTACCTTATCTATTTTACTAGTTACATCCTCAAAAAATTCCAGTAGATTAGTCAAGCACGATTTACCTTTTGTGAATCCATGTTGACTTTGTCCGATCCTGTCACTGTTTTCCAAGTGCTCTGCTATTACATCTTCTATAATGGACTCTAGCATTTTCCCCACTACCGATGTCAGGCTTACCGGTTTGTAATTCCCCATTTTCTCTCTACCACCTTTTTTGAATAGTGGGGAAACATTAGCTACCCTCCAATCCATGGGTACTGTTCCAGATTCTATCGAATGTTGGAAGATGATCAGCAATGCATCTACTATTTCTAGTGCCACTTCCTTAAGTACCCTAGGATGTAGATTATCAGGCCCTGGGGATTTATCGGCCTTGAATCCCATCAATTTCCCCAACACCATTTCCCTACAAATACTGATTTCTTTCAGTTCCTCCATTTCATCAGACCCTATGTTCCCCGACATCTCTGGGAGGTTATTTGTGTCCTCCTTTGTGAAGACAGAACCAAAATATGTTACTAGTTACGTCCACAAAAAATTCCAGTAGATTAGTCAAGCACGATTTACCTTTTGTAAACCCATGTTGACTTGGTCTGCCATTTCTTTGTTCCCCATTATAAATTCCCCTGATTCTGACTGCAAGGGACCTACGCTTGACTTCACCAGTCTTTTTCTCTTCACATATCTATAAAAGCTTTTACAGTCGGTTTTTATGTTCCCTGCAAGCTTACTCTCATATTCTATTTTCCCTTTCTTAATTAATCCCTTTGTCCACCTTTGTTGAATCCTAAACTGCTCCCAATCCTCAGGTTTACTGCTTTTTCTGGCCAATTTTTATGTCCTCTCCTAGGATCTTATGCTATCCCTAATTTCCCTTGTTAGCCACGGTTGAGTCACCTTTTTTGTTTTATTTTTATGCCAAACTGGGATGAACAAATTCTGTAGTTCATCCATGCAGTCTTTGAATGTTTGCCATTGCCGATCCACCGTCAACCCTTTGAGTGACATTCCCCAATCAATCCTACCCAACTCGCGCCTCAGACCATCGTAGTTTCCTTTATTTAAATTCAGGACCCTAGTCTCTAAGTCGACTACTTCATTCTCCATCTTAATGAAGAATTCGATCATATTATGATCGCTCCAACCCAAGAGGCCTCGTACAGCAAGATTGCTAATTAATCCTTTCTCGTTACATAATACCCAGTCTAAGATGGCCTGATATCTGGTTGCTTCCTCAACATATTGGTCCAGGAAACCATCCTGTCAACACTCCAGGAATTCCTCCTCCACAGTATTGTTAATAATTTGGTTAGCCCAATCTATATGTAGATTAAAGTCACCCATGATGACTGCTGTGCCCTTATTGCACGCTTCTCTAATTTCCCTTTTAATGCCATCCCCAACCTCCGCATTACTGTTTGGAGGTCTATATACCACTCCCACTAATGTTTTCTGCCCCTTGGTATTTCGCAGTTCTACCCATACAGATTCCACATCATCAGAGCTAATATCCTTCCTTATAATTGTGTTAATCTCCTCTTTAACCAGCAATGCTACCCCACCTCCTTTTCCTTTCTGCCTATCTTTCCTGAATATTGAATACCCCTGGATGTTGAGTTCCCAGCCTTGGTCACACTGGAGCCATGTTTCCGTAATCCCAATCAGATCATATCCGTAATATTCTCAAAGAACTCAATGCCAATTTGATGAAGAGTCCTACACAGAATGCTACTGGGAGTTTCTTTCAGCTGTTGATGTGCATTTCCAGTAAGGTTTCAAATTTCTTGCATTTACAATGTTTTGTTTTTTCTCTCGGCATTTGAACATGCATATAAAAATGCTCAAGATATATTTACATACGCAGTGGGCAGCTAGGACACAAAATAACAATTGATGATGAATTGATGCAAGATCTCTCAGTTTATAGCTGTTATATATCATCACTACTTTTAAATACTGCACATGCCTATCAAAGCTAAGACTAAATAGCTGCAGTCACACACAAAATGGTGTCCTACTTACATTATCTAGTATCTTTATTCACTGTGGTAATGATTTCAGCCAGGGTGCAGTTTTTTTTTTTTAAATACAAATATTCTTCAAACTTTATCCACATTTCACCAATGGTTAAACAAACTGACAAAAGCCACATCATTATTTTGTGAAGTAAGTGTTCCTTATAATGCATGTATGTTTAATGTCATGCTAGCCAAGATGAACTTTGGGGTATATGACAGTTCAAGCACAATACGCTAGTTCAACTCATTTCATTAATATATTTTACATGTAAACTCAAAGTATAGTTTATTTAAAATTAAATACATTATTCTGAAAGGTCCACATGGGCACTTAGAAAGGTTCCTATTTATATTACTGCTTCCAAATCCTGTCTTCTGTCCTCAACTAACAGGAATTGTTCCAAAATACAAACCCATGTTCATATATACTTATTCCACCTTGCATCGGGAGAACAAAATTGATGAACACTTCTGTGGTTAATCCTCTGGTTTCTGTCACAGCACAAATAGATGAAGCACTGTTATGTGTATTATAATAAAGACACCTATTTATTTATTTGCACAATGAACACTTCCATTTTGGGTACCCTGTGATTCCAGGTCCATTATAGTACAGTCAGATTCAGAGTGAAGCTCCATTTATTCTACTGTAACAATGTGCTTGAAAAGTCAAACAACATCCTCTTTGTCACTGCACCTGAAACCCAGATTTTTTTTAACTCTGTAATTAATTGATTTACATTAATACCACTCAACTACCCCCCCCCCAATCAAGATGATAAGCTTTTGAATGCAAATTAAAACCAGTCAGACCTAAGGGACCATGCATGACCATTTGAGGGAGTGCTCTCCATTTTGTTTTCCCTGAAGATGATTATATATGGTGGCTCACACAAGGACACTTTATTCCAAAAGCCTACACAATAATCTTCCTCGGTGTGCAAAATCTCAATACATTTTCAAAGAATTCTGAAACACAAGCAGAAATTTTGGTCCGAATTTTATTCAGCTGGCTTGAAAAACCCCAGTCTCTGGACAACAAACCAGGGGGTAGAAATTCGTCCATGGCCAGTTTCAGGCGTGAAGGCAGCAATATGGCCACAAACCACACAAGGCCAACTCCAATACTCTACTTTATTTGTTAACAAGTTATACAAACTCTCTTTCACACTGTTCCATGGAATATACATTTTTGGTTTAGCCCCACCTAGTTTAATACTAGTTATGAAGCACAACACAACATTCCACAGCTCATTCTCCCATGCATATGAAACAAATTTAAACACCATTTCTGCAGAGGTACATTAATAAGCTTTTTAAAATATTCTACTTTTGATATGAAGTCAGAAATCCGATCGATTAACAATATGAATTTAACATATAAATGTATACAATAATCTAGAGGTCCTCCATTCTTTGTATTGTAAATTTGTTTGGCTAATGTGCTCATTCACTTGTCAGCTGGCAGCAGCAGTGCTCACAGCGTAGATACAGATCTCCTGCTAATAACCAATTAGTGCAGGTAAACTACTAATTATGTACCTCAACCTCACCTGTTGTCATGGAACACCTTTTATCACTGGAAACCCCAAGAGAATCATATCATTCTGGAACAGCTAAAAGGAAAATATTCATCAACAGCAGTGCCCCTTCACGTGTGAACAGCTAAAATACGATTTCCCCTCTTTTGGTTCCTTCCACACAGTTTTGCACCAAGAGTGCAAGGTGGTGACTGATTGCTATTCTCTACCACGGATACCAAAGTTGGAGGCTAAAACCTGCACAAATGTGGCACAGGATCCTTCTCTGATTTTTTTGCTCTTCCACCAAGAAAGAGCCTGGCTCCTGAAGAACTGCTGCATTGTCAGAAATACTGTCCTTTATGTCAGATGTCAAACCAAGGCCCAATCTGCCTGTTCTGGTGGTTCAGGTCACATGGCATTCTAAGAGCAATGAGGTCTCCTCCCTCAGCCAGCACCGCCAAAAATTATTTCATTAATGATCCATCTCACTTACGGTGTGATTTTGCAGTACGAAAAATGGCTGCTTCATTTCCCCACAGAATAGCAGTTACTGCAGTAGATGGTATATTCTGTCTGAAATGCTTTGTGCCATTTCTAAGAGATGTGATAAGACACTATATAAATACAAGCTCTTTCTTTCCTTACAGAACTTGTTTGATGATACCAAGGGGTTAACCAAAAGCCAGGGGAGGGGGGAGGTGGGCGGGAAAGGAGAAGAGACAAATCAAAGGAACAAAACTCACGAGACAACTTCAATGCTATCACATTATTGGAGATAAATAACTGATATCGAAGTTTAGTACTCTGCATTTAGGGAGTTTTGATAAAATTCACATTTTTGTTAATGGTTGTAAACGGTTGGTAAGTGATATCGGAGTGCAAAATGGTATTTAAATTGTTCCAGGAGTTAGCAATCTTCACTTTAGAATGCTCAAAGTAAACAGGATGGAAAATGCTCCACTTCAGAGGTTGCACATTTAAATTTAATTATCTAAGCAATGGCAAATTGCCCGGCACTGCCAATAACCTTCACTGCTACTCATAGTGGGAAGGCTCATTGCCATGGGATATAATCTGGAAAATACTATAATCTCTAGTTGTACGGAAATGTTACTCTCCTGAACATCAAATATTGAGTGAAACTTCGCAACGACTGCACTACAAAGGTCATAATTTTAATCAATATGTTAACCATGAGCTGAAACCAATATAATCACTGTATCTAGAAATTTATGCGGGACAGTAATGACATAAAAAGCACCGTTTTTGGAGAGTGCAGAAAATAGAGAGTAGGGAGGAAGACGAGGGAGTCATGTAGTCTTGTAAGTATAAATAGTTTCACGGAGAAGGATGTAAAATGAAAACTATGCTTGATCTCACCAATAAGGGGGGATGGTTTAATGAGGCATGTACCTCATCATGCTGTGGGTCACTGCAGTTCCACCAGATTATTGATATTATATTGTGTGCATTTGCCACGTGCTGAACATTTCAAATTAGCTGCGAAGTTGTTGTAAGGGAAACAAAACCAAAGCAAGACATCGTTTACACAGTATGGTACAATTATGTAGGTTCAGGTCTCACTCTTGTAGCCTTACTAAGCTTCGCAATAGAGCAGGAACACATTTTGCATACCTAAGTATGCAGTGTATTAAATAACTGCATGCTGCTATACTCATGCGCAAGCACTTCAAGCATCAAAAGAGTGGAACAAAAAAATGATGTCTTCACATAAACATTTCCTTTCACTCAACAAATAATGTAGATTGATATCGTATTGTATCCCAAATGTACACAAGCATACGAAGAACAATAAAAATATTTCGGAAGAATTCTAAATATTTTGGAAGGACTTAAAGAATGAATTGACAATACAGCACATCCATGGTATTATAAAGGTAATCTCAAAATATATATACTTCTAAAAGTTTTGAAGGACTGAAACACATTTACGACTAACTGGTCAAATATTGTGTACAGTCGGAATCAAACACTGTAAACTTGCAGTTGGTTCTACCTGAATAGCTTCAATGAAAATGGGAAATTCTCACCTTTTTGGGTCGGAGGGAACGGTTTTAATGCATATCTAGTCCTAGATAGTTAAACAATGAAAGCTTTGCCCAACTTAACATCAGCAATAGAACAAAATAAGCTAAGTAGCACAGAGTCCAGTTATATGGAGTACTGCTTCTACAGAGTACAGGAAACTTTCGTTTAACCGGAGGTTAAATGTCCGGAAAGCTCTATCTACCGGCAAAATTCAGGAGCCGTTTCCTATAAGTTTTTTTACTTCTCGTTGCTTTTTTTTCCCCCCAGTCAGGCTCTGCAAGGTCTAGCTGAAGCTGTTGCTTAGCTACAGAGACGCTTTTAAGCTGCGGCCGACTGTCTTGAAGCTGTTGCTAAGCAACAGGGTTTGTTGATTCACATGGAGCTCAAAAGCTCCGTATGTTTTAACATTAGCGCTGGTTTCTACGGCAGTTTTGATGGAACGGCACCAGCTCGGTTCCGTCAGTGCCGGATACCAGAAAGTTTCCTGTACTAAACTCATGAATTTGGTGAGTAAGGGAATTTTAAGGGTTGATCTCTTTCTAAAATTTAGTTAAGTTTGGCATTTAACTTAAGTTAAACCTTAACTTGTAGTTTCTTTCCCAGTGGTAAACAAGCTGCCTGCTAGTGGCAGTTGCACAGTTAATTAGGTGGCTAGCTGGAACTGGCTACCTGGTAATTACTGTCAGCAGAGGCTGATTCAGGGCTTTGGAATTTCTGCTGGTATAAGAACAAGAGGCTTTTGCTAACTCACTGAGGTAAGTAACATGGAGTCCAGTTCTACAGAGTACTAAACTCGGGAATTTGGTGAGAGGGAATTCAGTGAGGTGCTGCTTGATACATAAAAAAAATAAACTAGGGTTAAATTAGGACTGTGGGCTAAGTTACAGTAAATACCTAAAGCATATAACTAAATTTAATAAATTAAACAAGGTTATTACCGAGATTAAAAACTATTAAGAGACAATTGAGTATTTCAAAACGTGAAAACCTAATTAGTTAAATCAAATACAATAGAGATGGCAGGGCAGGTGATGTGTTGCAGCTGTAGCATGTGGGAGCTGGTGGACCCCAGTGTGATCCACAGCTACCACATCTGCCGTAAGTGTCAGCAGCTCGAGGAACTTCGGCTCAGAGTTGATGAGCTGGAGTCCGAGCTTCGGACACTGTGATACATCAAGGAGGGAGAAAGTTACCTGGAGACTTTGTCCAGGAGGCAGTCATACCCCTTAGGTTAAATACTTCAGATTTCGTCCGTGGTCAGGGACAGGAGGGTGTGACTACAAGTGAGGCAGGTATTGGGATCCAGAAGGTAGCATTGGAGGAGCCTCAGCCCTTGCACTTGTCCAACAGGTACGAGGTTCTTGCAGCCTGTGTTGACAAGGGCAGGGACTGCAGGAAGGATGAGCAAACTGACCACAGCACCGTGGTACAGAGGGCCATTCAAGTTGGGGGAGTAAAAAGGAATGTAGTAGTGATAGGGGACACTATAGTTAGGGGGATAGATACTGTTCTCTGCAGCTAAGAGCACTAATCCCAAAGGCTGTGTTGCCTGTCAGGGTTAAGAACATCTCCGGGCTGGAGAGGAACTTGGAGTAGGAGGGGAAGGATCCAGTTGTCGTGGTCCACGTAGGTATCAGTGACATAGGTAGGACTAAAAATGAGGTTCTGCTGAGGAAGTATGAACAGCTAGGGGCTAAATTAAAAAGCAGAACCACAAAGGTAATAATCTCTGGATTACTACCTGAGCCACAAGCAAATTGGCATAGGGTCAATAAGAGCAGAGAGTTGAATGCGTGGCTCAAGGATTGGTGTGGGAAAAATGGGTTTCGATTCATGGGCACTGGCACCAGTACTGGGGGAAGAGGGAGCTGTTCCGTTGGGACAGGCTTCACTTGAACTGTGCTGGGACCAGTGTCCTGGCAAATCGAATAACTAGGGCTGTAGATAGTGAGGGGAAACTTAGAAAGTTAAAGAGAAAGAACAAGGCAATAGTGCAGGGTAGCGATAGGGGTAATGATAACCAGAGTGTGACAGGAAGGGACAAAGCGTACAAACATAAGAGTGCACCAGAAAATAGGGTCAGAGTAGGGAAAAATGGTAAAAAGACAAAATTAAAGGCTCTTTATCTGAATGCATGCAGCATTCGTAACAAGATAGATGAATTAATGGCACAAATAGAAATAAATGGGTATCATCTGATAGCCATTACAGAGATGTGATTGCAAGGTGACCAAGGCTGGGAACTGAATATTATAGGGTATTTGACATTACAGATGGATAGGCAGAAAGGAAAAGGAGGTGGGGTAGCTGTTAATAAAGGATGAGATCAGTACAGTAGTGAGAAATGATCTTGGCTCGGAAGATCAAGATGTAGAATCAGTTTGGGTGGAGATAAGAAATAATAAGGGAAATAAGGCACTGGTGGGAGTAGTCTATCGGACCCCCAACAGTAGCTACACTGTAAAACAGAGTATAAATCAAGAAATAATGGGGGTTTGTAAGAAAGGTACTGCAATAATCATGGGCGATTTTAATCTTCATGTAGATTGGACAAATCAAATTGGCAAAGGTAGCTTTGAGGAAGAGTTCATGGAGTGTATTCAGGACAGTTTCTTAGAACAATACCTTGTGGAACCAACCAGGGAACAGGCTATTTTAAATCTGGTAATGTGTAATGAGACAGGATTAATTAATGATCTCATAGTAAAGGATCCTATAGGGAAGAGTGATCATAACATCATAGAGTTTCACATTCAGTTTGAGGGTAAGAAACTTTCATCTGAAACTAGTGTCTTAAACTTAAATAAAGGCAATTACAAAGGTATGAAGACAGAGTTGACTAAAGTGGACTGGGAAAATAGATTAAAAGGTAAGATGGTAGGTAAGCAGTGGCAGACTTTTAAGGAGATATTTCAGTGAGAAAGAAAGACTCTACGAGAATGATGAACCATCAGTGGCGAACTAAGGAAGTTAAGGAGGGTATCAAATTGAAAGAAAAGGCATACAATGTTGTGAAGATTAGTGGTAGGCTATAAGATTGGGAAATTTATAAACTTGCAAAGGATGACTAAAAAAATAATAGAGGGAGAAAATAGATTGAGAGTAAACTGGCAAGAAATATAAAAACAGATAGTAAAGATCTTCTACAAGTGTATATAAAAAGGAAGAGAGTAGCTGAAGTAAATGTTGGTCCCTTAGAGGATGAGACTGGGGAATTAATAATGGGAAACAAGGAAATGGCAGAGACTTTGAACAAATATTTTGTATCTGTCTTCATGGTAGAAGATACTAAAAGCATCCCAATAACAGTGGAAAATCAAGGGCAAAAGGGAGGGAGGAACTTAAAATGATCATTATCACAAAAGAAAAAGTACTAGGCAACCGAATGGGACTAAAGGCTGACAAGTCCCCTGGACCTGATGGCCTGCATCCTAGGGTCTTAAAAGAAGTGACTGCAGAGATAATGGATGCATTGGTTGTAATCTTCCAAAATTCCCTAGATTCTAGAAAGGTCCCAGCAGATTGGAAAACTGCAAATGTAATGCCCCGATTCAAGAAAGGAGGGAGACAGAAAGCAGGAAACTAGGCCAGTTAGCCTAACATCAGTCATTCGGAAAATGCTGGAATCCATTATTAAGGAAGTAGTAGCAGGACATTAAGAAAATCATAATACAACAAAGCAGATTCAACATGGTTTTATGAAAGGGAAATCGTGTTTGACAAATTTATTAGAGTTCTTTGAGGATGTAACGAACAGGGTGGATAATGGGGAACCAGTAGATGTAGTGTATTTGGATTTCCAAAAGGCATTCGATAAGGTGCCACATAAAAGGCTACGTAAAAGGTAGGAGCTCGTGGTGTTGGGGGTAATATATTAGCATAGATAGAGGATTGGCTAACTAACAGGAAACAGAGTTGGAATAAATGGGTCAATTTCAGGTTGGCAAACTGTAACTAGTAGGGTGTCACTGGGGCCTCAACTATTTACAATCTATATTAATGACTTGGATGAAGGGACCGAGTGTACTGTAGCCAAATTTGCTGACGATACAAAGACAGATGCGAAAGCAAGTTGTGAGGAGGACACAATGGCCCCGATTTTCAGCTTGTGTGGGGAATGGTCGGATTTCCCCGAATGTGGGGTTTCTGACACACATAAAAAAGTGTCAGCCAGCTCCACGCAATTTTCCCTCAAGTGGCCAATTAATTCCCAGCATGTGGGAAGCCTTGCTAATTGTCCAATTCAAGTCAGAAATCCCCACACTATGATGTCATCATTCATGGTGCTTTCAAAGTGTCCAGCAAGCTTCTCCACCTCTGCAGGCTTCTCAACCACTCTTGCACAATGGCAGAGGAGCCTGCACCAGCTGCTGCCAGCGGCAGAGGCCGAGCTGCCTTCAAATTCGACGAGGCTTCACTGCAGGCATTATTGGATGGGGTTAGGGCCCACAGGGAGGTCCTCTTCCCTAGGTCAGTGAGGAAGAGGCCTCCCACTGAGACCAATGCTGCATGGATGCAGGTGTCAGCAGATGCCAACTCGCTGGGAGTCACCAGAAGAACCTTAGCATTACATCTCTATCTCCTTCCTTTACTCCCCCACAGTACCATCCAGAGCCCCCGTCCTCACTGTGGAGGAGGAAGAGGCTGTGCAGCCAGACTCCTCAGAGGAAGCTCCAGCCTCCGAGGGCGCAGCATCAGCAGAAGTAAGCACACCCAGCACCAGCGCAGACACTCACACTTCGGGGGGACCTTTGGGACATAGAGTAGTGTTGTCACCTGGTGTTTCACAGCTCACAAGTGAGCCTCAGCAGATTCTGGAGACAGGGACAGCAGTGGAGAGTCCTCGTCGGAGGGCGCAGGACTCTGCCAGCTCAGCTCAGCTGTGCTGCAAGACGAGCCTCTGCCTCTGGGTCCATCCACAAGAGAAGAGGTGATGGATCTCCATGCACAGATGCAGGAGTCTCTGGCAGGTTTTGTCTCCAGGGTCGCTGCGAGTGCTGAGCAAATGGAGGAGTCCATAGCGACCATGAGCAGAGCCTTTGTGGAGTCATTGGCGCATGAACGCATCACCATGGAAAGGTTGGCAACCTCCATGCAGGAGATAACTCGCCAGGGTACGGAAAACATGGTGAGTGCTCATAAGAGAATGACATCTCGAGGAACGTTGGCCATCTGTTGAACAGAGAAACCAGATCTTCATGGAAGTCCTTCTGAGTAGGACATCCCGTGCAGAAACGGGTCCCACTGGCCCCCTAAAACGCAGCAAGGTGCTCTCAATCCACTTCCAGGCGCTGGCCCCTTCTGGCCTGTGCAGCTTCAGGTGACTGAGCAGCAGCCTGGTGCTCATCCTGCTGTTCCTGGTTCTGCTGCTGCCGCCTCTGCTGTTGGACATCCTCTAATGCCAGGAAGGGAACGTCCCAAAGGCCTCCCATGCTTCTGGCAGATGCCTCCGTTGAGGGGGTGCTGAATTAGGGTGGTGAGAGGGGCTTCCCAGGAGCTCACACTGGGGAAGTGTGTGAGGCTCCAACTTTCTGCAGCTGCTCCTAAGGCTTCAAAAAGTTCCCCCAAGCCTTGATCAACAAGGTCCTGCAGCCTGCAAATGCTGCCTATTTCAATCTCTTCAGCCCTCAGCTGCTGCAAGCAAGCAAGCCAGCTGTTTTCACGCCAGCTCTCAGCAGCAGGGTTCCCCGCAGGCGGGTTTCAGGTGGGGAAAGCCCCAAAGTCGCAACGGCACGGGAAAATCCACTTCAACAAGCAGATAATTGCTTGTTAGTGCTCCGACGACCAGTCCCGCCAGCGGCGGCCGGGACTGAAGCGGGGCGCGCGGAAACGGCAGTCCGAAAGTCGGACGGGGCGGGGAATCAGGCGGTGGTGGGGGGGGGGTCCCGACTCGCTTTTTCACCAATTTTCGGCCCCCGGCCGCATGAAAAGCCGCCCGACAGCGGCCAGAAAATCGGGGCCAATGAGTCTGCAAAGGGACACAGATAGGTTAAGTGAGTGGGCAAAAATTTGGCAAATGGAGTACAATGTGGGAAAATGTGAGGTTATCCACTTTGATAGGAAGAATAAAAAAGCAAAATATTTAAATGGAGAGAGACTACAGAATGCTGTGGTACAGAGGTATCTGGGTGTCCTCATACATGAAATACAAAAAGTTAGCACACAGGTACAGCAAGTAATTAGGAAGGCAAATGGAATGTTGGCCTTTACTGCAAGGGGGATGGAGTATACAAGTAGGGAAGTCCTGCTACAACTGTACAGGGCGCTGGTGAGACCACACCTGGAGTACTGCGTACAATTTTGGTCTCCTATTTAAGGAGGGATATACTTGCATTGGAGGCAGTTCAGAGAAGGTTCACTAGGTTGATTCTTGGGATGAAGGGGTTGTCTTATGAGAAAAGGTTGAGCAGGTTGGACCTATACTCATTTGGAATTTAGAAGAATGAAAGGTGATCTTACTGAAAAATATAAGATTCTGAGGGGGTTGGACAGGGTAGATGCAGAGAGGATGTTTCCTCTCGTGGGGGAATCTAGAACGAGGGGGCATAGCCTCAGAATAAGGGGTCACCCATTTAAGATGGAGATGAGGAGGAATTTCTTCTGAGGGTCGTGAATCTTTGGAATTCTTTACCCCAGAGAGCTGTGGAAGCGAAGTCATTGAATATACAGTATTTAAGGCTGAGATAGACAGATTTTTGAACTACAGGGGAGTCAAGGGTTATGGGGAACAGGCAGAAAAGTGGAGTTCAGGCCAAGATAATATCAGCCACGATCTTACTGAATGGCGGAGCAGGCTCGAGGGGCCGAATGGCTTACTCCTGCTCCTATTTCTTATGTACTTATAGAATAGAACATAGAAAAATAGGAGCAGGATTAGGCCATTTGGCCCTTTGAGCCTGCTCCGCCATTCAATATGGTCATGGCTGATCCTCTATCTCAATACCATATTTGCGCTCTCTCCCCATACCCCTTGATGCCTTTTGTGTCTAGAAATCTATCTATCTCCTTCTTAAATATATTCAGTGACTTGGCCTCCACAGCCTTCTGTGGTAGAGAATTACACAGGTTCA
Source organism: Somniosus microcephalus (assembly GCF_052327205.1). Taxonomy (NCBI): domain Eukaryota; kingdom Metazoa; phylum Chordata; class Chondrichthyes; order Squaliformes; family Somniosidae; genus Somniosus; species Somniosus microcephalus. The sequence continues at coordinate 188,841,390 of NC_140997.1, forward strand.
CCACCCTCTGAGTGAAGATATTTCTCCTCATCTCAGTCCTAAATGTCCTACCCCGAATCCTGATAATGTGACCCCTCGTTCTAGAGCCTCCAGCCAGGGGAAACATCCTCCCTGCATCCAGTCTGTCTAGCCCTGTCAGAATTTTATACATTTCAATGAGATCCCCTCTCATTCTTCTAAACTCTAGTGAATGCAGGCCTAGTCGACCCAATCTCTCCTCATACGACAGTCCTGCCATCCCAGGAATCAGTCTGGTGAACCTTCGCTGCACTCCTCTATGACAAGTATATCCTTTCTTCGGTAAGGAGACCAAAACTGCACACAGTACTCCAGGTGTGGTCTCACCAAGTCCCTGTATAATTGTAGTAAGACATCCTTGCTCCTGTACTCAAATCCTCTTGCAATAAAGGCCAACATACCATTTGCCTTCCTAACTGCTTGCTGCACCTGCATGTTTGCTTTCAGTGACTGGTGTACAAGGATACCCAGGTCCCTTTGTACATCAGAATTTCCCAATCTATCACCATTTAAATAATACTCAACCTTTTTGTTCCTACTGAAGTGGATAACTTCATATTTATCCACGTTATACTGCATCTGCCATGTATTTGCCCACTCACTCAACTTGTCTCAATCGCTTTGAAGCCTCTTTGCATCCTCCTCACAACTCACAATCCCACCTAGTTTCATGTCGTCAGCAAGACCAGTTGGCCCAAATGGCCTGTTCCTGTGCTGTAATTTCTATGTAATTCTTCTAGGAGAACGAGTTTACTTACCCATTTGGCAACCACTTCCTGTTTGGCATGGAAAAATATAGGTGGCATAAATTGACAGTCATGTCTAATACAAGGTCGTATCAATCTTCAGATAGTTGCCATTTGGTTGGTGGTAAAGCCCACCTTCTGGAAACAGTTTTTAGCCAATCAAAAAGCAAATTTTTAAAGGACATTTTTAAAAGTTGCTTGTGTTTTCTAAATGGACAGGGGATGGGGGAAAGCTGGAAAAATGTAAAGTTGAAAAGTTTAGATATTAAAATAATAGGAAACAAAACCTTAAATAGGCATATACAGTAAGTACATAAGAGAGAACATGAAGAACATTAAAAAAAATGGTGTTTCCAGTACTCCTGTAACAAAGCTATTCCTGATGTTTGATCAGTTTTATTGCTGTAACATTTGTGTAACACTTGCATAAGTTCAAAACTTACAAAATATTTGACCCAGGTAGGCAAAAGTTTCGCTGAATTACAGGCAATCCAAGGGTTAAAGCTACCCATCTTTTTCCAAAACTAGCACAACAGACTATTACTAAGGGAAAATCTTTACTCAACAGTACAGTTACCAGCAACTGTTGCCATATACACACCTACCAAGCAGAAAGCCATCTCTGTACAAAATAATTGTAGAAATTCCACATCGGTTATAGTAAATACTGGTTCACAATTTATCGTGCAGCTTCAAACGAAGATCAAATGATGACACACATTGGGGGCATTTCAACCAGACGGGAGGCAGCTGCTTTCCCGCGAAATTGGATTTTACGCTGCTGTTTTCAGCAGATGTGCAGAGCACTAGCCAGAAGGCAGTAAACTTCTGCTTTAAACAGGGGTGGCAGTGGTGGGATGAGAGCAGCACATGTTGCCCTCTCTTAGAATGTCAGCTCTCTCATCACCCCCTTAACCAATATTCTCCACGATACCAATAAGTCGGCTGGGCCAGACCGCCCCTGCAGAAGCCAAAATACAGCAGTCTGTAGCTGGGTGCTCAGGCTTCAGCAGCCAGAAGTTGCCATTTTTTGAGGACAACCTACATAACCTGTTTGTAGAATAACATTTTCATCAAAATGGGTTTCTATACAGTAAAAGATAGAAAAAAATTGCATTATACAGTGCCTTATCATATTCTAAGGATGTCTCAGTGCTTCACTGAACGGCACAGATTATTATCTGAACAGCAATAGATTGGGAAAAGGGGAAGTGCAGCGAGACCTGGGTGTCCTTGTGCACCAGTCGCTGAAGGTAAGCATGCAGGTGCAGCAGGCGGTTAAGCTGGCAAATGGTATGTTGGCCTTCATAGTGCGAGGATTCGAGTACAGGAGCAAGGATGTCTTGCTGCAATTGTACAGAGCCTTGGTGAGATCACACCTTGAGTATTGTGTGCAGTTTTGGTCACCTTATCTGAGGAAGGATGTTCTTGCCATGGAGGGAGTGCAGCGAAGATTCACCAGACTGATACCTGGGATGGCAGGAATGACGTATGAGGAGAGATTGGGTCGATTAGGCTTATATTCGCTAGAGTTTAGAAGAATGAGAGGGGATCTCATTGAAACTTATAAAATTCTAACAGGACTAGACAGACCAGATGCAGGAAGGATGTTCCCGATGGCGGGGGAGTCCAGAACCAGGGGTCACAGTCTAAGGATAAGGGGTAAGCCATTTACGACTGAGATGGAGGAGGAATTTCTTCACCCAGAGAGTGGCGAACCTGTGGAATTCTCTACCGCAGAAGGCAGTTGAGGCCAATTCATTAAATATATTCAAGAAGGAGTTAGATATATTTCTTAAGGCTAAAGGGATCATGGGATATGGGGAGAAAGCAGGGACAGGGTACTGAATTTGGATGATCAGCCATGATCTCATTAAATGGTGGAACAGGCTCGAGGGGCCGAATGGCCTACTCCTGCTCCTATCTTCTATGTTTCTATGTTTCACATTTAATTAATTACTTTTGAAAAGCTGTCACTATTGAAAATATGGCAGCCAATTACACAGAGCAATGAATGACCATTTAATTTGTTTTCATTTGGTGCTGTTAGTTGAGGAAGAAATATTAACCAGGGCACTGGGAGAACACTTTGCTCTTCTTTCAATTGCACCGTGGGATCTTTTACGCCCACCTGAACAGGCAGACAGGGCCTCAGTTTAAAATGTCATCTGAAAAACAGCACCTCCACTAATGCAGAATCCCTTCAATATTGCACTTAAGTGTCAGCCTAGATTATACGCTCAAGTGGTGCTTGAACCCATGACCTTCTGCTACCAACTGAGTCAAGCTGGCAATTATTTTGCTAGAAAGTTCATAAAGCAATTATGGTCAAAACACTGCTAATATTTTTTGCTTATTCTGACCAAGAATATCCACTGACTCCCACGGCTACCTGGACTACACTTCCTCCCACTCCGCTTCCTGTAAGGATGCTATTCCATTCTCCCAGTTTCTCTGTCTCTGCTGCATCTGTTCTGACGATGCCACCTTCCATACCAGTGCTTCCGATATGTCTTCCTTTTTCTTCAACCAAGGATTCCCCTCGATCGTGGTTGACACGGCCTTCGACCGTGTCCATTCCATTTCCCGCACTTCTGCTCTCACCCCTTCCCCTCCTTCCCGGAACCATGATAGGGTTCCCCTTGTCCTCACCTTTCACCCCACCAGCCTCTACATTAAACGGATCATCCTCCACCATTTCCGCCACCTCCTCCGTGATCCCACCACCAAACGCATCTTCCCCTCATCTCCCCTTTCAGCATTTCGAAGGGACCGCTCCCTCTGTAACACCCTGGTCCACTCCTCAATCACCCCCAACAGCCCCTCCCCTCCCCACGGCACCTTCCCGTGCAAGCGCAGGAGATGCAACACCTGCCCTTTTACCTCCTCCCTTCCCATTGTCCAGGGCCCCAAACACCCCTTCCAGGTGAAACAGCGATTTACTTGTACTTCTTGCAATTTAGTATACTGTATTCGCTGCTCACGATGCGGTCTCCTCTACATTGGGGAGACCAAATGCAGATTGGGCGACCACTTTGTGGAACACCTCTGTTCAGTCCATAAGGGTGACCCCGAGCTTCCGGTCGCCTGTCACTTTAATTCTCCGCTCCACTCCCACTCTGACCTCACCGTCCTCGGCCTCTTGCATTGTTCCTCTGAAGCTCAGCGTAAGCTTGAGGAACAGCACCTCATCTTTCGATTAGGCACTTTACAGCCTTCTGGACTCAACATTGAGTTCAACAATTTCAGACTATAACCCACCCCCCCATTTTTTCAGGCAGCAGCTGTTTATGATTCTGCCATCCCCATTTGCAACATTTAACCACTCCTGCCTTGCATTCTAGCACAGACTATCCCTTAAGTTCTTTCCTCCTCTCCCACGCCTCTGCACCTGCTTAAAATCTGTTACATTTCCAACTTTTACCAGTTCTTAAGGGTCTCTGACCTGAAACGTTATCTCTGTTTCTCTCTCCACAGATGCTGCCTGGCCTGCTGAGTGTTTCCAGCATTTTTTGTTGTTATTGTATAAAAAACTTCTTTCATTACCTTCTTTAATCGAAATCCTAATGCAAACTGCAGTACTACATTTATTTTAAAGACAGATTACATTTCCGTTAAAAGTAAAGGCTAACACACAGCCACTCTAAATGAAACTTTTGGATTACAAACCATTCACTTTATAAAAATGACCACTTGGTACTTCCTGAGAAATATCAATAAAAATATGAAATAGGGGTCAAAAAATCTCAATTTCAGCACTGCATCCAAAAACAAAAGGTGCCATCTGTACTTCTACGTAAACACAACTTACAATTATTCACTTGTGGAGACCACCTGTCCGAAGAAAAATAAAAAGTAGAATAGGACAACAAAAATGTATCACACTTAATTCTCAGTTTGCAACCTGAGCAGAAAGATACATTGGCCCAGAAATTCGAGTCGGGGGCTTGCCGCGCATGTAAGCCCCCGATCTGCACTTACCCGACGCGCCGGCCGTTGAGCTTCAGGGACGCCTGGAATTGCTGTTTTAAAATGTTGACTCCCGGGCAGCGTCTGACGTCACGCCGCCCAGGAGTGCAGCCAGCGCGAAGCCTGTAGCGTGCTGTGCAACTGAGACACGCCCCTTGAGGTCTCAGTTTAATAGGACACGCCCCCAATGTTTCTCACAAGCTGCTAAGCATTTTTACATGCAAAGCAGAATTTTAAATAGGTTTTTGGTATTTTTATGAAGCTTTTGGTAACTTTTATAAACTTTTAAAAACGTTTACATTATTTTGAAGAATCTGAAGTAGTTTTAAACAGAATTAAAGCAATTTAAAGACTTTTAAAAGCCCTAAAAGAATTTTTAAAATTCCATTTATTTATTTAGCAATGTCATCATCATACGTGTCTTCACACTGTTCCCTTTGGGGAACTGTATGAAGTGGTGGAAGGATTTATGGCCGTGATTAACGCTCATTCCGTGACCGTAACCATCTTTGAACCAGCCATTAGGGTGGTTAGTCCTATGGCGGGAGGGTTTTACGGGCTCCCACAAGCTATACAAGGAGGGGGGGGCCACCCACACCCACGGACGCAAATATCCCACTGGATGTCAACCCAGAATTTAGAGCCAGAGCTCCGACTCCACTTGCCGGGACTGTCTGGAGCGGGGTTCGAAACCCTACCCCGTCTGGCCCAGCGGCGGGGATCCTACCGCTACGTCAAAGGCCCAATCCGATTAGCAACGTGAAATGGCTGGAATGAGCACAATTCACGGCATTAAAAGAACTCACAATTGAACTGATGATGACCTCAGCAATCTCCTCAACGAGGTGGAGGCGCAGCGCCTGCTCATAATTGGTAATGAGAAGTCAAAGGCGCCGCAAAAAGGACAGATGATAGCTTGGTCTTTCAAGTGGCAGCATAGGGCTCCAGTCACGGGGAGGGAAAAGGCGCAGGAAACGTATGGGTGTCACCTTTTGCACGGAGTGGGCCTTTTGCGTAGCGGTAAGCATCCCCGCCGCTGGGCCAGAAGGAGTAGGGTTTCGAAGCCCGCTCCAGACAGTCCCGGCAAGTGGAGTCGGAGCTCCAACTATAAATTCTGGGTGGACATCCAGCGGGATACTTGCGTCCGCAGGTGTGGGTGCCCCCCCCCTCAGATGGGTTGTGGGAGCCCGTAAAACCCTCACGCCATAGGACTAACCACCCTAATGGCTGGTATGAAGATGGTTATGGTCACGGAAGGAGTGTTAACGTGGCCAGAAATCCTTCCACCACTTCATACAGTTCCCGAAAGGGAACAGTGTGAGGATACGTACGACGATGACCTCTTGCGCAATGCACCTCCTTGGACCCTCAGTCGCAGATGCGAGGGGGCAAATCGTGCAATTGTTAAATTTTTCATTTTATTGACATATAAAATGTTGGCCCAGTAATTCCCTTCCAAACGCGCGAGTACGGTCGGGGTACTTACGCGTCTGGCCGGAGGAAATGCCGGTTTTCAGCATGCACAGCGCATGCGGGGAAAACCGGCATTTCCTGTCCTCTGAACGAAGGGGTTCAGAGGCAGAACGCGTGCGACTGTACAGGCAGCGCGTGCGCAGTAAAATTCGCCGCTTTCATTCATGCTTTCAGTGAGGTCAAGTCCTTACAACTTACACATGAAAAAAGCATGAGTACAGTTGCTCCAGAGGCTGCGGAGGAAGATATTTCTTATCGTGGAGCTTCTTAAAGGCAATATTTTTGTTTGGGAAAGGGAGGAAAGTTATTTTAAGAAATGCTGAGGTAAGTTTTAAAGTTTATTTTCATTTTTTAAAACGGGTTTTCAGTACTGTAGGTAAAAGGATCAATTGTGGCTATGTGAATTGAATTTGCTGTGTTTATTAAATGTGAAAATGACTCCAACATTTTTAAGAAAGAAACTTTTCATCAGTAATATATTCTTTTAAGTAATTATGTATGTATGTCTGTATATATTCCTTTGCGTGTATGTATATATTCCTTTACTTATGTGTATGAATGTATGTATTTAATTATGACTTTCAGAGAAAGTAACTTATTGGAAAATCAATTAAAAACATACATTCATACACATAAGTAAAGGAATATAAAACATACATACATATACGTAAAGGAATATATGCGGACATACATACATAATTACTTATTACTGATGAAAAGTTTCTTTCTTAAAAGTGTTGGAAATGTTACATTACTCATTTTAGAACACTCATTCTCACATTCAATTCACACAGCCACAATTGCTCCTTCTACCTACTGTACTGAAAACCCGTTTAAAAAAAAAAATTTAAACTTTAAAACTAACCTCAGCATTTCTTAAAATAATTTTCCTCCCTTTCCCAAACAAAAATATTGCCTTTCAGAAGCTCCACGATAAAATATATCTTCCTCCGCAGCCTTGGAACAACTTTACACATGCTTTTTTCAAGTGCAACTTGTAAGGACTTACCCTCACTGAATCCATGAATGAAATCGACGAAGTTCACTGCGCAAGCGCTGCCTGTGCAGTCGCACGCGCTGTGCCTCTGAACCCCTTCGTTCAGAGGACTGGAAATGCCGGCGTTCCCCGCATGCGCTGTGCATGCTGAACGCCGGCATTTCCACCGGCCAGATGCGTGAGTACCCAGACCGTACTCACGCATTTGGACCCGAATTTCTGGCCCAAATTGAAATGTGCTGAACCACTCCATATTTAATGCACTTTGTTTCTATTTGGCCAAGAGTAGTTGCTGACATTACTGTTGTGAAGTGCCTGGAACAAAAAAAAGCCAGGTCAAAATTGATAAAATTAGAAAGATTTAACAGATATAGTGGTTTGCACTGCAGAATTTTATGCATTGTGGTTAATTCAGGGTTTCCTCCAGCATTAAGGTTTCCTACAATGAAACTTTGTGCAAATATTAAAGTTTTAACCTTGATTTTATAATTGAAAATGTTTATGAAACACAGGGTACTGAACACTGTTGTGAACACTTATGCAGGTGAAATTTAACTCCATTTGGACTGAATAAGCATTTGCCATAATTTATAGTGTACATATTCTGGAGTGCCTGCTTCACTCAGCCAGTTTATGGCTAATTGAATAAAAGTCAACTACAAAAATTAAATCGAATCAATTTATCTACTATATCTAAAAGAACCGCTGGATATGTTGCTGTTCTCCTAGTTTCCCTGACAGCTCTACCTATTCCTTAAAAAAGAAATGGGACATGCAGATTATATTGATGTTCTACCAACAACCTTTCACAGATTCAAGATTTCTTCCAGCATTTAAGGCTGAATTTTGACCAAGATACTTAAAGGTTTTACCCTTTCTTTTGCAATGCCAAATGTCTTATGAAATCCTGAAATTATTCTAACCCTGCAAAACAGAGCAGTAATTATTTTCGAAAGAATTAATAATTTGACACCCAAATGGTTTCAAATATGACTTTTCTCTCAAAAGAAATCACCTATGCAACCAACCATCTTTATACTGATATTATATAAACTGTAACTGAGGCTCTTATACACAAGTACATTACAAACTCAGCTTCTCTTACATGACAGTTTGCTAATTGATTAAAAACTGCAGCTCTTCCAAATCAATTTACCAATCTGAGCTACACAATTACTTGCAAGGGTCGAAGAAAACACTTAATTAAGGACAAAAATAACAATAGTTTATTAAAGACGACAAGAACTGCAAACAAAGAAACTACAACCTGCACTTTATTATCTTGAATGTATTGCTCTGCAGGAGTTCCTTAAGCAGTGGAAGCTGATATGGGCAACTTGCATATATAAACACAATCTTTTTCAATGCTTTAGTGTACTATGGAACAATATGATGGATCTTAACCTGAAGTATTCTTAAAGACAACTCTGTGAATGACCAAAAGCCATTAGGTTTGGTTGGTTGGGAAGGCACGCAACTTGTGTTGGAAGCCAAGGCTATTCAACTTGTCTTAGAAATATTGTGATGCTAGTGGCCAGTCACCATGTAATAAGTAAAAATATTTGTTTGCATCTTTTCATCGGTCTTTAGACACTTTCTTTCCTGGCCATTGGCACTCAAAACACATTCCCAGGATTATCGTGGTCTTGACTATATTGTATCATCCCACCATCTTGTCCATTGTCCTCCAAAAGACTCCAAGTCCTGGCATGACAAAGGCATCCAGCAGCTCATTGCCATTGCAACCATTAAACCTTTCAAAAACAACCAAGCCAAATTCCAGCTCAATTAAAAATGACCTCAGTACCTGCACATCAAACCCTTTTAAAAAAAAAATCAGGTCACATCATCTTTGCCAGAATCTCCCAGCTACATATAGTCCCAAGAAATCTTCCTCCCACTCCACAAAGATATATCCATGCTAATTTCTCAAGGTTGTGCACTCTTAAATTTCTGTGAACTCAAAGTACAAGCACAGCAAAAATAGGCCAGCAGAGAGATCTTTAGTTTGATCTCTGCAGTAAAGAATGGGAATCCATTTGGGTAGCAGCGTAAATGGACTCAACTTATAGTAAGTTAAAAGGAACGGCAAACTGAGCTTGACCTGACCCGTCTGCATAAGTGGAGCTCCAGTATCATGGCAGAGTCCTGGAGAGGTTGTGGTAGAGGGACACAATTGTGTACAAAGCTGCTGCAAGTCATCAAAAAGATCATCAAGCAAAGTCAAGCCAGGCCCATATCGTGCCTCCTGAACCTCCCATTGCATTCCACCTGAACCTCCCCAGTGTGCTCCACCTAAACATGATACAAAGTCCTGCCTTACTAACTTCAGGCAAATGTTCCATCTCGCTGGGATGTCTGCAGTGGGTTCAGCTACCATGAAAAGTAGATCCATGTAAGAAAAATCACAATTTTTGAAGCTTTTTTATTTTGCCACAGTATGGCTGATAGATCAGCAATACCTTCTACATAATTTAGGCATAGAGGGAAACTGTTATTTTTTTTAAATCAGAGCACAGGATTAGTTCCTTTTCATGTCAAATACCCAGCAACAAACTCTGCAAGAAAGAAGCAGGTGCCATTGATCAGGCAAACGGGAACTCTTATCAAAGGGTCACACAGTCATGGGAGTCAGTGAGAGATAATTGTTGCAGCTTGGGCTTTTTAAACAGGTTTTCTTTTTCGGTGATTGTACCAGACTCCCCTCGAGCAAGTCCTGCCCCTTTGAGAACCAGGAGTGTACATGTTAGGTTGTGTAGCCTAGGGATAACAATGACCCTATTGTGAGCCACACTTCAATTTCACAGTATTCTCACCACTTCTGTCAATTCAAAAGACAGAAAATATCAAAGCTTTTTACAGGCTACAATAACTTATCAAATTTACACTTGAACAATTTACACTAGGAAAGTTATTAAGCATATACTACAAAGCACAACGTGATACTGTTATACCTGCACAGACTAGGTCCAGTAAAGGAGTGACTTTTCCTTTTCAATTTTCTTTTCATAAAAAACTTTTAAAACGAGAATAACCATTTGATTAACATGTGAAATTAGAGGTCATGAAATTATGCCGTGGGATATGAACCCCTAACCACGTAATCAGTTTGTCTGCAATTCCGCTCTCTGCTATTTTAGCAGAGGTAGTAACTCATTTATCCTAAACCGGTTAAGGTGCTGTTTCAGGAGCACAAAAATGAAGCAAGCTCCAGTTTCTGCATCCTCCACAATACTTTTCCAATACCACGGGGAACCCATCACAAGCAGCAAAAAAATGTTGGTTTATACGTTACATTTTGTTTTAAAGTAGGCTTTTCATGCTTTGCCAGAGCATGGGAATCCCAATACTAAAACACCATTCACAACGGAGCTTAGCTTGCTCAGTCAGTTTGAGGTCCAATTTCAAGCAATTAATTTACAGAGGCTAAAATTCACATTCATAACACTGTCAAAATACCAAACACTACTGACACACAATAAAAAGGTATTCACACAAAGACAGCATTACAATATGAATTGGATTCCCAAAGGACTCTGACACTCGTTTAAAAGGTGTTCTTAAAACAACCGAACAGTAAATGAAGGCCAAGAAAGAACTTGCACTTATATAGCACCCAGCAACCAAACACCTCCACTATTCCTCAGAGTAACCCACAAAACAAGCCACACTGCATTGTGGATGCTGTGCATCACCAATATAACAATGCACCAATACAATGCATTGTAACCAAAGAAATGCAACAAAAAAAATACTAAATACACATAGTTTATGGATGTCCAACAATAATTGAAATGAATGAATAATGAAAGTGCAAAACATGGGGAATTTTCAGAAAGACGAACTACAGCTGTTTATCAAACAATGGAGGGGGTATGGAACAAAATTGTATTTGAACAATTTAAGGAATGGGATAGCGATGCTAGAGAATGGAATGCTTTTCAAAGTCAATAGCTGAAGTTGCTTCCAATCAAATGAGCACCCCGTATTGCACAAGTGTGACACTTTCCATACCAGCTATCTTGGTAACCTGATTGAAGACACCTGTATAATGCGTGTAAAGTACAATATAACCTTGTACCAACCTCCAAAATAAATTCCATCATCACTTCTCACCTACTTCTGCAGTTCTGAAGCAAGAGTTAACTGTCGGTTCATATCCCAGTGGCAGAAAAAATACAAAAATGGTTAAGTGAGTGGGCAATAAGGTGGCAGATGGACTATAATGTGGGGAAATGTGAGGTTATTCACTTTGGTAGGAAGAATAGAAAAGCAGACTTTTTTAAATGGTGAGGAACTATTAAATGTTGGCGTTGAGAGAGATTTGGGTGTCCTCGTACAAGAAACACAGAAAGTTGGCATGCAGGTACAGCAAGCAATTAGGAAGGCAAATGGCACATTGGCCTTTATTGCAAGGGGGTTGGAGTACAAGAGTAAGGAAGTCTTACTACAATTTACAGGGCTTTGGTGAGACCACACCTGGCATACTGTGCACAGTTTTGGCCTCCTTATCTGAGAAATGACATACATGCCTTAGAGGTGATGCAATGAAGATTCACTAGATTGATCCCTGGGATGAGAGGGTTGGCCTATGAGGAGAGATTGAGTAGACTGGGCCTATACTCTCTGGAGTTTTGAAGAATGAGAGGTGATCTCATTGAAACATAGAAGATTCTGGGGGGGTGCTTGACAGGGTAGATGCCGAGAGGTTGTTTTGCCTGGTTGGAGAGTCTAGAATTAGGGGGCACAGTCTCAGGATAAGGGGTCGGCCATTTAAGACTGAAATGAGGAGGAATTTCGTCACTCAGAGGGTTGTGAATCTTTTGAATTCTCTACCCCAAAGGGCTGTAGATGCTGAGTCATTGAGTATATTCAAGGCTGAGATCGATAGATTTTTGGACTCTAGGGGAATCAAGGGATGTGGGGAGCGGGCGGGAAAGTGGAGTTGAGGTCGAAGATCAGCCATGATCTTATTGAATGGCGGAGCAGGCTCGAAAGGCCATCGGGCCTACACCTGCTCCTAATTCTTATGTTGTAGGAATTGTCTCCAATTCCTATCTAAGAACTGAGTTCAACTCAGGCGTTCAAACAAACGAGTTTTAATGCAAAACTAACGAGTTTAAACAGTTTGTACAGGAGAACCACGAAAACAGGTCTTTGCTGGTCGGAGGCTCCACGAGGACTGCCAGGGCGGTCCCATGGATGGCGTCATGACGTCATCATGTTTTTCCCGCGCTTGGGTGGTCACGTGATTAGCGGCATGACGTCATCGCGTTTACCCGCGCTTTGCCGCAGTCTGAAAGGGACCGCGCCCCGTGCATGCAAACAGTATGTACAAACACAGAAATCACTAACAGACTGGTACAGGCTTAGGTTGGAGTCAAACCTCGTTAAAGGGAATTATGTACAGTTGCTCAAAGTCCCTCAGTGGCTCTGCCACAATGTTATGAAAACTATAAAAGGTGAACAAGTAAAGAAATGGCTTTGTGTACATTAACTTATTTATCTTATGCAATGTGCTTCAATTCAATAAGATGATTTGGGATTGAGAGTACATTGATAAACTAGTTGAGATTCTCTTTCTTAGTTTATTGCAGCTTGTACCTGCTAGCCTGAGTCTAGATTCTGTTGCTTCCACCCATCTGTCCTCCCCACCTGAGACCTGATGATGCTACCAGTAACTTGCTCACCTGCCTGACTCCTTATGTTTCTGTTCTATCCACCTGCCCAAGTCCCCACCTGACATAAGGAAAGAGAAAAACAAGTAGTGAAGAGAGAGAGAAATAAAACAAGCATTCAGGTGAAGGAGGTTAATGGCATGATCCAACGATTGGAAGACATGCAACATAGATTGGGAATTCGTCATATTGTTTAATCACAATTCTACTCAACTCAGAAGAGATTTAATTAGATGCTGCCCGCTGACTAGATATGTCACAAAGATCCGCCCACTGCTTCAAAAAGGTTGTACACCCCTGTGATGACTCGATGCAATGAAAGATTTATGCTCAACATCTCCAGGGTGGGGGAGGTAACACAAGAGTTCTGTTGGCTTTCTCTGTCACTTTTCGCTCTCTTCTTTTGACCAGAATTGTAATTCTTGAAAGCTATGCAACAAATCTTTGCCGAAAGTGCACATGAAGGATGGGGGTGAGATCAACTCTGCCGCCCACTGATATTAACTGTCCATGCTCACACAGTGAAAGGCACCACTGCCCATGGAATCATAGACAAGTTTCTGGCTTCAGGAGAGTAAAGAAGAATGTGGTGTGTGTTTGTGATTTGATATTTTCAGGCTGAATTCTTAATTCAAAAAAGCTGATGGACCACATTTTCATTAATTGCAGTTGTAACCACATCTGGAGTAGTTTCCTTCTCACTTTACACACCTAGAGGGACAATATCCTCTGATCGTTAATTGTTGTTATCATAAACTTGAGTATAAAGAACGTGTTTATGAGTAAACTGAGAACAGAGGAAACCCTCTCTTCCCTTTACCATATGTTCATTAGTTTAGGAGCTGAGCTGGTACTATTGAATTGACAGGCCTTTCTAAAAATGAAATTTTTATATGATTTACCAAAAAGGAAAAAACAACCATTTCAATCATCAGAATTATAATTTTTTTCAAAAATAAGGAGGAGAAAACAAGAGGATGCAATGGTTACTTGGCGCAACATCTGTAAGAAAGCAGTGTACTTCTAAACATCACGTCCACTGCTGTTAGCTCTCATGGTCACCTCTTTATAGAAACATTGGGCTAACTTGGTTTGACCTGGCTGGTGGTGGGAAGACTGCTCTACACCATGTATCAATGTGTTTTTTGTACAATAAACTGGATTTTGTTTTCATTTTAAGGTGCTTTAAACTGGTCATCTATTTTCAGGATGAAATCCAGGGTTTGGTCAGTGATAAAGAAACCTTTTTTATTTATTCATTCATTCACAGATTGTGGACATCACTGTCAAGGCCAGCATTTATTGCCCATCCCTAGTTGCCCTTGAGAAGCTGATGGTGAGCTGCCTTCTTGAACCGCTGCAGTCTGCGTGGTGAAGATACTCCCACAGTGCTGTTAGGTGGGGAGTACCAGGATTTTGACCCAGTTACGATGAAGGATAAGCGACATACTTCTAAGTCAGGATGGTGTGTTACTTGGAGGCGATTGTGTTCCTATGCACCTGCTGCCCTTGCCCTTCTACGTGGTAGCGGTTGTGGGTTTGGGAGTCAGGAGGTGAGACACTCACCACAGAATACCTAGCCTCTCACCTGCTCTTGTAACCACAGTATTTATGAGGCTGGTCCAGTGATATTTCTGGTCAATAGTGACCACCAGGATGTTGATGGTGGGGAATTTGACAATGGTAATGCTATTGAATGTTACGGGGTGGTGGTTAGACTTTCTCTTATTGGAGATGGTCATTGCCTGGCACTTGTGTGGTGTGAATGTTACTTGCCACTTATCAGTCCAAACCTGGATGTTGTCCAAGTCTTGGTGCATGTGGGCACGGACTGCTTCATTATCTGTGGGACTGCGAATGGAACTGAACACTGTACGATCATCAGTGAACATCCCCACTTCTGATCTTATGATGGAAGGAAGGTCATTGATGAAGCAGCTGAAGACGGTTGGGCCGAGGAGGCTGCCCTCAGGAACTCCTGCAGCTATGTCCAGGGGCTGAGATGACTGACCTCCAACAACCACAACCATCTTACTTTGTGCTAGGTTATGACTGCAGCCAGTGGAGTGATTTCCCCTGATCCCCACTAACTTAAATTTTACCAGGGCTCCTTGGTGCCACACTCAGTCAAATGCTGCATTGGTGTCAAGGGCAGTCACTCTCACATCACCTCTCAAATTCAGCTCTTTTGTCCATGTTTGAGCCAAGGCTGCAATGAAGTCTGGAGCCGAGTGGTCCTGGCAGAACCCAAACTCAGCATTGGTGAGCAGGATATTGGTGAGTAAGTGCTGCTTGATAGCACTGTCAACGATATCTTCCATCACTTTTCTGATGATTGAGAGGAGGCTGATGGGGCAGTAATTGGCCGGAATGAATTTGTCCTGCTTTTTTTTTTGGACAGGACATACCTGAGAAATTTTCCACTTGGTTGGGTAGATGCCAGTGTTGTAGCTGTACTGGCTAGTTCTGGAGCATAGTGTAGCATGGCTAGTTCTGGAGCACAGGTCTTCAGCTCTACAACCGGGATGTTGTCCGGGCCCATAACTTTTGCTGTATCCCATGCGCTCAGCCTTTCCTTGATATCACGTGGAGTGAATTGAATTGGCTGAAGACTGGCTTCTGTGATGGTGGGGACCTCAGCGGGGTGCGTAGGGGCCGAGATGAATCATCCACTCGGTACTTCTGGCTGAAAATGGCTGCTAACGCTTCAGCCTTGTCTTTTGCACTCACATGTTGGGCTCCGCCATCCTTGAGGATGGGGATATTCATGGAGCCTCTTCCTTCCGTTAGTTTTTTTTAATTGTCCACCACCATTCACGACTGGAGGTAGCAGGACTACATTTAGCTTGCTTGATGATAGATTGAAAAATCTACAAGACTGTACTACCAATTCTCCAACTTACACTCCTATCTAGTGAGATTGTCCACTAGGAATGCAGGATTACTGAATAAGCATCTCATTTAAGGTAGTGACCTACCTTGCTAGTGTTCATTATTCAAAAAGTATACTTACACTGTAATGAAAAATAACAAAGGTTTTACACATTTGTTTCCCCAAATTATACTTTATAGTACTGTACATTAAGAATGTAATTTCAACAAATGATGCAGAAATATGCACTACACCTCTTCCTTCCAGATATTTTTTCCCCTTTACCTAAAGAATGTGACTAATGAGATATTAATGGGATTACCAGCCATCAGGTACCTTGCTCATGTGGAAATGTCGTATTCAAAGGGTAGACCAATACAAAATTCGGCGAGGTCGTTTATATGGGTTAAAAATAATTGCAAATACAACAGATATTGTGGAAGAATACTTTCACTTATAGAATTGTATAGTTTGATTAATTCAAAGTTATAATAGAACAATTACAGAAAGCTAAAGCTTTAGCAAAATATCTGCACTGGCCAGTTTTTTGTGTTGTTTGGCCCAATGGAAAGCTGTTTTAGCTTCACATTAAAGCAATCTGCAGTAATTTGGTGTGACGGTAGTGATCGCTGAAACCGCAGGCAAAGTGTGAAACAAAGTTTAAAAATTTAACAGGATGTATTTTTTTTTCAGCCTGATCATTTTAACGTCAGTAGACAGAAAACAGGACAGTTCTCCCAGCGGGTACCAGCCTCAAACAATGACCTGTTGCAACGCTCTCAATTGGTAAAACTGCCTTCATTTATTCCGAACTGCTTTCTAATAGCTCACACTGCATTCATTAATAAGTACAAAATGCATTAAGTTGTCTGAAATTGTACTTATTAAAATAAAAACATTTAAGCAGCATTTTAATATAGTTGTTAGCTACATCATTTATGTCACTTTGAGCCAAACTGCACAGATGGGTAATTACAATAATTATAAGGCTCTTGTGGTCATTATGCTTTGAACTATTACACTCTGCAAGATGGCAATTTGTATTTTGTCCATCATTTTAACATTTAATGAAGCTCTTTGTTACTAGGTGGGCAAGAGATAATTACATGATATCAAAGAATGGTCCTGAGGACCTAGCATTAAAATTCTTGGTTTCACTGTGCTAATTTGTGTGTATGTGCAGTGCAGCCCATATAAGAATATGCAGCATTACCAGTTCTGCTCCAAGTGCTCCTATTCAGGCACATGCACTGCACAGATGCAATTTCTTATTTACATATCTTTGTTTCAGGGTTTTTAAAAGTCATAATGGCCACCACTTTATCACAGCTCAAGGCCTCTGTGTCTTGTTGAAGGATGATGACAGTCAAAACTAGTATGGAAATATGTTGGCTTGTTAGGAGGATTGTTCAGGCTCATTTCTTCTGCACTGTTCAGATCAATTAAAATAGAAATCCACTGTTTGAGAAAGGCAGTGTTCTTTCTAATACACTTTTAAAGTCTTATTTATTGAACACAGTTATTTTTTTCAATCCTGGCTGTACATAAATGTTTACAAACTGAAAACTAGTAAAATGAGCAACACTCAAAATTTGTCCTCATAGTAATTGAAATAAAAGGAGAAAAATATTGTACACACTTGAAAATACCTCAAGCTGAAAATCTCTGCAAAATTTGCCAAACATATTACAACACTGTCTTGCCTTTATAAACGGACTGAGGGCTGACTGTTCGCAGTGATTACGAATTTTAAGTCCTCATGAAGCAAATGAATCTCTCTCACTGCAACAGGCTGCGAAATTGAACCGTGGGTCCAAAGTCCAATCTGTAATCTGTGCTAATACCAACTGGTGTAACCATAGGCGAACTACAAGAGGCTGCTGTGCCTCTGGGCCAGGGTGAGGGATGAAAAATATAACATCCACTGTTCCCCCCACTGATCATTATCCAGTGACAATTGGTGGAAAGTGCGCATGTGTGGACATCAAATTATCTCAGGATCAGACTTGACTGCGATGTTCTCCTGTGGTCGGAGAACCAGCTGATATTCTGTCCAGGCGAACAGATGCAGAATTGTAACTTGAGTGAGGTACCAGAGTGCATCTGGTGACCGTGCAACTTTTCCCTACTGTGAAAGGAAAAAAGTTGGGGAAGCAAAAAAAAAGGTTTAAAAATAAACAAGAATGCCAACATCAACATTCAATTTTAAAAACTAACCACCGAGAACAATCATGATTGACTAGAATTCCCACTTGACTATTTTTCCAGTCTATTTCTGCTGATTTTTAACTGTAAACAACAAATTCTCACGACATCATCACAGGAATAACCTTGGAGGGTTATGGATTTTGACAGCTTAAGGGAACTAAATTAACATGATTTGATACCACCATCAACCAAGAGTGATTCAGTTTCTGCTGTGTGTACATTAATTCAACACCTCATGTCATTCCTCGAGGCTCAACAGCTCCTCCCAACTAAACCTTCAATGAGGTCAGCAGTACTCAATGCTTTGGGGAGGGGTGGGAGGTATAAAAAAAACAGAAATAAAGCAGAAAGGATGCCAAAATAAAAACTAAGGGGTAGATTTTCCCGAACCTGTCGGGAAGAAGGCAGGACTTCCCATTTCGGGTTTTTGACCCGCCTACATCGGCGTCCGGCCAATCCGCGCGATTTTCCTTTGATTGACCTTGTTGAGCCTGCCCAGCGGGCTCAGCAGGCCAATTAAGGGCCACCCGGCAACAGGTGACGTCACAGACTGCAATTTCATCTGTCAAGAGTTCTTGACAGATGAAATATCAGCGTTTCGCAGCTGTTTGAAGCTGTCAAACACTAACACTCTGAGCGCTAACATGAGTCCTTCTGCACAGACTCAGTTAGAACTCTCACCGGCACTCAAAGCTGAAGGCTGTCACTTTTGACAGATCGCAGCCATTCAGCTTTCAGTTCCGGCTGAGTGATGCGCTCCCGACGGCTACAGGAAGAAAGGCTGTTACGGTAAGTACAGGTAAGTAAAAGTTCTTTACACACTTTAGACACACCAAACACGCTTACCTTTACACTCATGCACCCATCACTCACCTGAACACCGACATCGCGACCCCTCCAACGCCTTCAACCCGACGGCCCGCCTGCTCTAACCTGGCGTGGTTTGGAGCCGTCGGGAAACCCACACGAAACCCCTCAAAATAGGGATTAGGCTAAAAACTACCTGTTAACTACCTGTTAACAGGCAGTTAATTGGCACTAATCCCTTCCCGCCTGGTTTCGGCGGGTCCCAGTGTGGGGCGGGTACCCGCCGCCCCTGAAACTTACGTGGGGCGGGGTTTTGGGCGGGATGGTTTCGGGACCCCCAAATTCAAGGTTCCCCCCCCCCCCCCCCACACGCCTGAAACCCCGCCTGTCAGCTCCAGGAAAATCTAGCCCCAAGTCTTTTTTAATCATTTGATAATCTAAATAAGTCTCCAATATCCTCAACCTCTTTTTGTTTGAGTACATTAACATATTGAGCCATTAGGAGCAACAAAAGCAGCACAACGACCTCCACCTCATCCCACCTTACTGCTGCAAACTCCTCGATTAGCCTTATGTTCCCTCCTGCACCCTTTATTCCTTGGATGACTGCCGTGCATCCCCCCTCCCTCTGAGCATCAGCCTGATGGCAGAACCTTCAACTGCTTCAGTCCGAATTTGTGGAACTCCCTCCTTAAACCACTCCACCTCCTCCACTTCCCTCCCCGACTCAAACCCCATCTTTTCAACTAAGCTGTCGCCCACCCCTCATAATCTTTCCCTTCATGGCTTGGCATGAGTTACCTTATCTATCTTTATGGTTAACCGTCTTGGATCATTTTTCACATTCAAGATGCTATATTCATGCATGCCATTTTCCAAATCATTTGCAGTACTACATAAATGACAAATAAAAGATCCCTGAGCGCAGCACGACTCACACCCCACCAAACTTAAAACAATATATTTACCCCGAACTTTGCTTTTGGCCCAAGCCAAGCCTATATCCAAGTAGTTCCAAGCGCCTTTGTTTATGAAACAAAAACTTGTGGCAACATTAAATGCCTTACAAAACTTACATACATAAACATATATATATGGGCCTGATTGGTCCATGCCTCTTGAAGTGTTGGCTAATTTAATCTTGTATTATGGACACTGGAAGTTCACCCTGAGCCAAGCTAAGACTAACTGGTCTACAATTTCTGGTCCTCTCCTTTTCCACTTTCTTGGAACAGGTGTGAAATACTCGTCACTCTCCAGTCTAGTAGAAAAATGGCTCTTTCTAGATGCCGACCATAGCAAATCAATCAGGCTTATATTGGGATTGCCATCAACTGCGCGAGACCCACACTTCAGAAAATGGCAGTATAAACGCCCCACTGTCACCAATATAAAATCAGCAGAATACTGACTCCATCGTGGGCTCTACACACAGTTAATAATCCCAAAAGAAATTTGCAAAACATATTCCCTGATCAAAGGCCATCAAGAAAAACTCCATTCTCAAATCTCCACTTAAGCTCTCGGGGCAAATGTTTAGGTCTGGCTAAAACACCAGCAAATCTTAGGGTGCTGATCCAGGAATAATCTCGTGGCTGCCTAGTGACATTTCACTGAAGCTGTAGACTGTGAAATGGAGCAGGTAATCTGATCTATATAGTCTTTTGATTGCACTGATCCCAGGAACATGAGCAGGGTTTCCACACTAACCTCTCAAACAGTGCAGATATAGGCTGAGGATTTACACTTTTAGTAATTTTCCCAGCCATTCCTTATCGTAAGACTTCACACAACTGAAAAAGAAAATCACTGGTAGAAACACAGCTACAGGAGCTCCCCTAACCCCGTTTAAATGGCCAGAAAAAAGGTTGCTAATACTAATATACTGTAATACAAGGGAGCCAACATTGGCTCTGGCCATACCAATTCTGCTGAATTGATTATTTTCTCTTGAAAATTTAGGCACATGTTACATATTAAAAAGTACATATTAAAACCATTTTCATAATTACTTTTATAATATGTTTGTCTATAATATTTAGTGAATTCTTTCAACCCTTACGTATGGTGTTCATTGTCCATTATCAGTTGCTATGCCTAAAGTAAATTAATTATTGGCTTTCTGTCTTCTGGAAAACTTTAACGATAAAAAGATCTTCAGTTCATGGACAATCGAAACTCAATTAATAAAATCATTCTCTCTGATTGACAGTGATGGTTCTTGAATTCCCATAACCTCATATTCTTCAGAGCAAGACATTATGATTGTACTAGAAGAGAAGGATGACCATAATCAAAATAATAATGGCATTTCCAATGAATGGAGCACATCAGAGCCCTGAAGACTACAGTCTAAAGTCCAGGGTCCAATCCACTTCACGTACTCTCAAGCTGCAGAATGGTAGTTTACCTTCAGCCAGACCTTCCAACTACCATTCAAGCTGGAAAGTCTAATGAAACATACACATTATGATATCCCACATGTGCTGCTTTTCATCATACCCACCATACACCCAGTGCATACAGAAAGAGCGCACTGGCTAGACACATTACACTGTTAAAAATGTGAATGAAATGTGCAGCCTTGTTTCACCCAGATGCAGTCATACAACACTGCGTTGAACAATGCAACTTGCCTGAGTGAAGATAGCAGAGTATTGTAGTGAACAGATTGTACTGGAGAACTGACACCAGTCAGAAACCAGCAAACCTCATCATCCATGTTCCAGGTTATTGCCATTCAGAGTTTTTGCACGTATATCCTTTGGAGAACTCTATGAATTGTTTTAGATAAAATATTACAGACAAAAATAATTCTTTAAAAAAATTCCATTAAATTTTTTCTTCATTTATTCAATGGTAAGCATAATTCCCACTTTACACAGAATTACATAGAATACACAGCACAGAAACAGGCCTTTCGGCCCAACTAGCCTGTGCTAGTGTTTATACTCCACACGAGTCTCCTCCCATTCCATCTGCCTCATCTCAGCCGTTCAGCATATCTTTTTATTCCCTTGTCTCGCATGTACTCGTTTCCTTTTGAAAGCATATAAGCATATAAGCTAAATGCCTCAACAACTTCCTGTAGTTTAATTCACAAAATCTAAATAAATGCATCATTTATTATGATTTTTTATTTGGTGTGAATTTAAAAAAGTGAAGTTAATTGTTTTGAAATATGAATTACAATATTTATCTGAAACTGTCTATAGTTATTTGACAAAACAGTTTGAATGGAGACAGTGAGGGCTCGATTTTGCCATTGGGGTCGGGCTGGGGCGTGTCAGGTGGTTTTCGTGTCAGGATCCCGACTCCGATGTGAAGTGGGAAAAAAGTGCGATTTTCCCCTAATTGGGCACTTGATCTCCAGTGTGTGGGAACCCCTGGCCCAATTAGACTTTCCATCCTGAAAGTCGCCTCCGATGACGTCATCAGTGCTGCTGGATTTAAGGCCTGCAAGCAGCCTTGCTTCTTCTGGAGACTGGAAACGCTTTGGACATTGTATGAAGGACTTCATTTACCGACCATGTCCACCAGCAAGCAAAAGTGTGCACCTCGCTTTGAGGAGCACTCCCTCCAAGCTCTGGTGGAGGGAGCAAGATCTAATAAGGAGGTGCTCTTCCCTTCCTCAGGGAGAAAAAAACCACCACAACAGACTAAAGCTGTGTGGCTGCAAGTGGCCCAGGAGGTTAATGCCATCTCTATGTGCTGCAGAACCTGGCTGCAGTGCAGGAAGAGGTTTCATGACCTTCTCCGCACAGGAAAAGTGAGTATTACTTTCTCAACGCCCTCAATCTGATCCCCATCGCCTCTCCTCACCAGCACTCTGCTTTGCCAACCTCTTCCTCCACATCCCACTTGACACTCACATCCCTGCACCCTTACCCATTCCCTCTCTCTCTATGGTCACATTCACTTAACTATTCGACCATGCAGCCCTCACACTCCCTATTACTGTGACGCAATGACAACAACTTACAACACACAGGGAGGGCCCTTTGTCTCCTTCTAAGCATCTATGCTATGGATTCTCTACACTCACTCCTTCATTCTCACTCAAACTCCACTTCTGTCCCTCATTGCAGGAAAAGAGAGCCCACAATAAGAGGGAAAGAGCAAGGACAGGAGGAGGGCCACCCTCAGTAGCCCAGCTCACCACCTCAGAGGAGGCGGCCCTGGAAATTGCCAGGATCAAGGAGGATTCCCAAGTGGGGGATGGACAGGCGGGCGCATCACAGCAAGCTGGTGACAGAATAGTTTGGCATCTCTCTCACTGACATTGCATGAGTGACTGATAA
This sequence comes from Somniosus microcephalus, assembly GCF_052327205.1. Classification (NCBI taxonomy): domain Eukaryota; kingdom Metazoa; phylum Chordata; class Chondrichthyes; order Squaliformes; family Somniosidae; genus Somniosus; species Somniosus microcephalus. Next base: position 188,864,459 of record NC_140997.1, read on the forward strand.
TGATTCTGATGCTCTAACAGATTGACTTATGATCATCCGCACAATTCAATGTGCATGCAACCTTTGCCTCACATCTCTAACTCTTTCCTTTACTCCCCCACAGGACCATCGAGAGCCCCCATCCCCACTGTCCAGGAGGAAGAGCCTGAGCTTCGAGGCTCCTCAGAGGAAGCTGCAACCTCTGAGGGTGCTCTGTCAGCAGAATTAAGTGCACCCTGCACCAGCGCAGACACTCTCACCTTGGTGGGACTTTCGGGACATAGAGTAGAGTTGTCACCTGGTGTATCACAGCTCACAAGTGAGCATCAACAGATGGTGGAGACATGGACAGCAGTGGAGAGTCCTCATCGCAGTGGAGAGGACGCTCCCAGCTCGGCTCCGCTGCATGTCGACCCTGTGCTTCCGGGTCCATCCAGAAGGAAAGCGGTGCTGGAACTCCAGGAACAGGTGCAGGAGTCTCTGGCAGGTTTTGTCTCCAGGGTCGCTGCGAGTGTGGAGCGAATGGAGGAGTCCATCACTAACATGAGCAGAGCCTTTGTGGAGGTGTTGGCGCATGAACGCACCACCATGGAAAGGATGGTAACCTCCTTGGAAAGGTTGGCTACCTCCATGGTAAGGCTGGCTACCGTAGAGAAGAGGATGGCTACGGTAGAGGAGAGGATGGCTACGGTAGAGGAGAGGATGGCTACGTCCATGGAGGAGCTTAGTCGCCAGGGTATGGAAAACATGGTAATTGTTCAGAATAGACTGACATCTCTTGAGGAGTGATGGTCAGCTATTGCGCAAACAAACCAGACCTTCAAGCAAGTCCTCTGGAGTAGGACTTCCAGTGCAGAAACAGGTCCTCATGGCCCCCCTGCAGTGCAGCAAGGTGCTGTCCAGCCACTTGCTAGCTCTGAAGTGGGGCTGATCCATGAGAGGGATGTTGGTGGCATACAACAAGGAGGGGGGCTCCTCTCCAAGCACTCACACGACCATGCCACTACAGAGCCCTCGGTCAGAGCTCCAACAGAGTCCCCACTCAACTGAGATCGGCGTCTCAACCCCTGCACAGCTGCAGGAGCAGCAGACTGTTGCCGAGCCCTCACAGGTTTGCAACCCCAGAGGACGCCTGCCAAAGGTGTCGAGACAGGAGCAGCAAGAAAGTGAGCAAGGGGCCTCCACATCTGCTGAAGCCACAGGGGAAGCACCAGGTAGGAGCACACGTAAGAGGAAGATAATGCACAAGTAGTCACAAGGGTAGTCACTTGGGTGTAATGTTGTGTTTAATTTTGAAAAGCCATCAGTTGCTTATTGTCATAAAAAATTCTGATGGCAAACTGTTGCAGTTGTGGCGTGTGTCATTTCGCAAATGGGACTTCCACATTGAGGGCTTAGGGTGACTTGCAATTGTCAGTATGGTGGTCAGAGTGATAGGAATCCGCAGGTTCTTGGCCATTGTCGATGGTCTGATAAGAAGGTGCGAGGCAAAAGTGTTTGATTGTGCAGGCTAGGCAAATCTGGCCAAGATGACTGCATCCTGGGCAGCAATGTGGTCGCGTGCTGGCGCCTTCTGGCCTGTGCAGCTTCAGGTGGGTGAGCAGCAGCTTGACGCTCCTGTTGTTGGTGGTGCTGTTGGTGGTGGTGCTGTTCATGGTTCTGCTGCTGCCACGGCTGGTCTTCGTCCAAATCTGATGTCCAGGAGGAAAGGAAATAAATGGTTCCCATGCTTCTGGTATATGCCTCAGTTGAGGAAGCACTCAGTCAAGGTGGCGAGAGGGGTTTCCCAGGAGGTCACACTGGAGATGGGTGTCAGGCTCCAAACTTCCACAACAATGGGTATGCCTGCTAAAAGTTCCCCCAGACCTGAGACAACAAAGTTCTGCCACCTGCAAATGATGATTGCTGAAAACTCCTTTTTAATGGTGGAGCTGCAGCTGTTAGTAAGCAGTCCATCTGTGAGGCCGCCAGGGTTAACTGGCGTGTTCCAGAGGAGACGTACAGGATGTGGGAAAAGTGGTAAAATCAGAAAGGCCTCTCAAAATGGGATTATAAAGGCACTTAACTGGTTGTTAAGGGCCCTAAGGGCCTATCCTGCCTCTTGGAGGCGGGATGGAAACGGAGTCAGAAAACACGCATTTGGGAAAATTGCTCGGAGGCGGGATCGGGCCCACCATTTTTTGCGATTTTACCACCTCACACGCCTCCAATCCCGCCTCCTCGGGCCAGGCAAAATCGAGCCCCGAGTCTTAGCAAGCCATTGGGCAGTTGTGAGCATCACAGCTCAGCTTGATCATGTCCTCATCCAACTCACAGAATTGCACACTTCTGTGAGGGAAAGAGAAGGGCAAGAGTCACTGATAGGGAGCATGAGTGGGAAACTTGGATGGCACTTCACCTTCCTAGCCCAGTAGCACAAAGACCAATGCAGCACATCCACACCAATCCTTCCAAGAGCAACTAAACCAGCACAGGCCAAGGTACAGTCTTGGTACATTTAGTTCAGTACCACAGTATGGTAGTGGTGAGTGATTTGGGAACCGTTTCTCTTCATTATTTCCTTACCCAATGCTTTTAGTTCCTTCCTCCATTCCTGTTGTCAAAATTTTCATTTTAAATAAATACTACTTGGAAAGAAAACCCTTAAGAATGTTACCGCTTCACCTTTCTGTCTGCAGTTTCTTGAATTTTCTATCATATACAGTACAGCCAATACTCTGGTCCGACTTTCATATAGAAGTTAAAAACATACGTTATTTTGTCATCAAGAAGGTTAAAATTGCAGGTTTCTGTTCAGAATAATCCAGCTACAAAATGGAGTGGACAAATTTGTTGTGCATATTATGCATCAAGCAATATCAGAAAACCATCTAAATTGCTTCATGATAAATCAGAATGCATCAATGCGAAAACAAACTAAAATCTTGCAGAATTAGATGTATTGATCCAAGTATTTTGGCAGTAATAAAACTGATTGTAATTCAATTTATACAGCTGGTGGCATAAGGCATTTAACATGTGATGCGCCATCAATTACTCAAAAGACTGAGGTTGAGCGAGTAACAATCAGGCTTTTATTAACTAAAGAATGAAGGTCTTGTCTCGAGTGTTCGACCCGTCCAGAATACTAAGGGCCTGGGAGGTAGTCACTTATATACCTGGAATAGTGGGAGGAGTCAGCCGAGGCATGTCCAGACCTGTACCTAGTGGAATACACATACCTCTACAGACAGGTATAACAGTGGTTTACCACAACATGACAAACTCAATTTAATGGGATCTAACCCCTAATAATTGGCTAAGTTAGTGGTTTAGGTTATAGACGCATAGACATAGAAACATAGAAGACAGGAGCAGGAGTAGGCCATTCGGCCCCTCGAGCTTGCTCTGCCATTTAATGAGATCATGGCTGATCATCCAAACTCAGTACCCTGTCCCTGCCTTTTCCCCATATCTCTTGATCCCTTTAGCCTTAAGAAATATATCTAACTCCTTCTTGAATATATTTAATGAATTGGCCTCAACTGCCTTTTGTGGTCGAGAATTCCACAGGTTCAACACTCTCTGGGTGAAGAAATTCCTCCTCATCCCTGTTTTAAATGGCTTACCCCTTATCTTTAGACTGTGACCCCTGGTTCTGGACTCCCCCGCCATCGGGAACATCCTTCCTGCATCTAGTCTGTCTAGTCCTGTTAGAATTTTATAAGTTTCAATGAGATCCCCTCTCATTCTTCTAAACTCCAGCGAGTATAAGCCCAATCGACCCAATCTCTCCTCATACGTCATCCTTGCCATCCCAGTTATCGTTATCAGTCTGGTGAATCTTCGCTGCACTCCCTCCATGGCAAGAACAGTCTTCCTCAGATAAGGCGACCAAAACTGCTCACAATACTCAAGGTGTGGTCTCACCCAGGCCCTGTACAACTGCAGCAAGACATCCTTGTTCCTGTACTCGAATCCTCTCGCTATGAAGGCCAACATAACATTTACCTTCTTAACCGCCTGCTGCACCTGCATGCTTATCTTCAGCGACTGGTGCACAAGGACACCTAGGTCTCGTTGCAGTTCCCCTTCTCCCAATCTATTGCCGTTCAGATAATAATCTGCCTGCCTGTTTTTGCCACCAAAGTGGATAACCTCGCATTTATCCACATTATACTGCATCTGCCATGCATCTGCCCAATCACCCAACCTGTCCAAATCAAACTGGAGTTTCGCGGCATCCGCCTCACAGCACTTATTGGCAGAGAGTTTATCAATATTAAATTTACATCAGAAAATGCAGAATAATGGTTACATTATTAAAAGTACATTTGCTGCTAAAATGTCATTTTTCCACTTGGTAATAATTTGAGATAATTAATGACCAAATATAGGACATTTACTACTTAAACAGCACACGATACATCAAAGGATGCCACAGATCAGAATTTATATAATTTGTTAAATTATATAAAACTAGCTGAAGTGCCCGGCGGTGCCTAGGGTCTTTTGAGGGCATGTTGTTGTTGGAAGAGAGAGAGAGAGCGACTGGGGGGGAAGAGTGAGAGCGACTGGGGGGAAGAGTGAGAGCGACTGGGGGGGGAAGAGTGAGAGCGACTGGGGGGGAAGAGTGAGAGCGACTGGGGGGGAAGAGTGAGAGCGACTGGGGGGGGAAGAGTGAGAGCGACTGGGGGGGAAGAGTGAGAGCGACTGGGGGGGAAGAGTGAGAGCGACTGGGGGGGAAGAGTGAGAGCGACTGGGGGGAAGAGTGAGAGCGACTGGGGGGGAAGAGTGAGAGCGACTGGGGGGGAAGAGTGAGAGCGACTGGGGGGGAAGAGTGAGAGCGACTGGGGGGGAAGAGTGAGAGCGACTGGGGGGGAAGAGTGAGAGCGACTGGGGGGGAAGAGTGAGAGCGACTGGGGGGGAAGAGTGAGAGCGACTGGGGGGGAAGAGTGAGAGCGACTGGGGGGGAAGAGTGAGAGCGACTGGGGGGGAAGAGTGAGAGCGACTGGGGGGGGAAGAGTGAGAGCGACTGGGGGGGAAGAGTGAGAGCGACTGGGGGGGAAGAGTGAGAGCGACTGGGGGGGAAGAGTGAGAGCGACTGGGGGGGAAGAGTGAGAGCGACTGGGGGGGAAGAGTGAGAGCGACTGGGGGGGGGAAGAGTGAGAGCGACTGGGGGGGGAAGAGTGAGAGCGACTGGGGGGGAAGAGAGAGAGCGACTGGGGGGGAAGAGAGAGAGCGACTGGGGGGGAAGAGAGAGAGCGACTGGGGGGGAAGAGAGAGAGCGACTGGGGGGGAAAGAGAGAGAGCGACTGGGGGGGGAAAGAGAGAGCGACTGGGGGGGAGAGAGAGAGCGACTGGGGGGGGGAGAGAGAGCGACGGGGGGGAGAGAGAGAGCGACGGGGGGGAAGAGAGAGAGCGACTGGGGGGGAAGAGAGAGAGCGACTGGGGGGGAAGAGAGAGAGCGACTGGGGGGGAAGAGAGAGAGCGACTGGGGGGGAAGAGAGAGAGCGACTGGGGGGGGAAGAGAGAGAGCGACTGGGGGGGGGAAGAGAGAGAGCGACTGGGGGGGGAAGAGAGAGAGCGACTGGGGGGGAAGAGAGAGAGCGACGGGGGGAAGAGAGAGAGCGACTGGGGGGGAAGAGAGAGAGCGCAAAGGGGGGAAGAGAGAGAGCGCGACTGGGGGAAGAGAGAGCGCGACTGGGGAAGAGAGAGCGCGCGACTGGGGGAAGGGGGGAAGGGTGGGAAGGAGGAGGCGGGGGAGGAAAGGGGAGGGGGTAAGAAGAGAGTGGGGAGGAAGGGGGAGTGGGGAGGAAGGGGGAGGGGGAGGAAGGGGGAGGGGGGAGGAACGGGGGTAGAAGGAGGAGGGGGTAGAAGGGGGAGGGGGGAAGGGGTTAGAAGGGGGTGGGGGAAGGGGGTAGAAGGGGAGGGGCGGAGGTTGGGAAGAAGGGGGAGGGGGGAATGAGGGAGGAGGGGGGAAGGAGGGTGGGTGGGAAGGAGGGGGAGGGGGAAAGGAGGAGGCAGGGGAGGAAAGGGGGAGGGGGAAGAAGAGAGAGCGGGGAGGAAGGGGGAGCGGGGAGGAAGGGGGAGGGGGAGGGGGGAGGAAGGGGGACGAAGGGGGAGGAAGGGGGAGGGGTAGAAGGGGGAGGGGGGTAGAAGGGGGAGGGGGGAGGGGGTAGTAGGGGGAGGGGGGAAGGGGTTAGAAGAGGATGGGGGAAGGGGGTCGAAGGGGGAGGGGGGAGGTTGGGAAGAAGGGGGAGGGGGGAAGGAGGGGGGAGGGGGAGGGGGAAGGGAGGGGAAGGGGGAGGGGGGGAAGGGGGGAGGGGGGAAGGGGGGGAAGAAGGGGAGGGGGAGGGGGGGAAGAAGGGGAGGGGG